>NC_050580.1:111277885-111631385 GCF_011100635.1 Trichosurus vulpecula | reverse complement strand
GAAATCCATCTGTTCATTCTCATAGCACAATATATGTAATAATTCTTTATAATTGTGGTAGTTTCTAGTTGCCTTTCAGAGTGGAGAAGTGGCATAAGGTGGTGGAAGGAGAGTTTGTCAGAATATTTGGGTCTAAGTCCTGGCTCTAATGTTTACTGGCGATGTGCCTCTAAGCAAGTTACTTTTTATTTCTCTGAGCCTCAATGTTTTCTTTACCTCTAAAACATAGATAGTAATACTTACAACAGGGATCCCATTGGAATCAGTAACCCTTTGCCACCCAGGTTCAATGTGGAGCATTTTGACTAAAGATAATCATGCATTGCAGTTTGAGCTCCCATGTTACCTACTAGCAGATCGAGCAGGAGCCATAGATTAAATAGCAAAGCATATATTTAGGACAGAATAGCAAAGTAATCAAGCCATAGAATCAGTCTTCATCCTTCCTCTCTTCCATACAAGAAGGGTTACAGTCTCCCCCAGATTTGCTGTAAGGAGGGGGAGCAGTCTCCCAGGAGACTCAGATTCAGAGGCTGATTAGGTTGAAGCTCCTCAGGACTTCCTCTCCTGCATCTGGTTGCACAGAGCTGTTTTTGGTCCTTGTCAGCTCTTCTACTCAGCGTCAGTAGTGGTCATTTGCTGAAGCTTTTCTGTACCACTGCACTCTGTCTTTGAATTTACTGCTTCTCTACAGAGCTGCTGTTGCCATTGTGCTGCTGGGGCTGGGGAGAGGCCCCCTTCCCTTACATGCTTTCAGATTTAGGTTCATTAGCTTATTTCCTGCCCTTTGGTTAGTCAAGCTTCCCCTCTACACAGGTGACCCACAGAAGATCTGCTGAGACTTTCTTGTTTCCCACTATGCCTTGTCCTCAGCCTGTCCTTCTGAATTGTGCGGAGGCATTTGCCCTGTCAACTCCTGGCAGGCCTGCATTGTGCACATTGCCTAGAAGTGTCCATAGGACACTAGAAGTGTCGAAGAGGACACTTAGTAACCCTGGAGGGGGAGGGCCAGGGGCATCTAGAGACCTTTGCTCTTTATTTTTATGGCCACACAAAAAGCCTTGTCTCCTTTACATATTTACACTACCAATTCCCATGTGGCAATGCAAATAAATTCATATCCAGCCCTGATTTCTCTCTTGAACTCCAATTCCCATCACCAATTGCCTGCTGTACATATTTTCTTATATGTATTAGTATGTCCAAAATGGAATTTATTATTTTCACTTTCTAAACTAATTTCTCCATTAAGTTTCTCAATTTTTTGTCAAGGGTCTCACTGTCCTTCTATGCACCCAGATTTGTAGATGTGGAGTCCTTCTTAACTCTCCTCTGCCTTCTCTCTCCATATGCAGTCAGTTACCAAGCCTTTTATTGGTTCTCTCTCCAGAGCTCTCCCATCTCTCCCCTTCTTTTCACTTACAGGACTACCAGTGTAGGCCTAAATTATTGCAATAACTTCCTAACTGGGCCTCCCTGCTCCCAGTCTCTTCCTCTCTCTAGTTATCCTTCACACAGCTGCCAAAATCATCTTCCTAAGGCACAGGTAGAACTGTCATTCTCCTACTCAAAAATCTTTAGTGTGATATTTAAAGTTGGCCTTAATCTGACTCCAACCAGCCTTTCTGGGCGCATTTTGTATTATTCTCCATGATATAGTCTGTGTTCCAGCTATGCTGGCTTACTAGCTGTTCCCAGCACTTAGCACAGCGCCTGGCACATACTAGGCATTTAATAAATGTTTATTGACTGATTGCCTCTGAACTCTGCATTGTGTCATACCAATTTCTTTGCCTTCATAAAGCTATCACACCATGCTCCAAGGTATTTTTCCCTTCCTCCCCTCTGCTTAGAGGAATGCCTAGCCTTCCTTCCTTTCCTTAATCATTACCTCCTCCTGGAAGTCTTTTATGATTCATCTCACTATCAGTGTCCATTCCTTCAAATGACTTTATATTTACTTACCTATGCATGTGTTATCTCTTCCCCTCCCCTCGATAGATTACAAACTCCATGGGGTCAAAACTATTTTTGGTTGTTGTTTTTGCCTTTGTATCCCTATAATTTAGCACAATGCCTTGAAACCTAGGAACTTAATAATAAGTGTTTGTGGAAATGAATTGAAGCAAAACCAAGCAATGCTGAAGTATGAGGCCAAGGTTTTCCTGGGTTTCTTTCCTGAGACAAATGCCACGTGATTAAGAGACCTAACCTAGTCATTTTTTTAAACTACATTTTCTGTTTATTTGTTCAAATATTTCTCGTGGTCCTATTGTGTGCAAAGCCTTTTGTAGGGACTACTTACAAGGAAGTTACAATTCTGTAGGGAAGAAAAGATGCTGTACTAATTATAAAAGAAGGCCAGTTTGTAACAAGTGGCAAGAGGGTTCAAACAGAGGAGGGTCTGGAAGAGTTCAAAGGTAGAAGAGCATACTTTTACCTGAGAGGGAGTCAGTGATGGAAGGTTTTCATGGATGAGGTGCCATTTTATCTGGACTTTGAAAGGCAAGTAGCATTTCAGTAGGTAGAATGGGGTGAGTGGAGAGAATATTCCAGGAACAGCTAATAGTATAAGCAAAAAAAAAATAGTACAACCAAAAATAGTACAAGCAAAAGTAAAACAATGTTGTGTGTGTGTGGAGAAAGGGCAAGGAGTTCAGTTTGGTTGGAGTATAGGTTATGTGTAGAAAAAGAGAAAGGAAAAGAGGTTGGTGCTAGACTCGGGAGGGACTACTGAATTGGACTTCTCCTTGGTAAGTATTAGGGACTCATTGCTTAAATCTTTGTTCTTGGAGTTGGATGGCTTTTTCTGTAATAATTCTGTTTGATCTTTTGGTTGGCTTCATTTTGGTCTGGACCCCTTGGCAGATGTCTTATGACCTTGGCATTTGTCTTTGATGTTGGGTGCTGATTGAAGAAAACTTGTGTTAAAAAGCACTTCAGTATGATAATTTGGCACCTACTGCAGTTCTAAAATAAATTTGTCTGGCTTTTGATCCACGCTCATCTGGTGAAATACTCTCTCTGGCATGGCTTGCTTGATTTTCTTTAATAAATTCTCTAACTCTCTTTCTCCAAAACCACCACAATCTGGGATACTAGACTATCAATTGCTTTGAGAGATAAAATTTCATAGGCATTGACTGAGTTGGGATTTAGATCTGTTCTTCTCTTTTTATGCCTTGCCTGAATAATCTGAGATTCTTCTGGTCCCAAGAAAAGGAAGTCCCAGGAAGCCAAAAATGAAAATGAACTTTATATAAATACAATTTTGAAATGGAATTGGTTTTGGTAGACTGTCATCTGAAGACCTGGAGCAGAAATGAGTATTGTTGTATTGATTACACTTAACTAGCCTCACTACTTGTGTTAGTATTTTTTTAACTTATATCTGTTCATTCTTTTGATTATGATAAGCTATATTTCTAGTTAGTACTTAATAATGCTTTTGGATAACAGTCAGAATTCATCTTTTTTTTTTTTTTTAGAATTCTTCTTAAACTGTAAGGGCAATGGTTTGTTTCATTGCTGTGGCCAGAATTTTCACAGGTGTAATGGGAACTCAGTGAGTTCTCGGCCTTCTATTAAATAAATAGGAAGGAAGTAATTTGGTAACACTGAATACTGGACACCAGATGGGACCATGTTGGTTTTTGGAAACTATTTGGTAGCTGCATCTCGGTGTGAGCTTTCAAAGCTATTCTAGTTACAAATGGAAACTTGAACATGTACTCCTTTGTAACTTTTTTTACTGGCAATTCATCTAGAGCAGGGGTGGGGAACCTGTGGCCTTGAGGCCACATGTGGCTTTCTAGGTACTCAAGTTTGGCCTTTTGACCGAGTCCAGGTTTTACAGGTTAAATCCTTTTATTAAGGGGATTTGTTCTGTGAAGTTTGGATTCACTTAAAGTGCTGCTTTCAATGACCTAGAGGGCCGCATGTGACCTTGAGGCTGCAGGTTCCTCACCCCTGATCTAGAGCTTGTTGAAGCTTATTCTGTGTACTCCATAGTCATCTTCTGAGATTTACATGTATATATATACATAGATGCGCATGTGCACATAACACACACACACATGTGTACACATGCACACACATACATATAGCCATTGTATATATTTGCTTTATTGGCAAGGAAAACTCCCTGAAGGATAGTAATTCAAATCTGAAAAGTATAACAATAAGAACAGTAGTAGCTGACACTTTTGTAACTACTTCGAGGTTTGCAGAATGCTTTACATATAGTATCTTACTGGATCCTCACAACCACCCTATGAAGGTGAGCACTGCCAGTGTCACCTGTTTTACAGATGAGAACACAGGCTTCTATGGTCATCCAACCCACATGTGTCGGGGGCAGGATTCCTCTTGACTCCAAGGCCAGTGCTCTTTCTCTTATATCACATCATCTTGCATGTTGTGCACAGGACCTTTTAATAAAATAGCACCCCCAAGTACACAAAAAAAATTGCTCAGTGACTGCTTCCAAGTCATTTTGAAGATTCATTGTCTTCCGGCTGTGTAAAAATTGTGGTCAGTGTATACTGATGGGGTTTTGTTCATCTTGTTTTGAATTAATTTGTATGGGGCTTTACATATTTCCTTTTATTCTTTATATTTATCATTTTAGTAACTATAAGTAATGCCAATGAACAGTTTTCTTTTTTTGTATCTGATGAGCTTCCCTTTGGTGGTAGCCTTCTCATCCCTTTAAATTTTACACTTTTAAAACATTTTGAATAAAAAGGGTACTCCACGAAAGATAGTTTTTTCCTGAAGTGAGAGAAGGAAGGTTTGGAAATAGATACCAACACAGTGGATGGAGCTTATTATGGAGAGAGAGTTGAATATTGAAGGTTCTTTTATAGTAACATTTAATGTGGAATGTATAACAATTTAGAGTCAGATATTTCCTTAGCTATGTTCAATTTTGAGGACTACCAGTATCTTGACCTCCCTATCAGGTCATTTCCCCTCCCCCTACATCTTCCCTCACAAATATGGAGTTGTAATGATTTGAAGCTACAGTTTTCATTGAATTATTCTTAAGATGAAGCAAGTAGCTCATGTAACTTGGAATGAACAGCTGGAATTTTGTCAAGAGAGGGCACTGGTTGTTGTCTTTATTTTCCTTCACCAGCCTTGGTTCATTTTATGCTTCAGTACTTCTGACACTTCTTATAGGACCATACAGAACCTTAACTAGAGAATAGTGCCTAGGCTTTGCCTCAGAATGCCAAACCTTAGAGGGGTCACACTTCTTTAGCTGAACCTTGTGGTTGTCTACTGGCCCCTATGTTGGAATACCACTTTGCTAGATGGTCTTCATGAATTGCAGTGGACAAAAGAAATAAATCATTGGATGGCCAACTTTTTGGTACTATTCTGAGTAAATTGTATCTGAGGTATCCATTTATCTTTAGTATGTCCATTTAAAAAGAAAATTTTTACTTAAGAGTGATGTTGTTTTCTTTCTCTCTGATGGGGAATTTTAATTTATTCCTATAGTATTGGATGTAACATGATTAACTTATTTTAAATGACAGTGGTATAAGGTGAATGTGTAACTTTGTATAAAGTTATACAAAGCTTTTTAAAGGACTTAGCATGCTTTTGCAGCAGTTAATATATTATTTTTCCTTTTTGAGTTAGTCTCTTTCCAGAGCTATTTGTACTATTCATCTAATTTTGTTAATGCCAGATGACTCTGTGCCACAGGTAATAATATAAATTTATTCAAGGGTTTGAGATATTACTACACTTTAAAAGAGCTTGTATATTGATACACATACACCAAGTTGCCTCCCATTTGAGCTAAGCAGAAACAGTGGTTCGAATGGTCCTAAATAGTTCATTGTCTATTGTCAAATAGGCAAGTTTCTACATATGGGCCTTTGTACTTAAAAACTAATATTATTTGGGAACATTGAATAATGTTAGTGGCTTTTATAAATATGAATTCTCCAAAGCAGAAAAAATCTTGCTTTGTAAATGGGTAAACTGAAATATAGGGTGGTTGTAATTGCTCTGAGGTTCAATAGTGAATGAATTTTAAGTGGATTGTAACCTTCTTGGACAAGAATTTTGGCACCATTTCATCTTTTTTCCAGCACTATACAAGTACATAATATAAATAAATAAAAGAGAGGGCTGTCTATATATCTCCAGAGGTGAAAGAACTTCTTAAAAGCAGAAATAAAAATTCCTTTACTTGACTGAATTTCTAGTCATTGAAGATTCCCCATAACTTCCATTTTTCTTCCTCTGAGTAACTTCTTTCCTTGGCCTAGCTGGAATGCACAGGAATATTCATTTAAGCCCTTTCACTTTGACTGAGTCCCTTGGATAAGGGTCAGATGGCCATCTAGTGGAAAGAAGACTCTTTAAGAACGACTTTCCTCAGACATCCAATATCATGTTTGTTCAGTTGGCTTGTCCAAACAATTTTTCTGTGTTTTCACCAGAGTAGGATCAACTTTGCATGAAGATTAAAGCTGTTCTCCATCTGCTTTATCTGACGTTCTTAATTAGAACCTGATGACAGAAACCAACTTTTGATTCAAGGCTGATTGTTCCCTGTGATTCCTACTATTATTGTAGAAATCTTTTATTTTTCATTAAATGTACTGATTCTGAGCATGGCAAAGGGTAGAAAAATTATTTTTAATTGCACTTGAGTTACATACATATATTTTGTGTGTGTGTGTATAAGAAGTAATTCCACACGTGTTTGTGTATGCATGTGAATATATATATATATTTTATATATTTCCCTCATCTCTCCTCGAAACTTATGATCAAGTTTTTTGAGTTAAATTTCATATTAATTCTTTCCTAGACTTGAACTTCCTTAGGGCTGTATTGGTGGTTTCTGCAGTTGTTAATACTGATTCATCACTCTTAATTGTTACTTTTGATTTTCAGACAAGATTATCATCTCCATGTGGGCAACAGACTGTGCTTTATACTACATCAGGTACTGTGCAATGGTAGCTTCATAGCAGGTGCTCAGTGAATATGTGTTGATGTTGATACACAGTAATAGGAATATTAAGTCATTAACTATAACCCCAGAACATCTCCCTCTCATTTTCCTCATCCCTTCTTTGTTTTTCCCTTATTTTGCCTCCCAAACCAAATTGAATTCTGCCTTGATTCCTGCCTAGACCTGAACTTCCTTAGGGCTATTAGTGGTTTCTGTGGCTGTAATATCAGTAGAACACACTAATTAAGTGCCTTTGGCAAATTACACATAACAAGTAATGCAAAAGACATTTTGAGGTCATATTTGACGGAAAATGGAAGAGGGCTGGTAATTTATCAATAATGAGAGATAACGGCACAGGTGGTGAGTTGGTACCCCTGAGAGATGAAAAGAACAAGAGAAAGGCAGCTAGAGTATTAGTTAGCTCTTCTGTGAGGATTTTATGTAAAAACGTGAACCAGAATCGCACAGGATGAGATGTGGAGGGACTGTAATTGACAGCTGTGAAGCAAATGTGCTGATGGTCATAGGATCATGGATTTAGGACTAGAAGGGACTGCAGAGGTTACCTAGACCCACCTTCTCATTTTATAGATGAGGAAACTGAGCCTTTGAGGGCAAGTGACTTGCTCAAAGATATACAAAGGGTGAGGACCAGACCTCAGTCCTCTGCCTCCACACTGAACTACATGGACCTACCCACATGCACCAAAGATGGCATTAATATCCTTTTGTTGTGCCAGTCTTCTACAAGTATCCCAAATGCCACTTTATGTTTTCATTGGTGTAGTGATCTCTTGAGGAGGAAACCCCCTCTTGCTGATGCAGATCTGTAGCTGCTCTGCCACCTGCGGTCTCCAGAAGTTTCCTGGGGTGCTGACAAGCGCACTACTCCAAACAAGTGTTTATTTTCTCTCCCTCTTTAACTCCCCACCCACAATTTAAAAGAAAAAAAAGAAAGACAAAAATCCTTGTAACAAATATTGATAGTAAAGAACAACACAGACTCATAATCTCTATGGCCAAAAATGTCTGTCTCATCCTGCATCTTGAATTCATCTCCTCTCTGTCAGGAGGTGGGCAGCATGGGTCATCTTATCCATGCTGTGGAATCATGGATGGCCATCACCTTGATAAGAAAGGTCTTCAGGCTTTCTAAGTTATTTGTCTTTACAGTATTAGTCTTTATAATATTTTTATTACAATATTTTTCTCATCATATAAATCATTCTCCTGATTCAGCTTACTTCACTCTGCGTCATCAGGTTCCTCTGAAACCATCCCCTTTATCATTTCTTCTGGCAAGATAATATTCCATTACATTCTTATGTCATGGTTTGTTCAGTCCTTCCCCAGTTGATGGGCAAGCCTTTACTTTCTAGTTCTTTGTTACTACAAAAAGAGCTGCTATAAATATTTTTGTACACGTGGTTCTTTTTCTTCTTTTTTGTTCTCTTTGGGGTATAGGCCTAGTAGAGTTATTTCTGGGTCAAAGGGTATGCACAGTTTGACTTTGGGGAATAGTTCCAAATTGCTCTCCAGAATGACTGGATAGCTTCACCAACAGCGCATTATGTGCCTGACCTCTCATAGTTCCTCCAAAAATTGTCATTTTCCTTTTCTGTCGTCTTTGTCAATTTGAAAAGTGAGACGTAGAACCTCAGAGTTGCTTTAATTTGCTTTTCTCTAGCTATTAGTGATTTGTATGGCTTTTCACGTCCAAGCTTCTCATTTTACAGATGAGAAAATTTTGGCTCAGAGTTTAAGTGACTGCAGAGTTTAAGGTCATGCAGGTAGTGACTGGCAGGATGGGAATTCCAATTGAGTTCTGATTCTCTATCAGTCAGTTGACAAGCATTTGTTTAGCGTTTAATCCAGGCAACACCAGGGATACAAAGAAATAGCAACACACACACACACACACACACACACACACACACACCATTTCTTCCCTAAGGGAGCTTCCATTCTAATGATGGGAGGAAACTTGCATGTGCCAGATTCATGAAGATTAACTGAAAGGTAGCTTGAGAGGGGAATGCCCCTGCTAGACAGGGCACTTGACCAGAGTCCTGAAGGAAGCAGGAAGAAATCAGGGAGAACATTCCAGGTATGGGAATAAGCACTGAAAAAGGCATGAAGGCTGGTGATGGAACATTGTGTATGAGGAGTAAGCGGATCAAAGAGTATGTGGAGGAGAGTCTACTATGAAAATACTGCAGAGAGAGGAACCCCACTGCCTGCTTCCTACGAGTTTCTGTGGCCAGACAAATTTGTCACTTGGTGACCAACCTTCTGGTGACTGGTTTAATGACATGCTGTTCTCACAGCAGTCCTGTTCAGTGGGTAGTTCCAAGCATTATTTCCATTTTATAGATGGAGAAACTGAGGCAAAGATAAGTTTAACCATTTGCCTATGGCCATATAGGTCTAGTGTTGGAGCTACCATTCAGATCCTTTTAGCCCTGCCACCCAGCCACCGTAAGTGATTCCTCTTGGACTATCTGCTATTTTGTTGTGGGTGCTATCTCCATCAGCACACATCAAAGGGCTTTGGGGCCACAGGAGATAGCCTTTGTGAGGTGCCATGGTCACAACATTCTCCATCCTGTGCCAAACTTGGCTAGCCCAGTCATCCTCAGGTGACAGGAAGGAATGCTTTCCAGCCTAGTAGGAACTGAAAAGCTTATGTTTTACTAATGTCACCTTCAAGACCTCAGGGCTGTTTTCACACCATGAAAAGGTATTGGAATAATAATAAAAGCTTACATCTATATTTTCCTCATAGAAACCACATGTGGTATGTAACACAAACATTATTATCTCAACTTTACGAGTGAGAAAAAAGGGAACTTATATCTCTATATAGATATGTATGTAAGTACATGTATATAATTTTATATATAGAATATACATTGATATGGGTACCTGTATTGATAAATCTCTATATAAAATTAAATGTTTTTCTGAAATCACCAGGGCTTGTAGCAATAAGCTTAGTACCAATTTACATTGTTGTATCTTTTTCAAATTGGCAGTTGGGTGGTTCGGGGAATCTCTGTTAAGCTTTTTGGAGAAGGGGCAGAGTCCAGTAGAAGGAAATTGGGCTGGGAATTAGAATGGAGTTGTCATCACAGCTCTGCCACTAATTATTTGGCAAGAAATGTTGGTTAATTTGGCCAGTCACTCAACCTTTCTTTTTGCCTTAATAGGTTTCTCCAGTATGGAATACCTATTAATTTCTGTTGTATCTGCCTCTTCGGGGTGCTCATAAAATCCAAAGAGTTATTTATTAGACTTTGGAAAGTTAGAAGTACCATATAACTGGAAGATTAGATTAAATTTCTTGAGGATGATCTCCCCTCTCTCTTTTTTCCCCATTCTTTTTCTTCTCTGAAATTAGAGTGGTTTGTATATAGGCCTGATTATTTGTAAGTTCAAATTGACATGCAGGTGGCGTGATCTGGCCAATGGTGTTTCTTAACTTTTTTTTCTTAGTATTAATAGAGAACCTGGTGTTTCTGCCAAAACTTTACTAACTAAAAGCTCCCTAATTTCTTCACTGTCAGTTTACCAATAGAAGGCACCTATTTTCTTGTATTCTCTATTTTACTGTCATATAACCTCTACAGAGGTCTGAGTCAGCTTCTTTCTCCTCATCATTGTTTGGCCTTTGCACATTCTGTCTCTGGGAATTGCTCTGGGAGGGTTAAATTCTGTTGGTCTGACAAGCATTGTGATTGCAAAAATGAGTTGCATTGTCTTCTTCTTTTCTCTGAAAAGACCACCATGTCAACTTAACCTCTTTAGAATTTGAGGTCAACTTTAGTGGCTTTGCATGAATGTGTAATTTAAGCCAAGGTGTTTTGTAAACTATTAAAGTGCTATACAATTGTGAAGCATTATTATTATTTTTCACATAAGAGTGACCAGTACGTAGCTATTGTCTGAGAGAAAAATTGGTAGTCCTTATCACTATGGAGAACTTGCTTCACAAAACTATGTAACCATACTGTATTACTTTACTCAGAATTCTGCCCTTTTCAGTTCAGTAAACATTTATTGGCTTCTAACATACTAAAAATAGAGGGGAAAAACACACATGTACAAAAGTATTGTCTGGAGTTCAGAAGCAGTTCTGTTTGTTGTAGCAAAGAACCGGAAACTGGTGCCCATCATTCAGAGAATGGCTAAACAAACTCTGTTCTAGAAAAACTAGTATTGAGCGTGATGAAGTGATCAAATGGATGGTTTCAGAGAAACCTGGGAGTGCTCATATGAGCTGATGCCAAATGAAGTGAACAGAAACACAGGAGAGCTATTTATACCATAAAACATTGTAAAGAAAAACAACTCTGAAGGACTTAAGACACTTGATCAATAAAATGTCCGTCCACCATTTCAGAGGACAGATGATGAAGCATGCTACCTGTATCCTGATAGAGAACTGATGGTCCTAGGAGCAGAAGGCAGAGCGTGTTTTTGGACATGGCCAGTGGTTGGATTTGTTTTGTTTAAGGATATATGTTTGTTATGAGTGTTTTATTTTATTTTTCTTTTTTTCCAGTGGAGGGAGAATTAGGGGAGAAAGAGATTAGTAATAGTATTATCAAAAAATGAAGAAAAGAAAGAAAAGGAAGTCATAAAAACATTAAAAATACCCAGAAACAAACAGAAGGAAGTCCAGAAGGAAACAAAGATGAGTAGGTCAGCTTTGAAAGTAACGTTAAATCGCATAGTTAAAAGGAAAAGCAAGCTGAACATAATAGAGATTAGTGATTTCATGTACAGTCGTTATTATCTGCTTTGTTTATTTTGTGGCTCCAAGAAACCGTAGAATGCACAGTGGCCACCCCTGGGTAAAACTTTCTTGGCAAATGAGCTTAACCAGGTTGAGCATAACTGATAGACCTTAGACTCATTGGTGAGTTAGGGGACTGGTCTACCCCAAGCCTGTAAAGACTTCCCCCAGTGGAATGGGTGGATGAGAACAATTTGTTCCACCAGTCGCGAAGCAGGTGCTGTGGAGCACTTGGAGCTTGGTCAGACATCAGAGATACCAAGGTCATCCACTGCATCCTGAGCAGTTGACAGTCTTGTTGACTTTCATCTTGCCACTGGACTTCAGTGACTCTGGAAGAGAAAGTGAGGCTAATGACTTTGTACAACTCTGCTTCATTTCAATGCAGTTCATAAGCAAGTCAAGACATCATACTGTGATGTCATTGATCCCCTTCAAAAACGAAAGACGAACAACAATAATATGGAAATTGATATTTTATTTTGTGTAAAGTTCAGAATTTTTAAAAAATTTAAATTATTGTATGTCTGTAATGCAAAGGGCCTATTCTGAGGAGATAAAAAAATCCTAAAATGAGCTTACATTTTAACATCCTGGATAAGAAATGTTGGCGTTTCTCCTGGCCTAGGAGCTTTTATGCTAGGTTGGCATTTGGTTTGAATTGCAGGATTATTTGAAGCAGCCCTATGAATTCATGGCTGCACTGTTATCCAGAGTTATCAGTGCTGAGAGCACTAGCAAACTAATGGCATATAATGTCATTTTTAATTTGATGTGGAAATCCTGGATTTTGACTGTGAGATTTCTATGCATTATCAATTTAGGGTTTCAGGAAGTGACCAGTGTATTCTTTCTATTTTCACTTTTCCTTCTGGTTGCAATAGATCGAGAGTGTTTTTAAAAAATGATTTCTCGAAATATGTCCAGGTCTTTTCGTTATGGTTTTCAGGAAGTTTGCTGATTCTTAAATTTATTTTTCCTCTGTATGTTTTCCAGGCCAATTGTTTTTGATAGTAGATCCCTCGTATATTCTTCTGATTTTTCAGTCTTTTGACTTTGTTCAAAAATTTATTGCTTTCTCATGGAATCATTGAGTCCTTTTCCCTCTGTTTAAGGGAGTCTGCTACATAGGTATTCTACCTTTCATTCTTCAAGAACTGGCTCTCCCCGTCCCCCTGCCCCTGCCCCCACGGGTCAGGGCTAAGATCCTGCTTGTTTCACTTGCTTCAGTTTCTCCTGGTGTGTCCCCACTCAGTGCCCACAGGCTTCAGGACATTTACTGGAACTCATGTTATTTCCAGATTCTCTGGCACAATCCCTGTTTTGTTGCCTGTGAGCTTCTGACAGTCTTCTTTTGCAGTCTTGGATTGGCTAGAGGAGCTTACTGCTCTTTTTCTTTAGTCTTCCTGATTATTTGTTTTATCCGGTGTCTTTCTATGACTTTTCTTGGGTGTATGAGGGAGAGCTAGCTCTTTTATGCCTTTTCGTATCTTACCTTGGAAGTCCCATCAAGAAACTAAATATTTAGCAAAAAATGACATTTTTTTAAAAGTTTAGTTTAGAGGGTGATGTTTTACAAGTCTGTTGCTTCCTGTTAGCTATCATTCTGAGGATATTTTACAGTTTGGGTTCTTATGTGATGTCTCTTTCACTTGCATTAATCAGTTTTATTAAAAGAGCTAAAGAATGAATCCCTTGTTAGATTGAGGAACTACTTGCGTATGAGAACCTGAAAACCTAAGTTTTCTGAATTCTCGATTAAGTAATGCAAAGCTAACTCTTTCATTATCTATTTGTGCTTATGTATTTTCATCTTTGCCCTTTCAAATGGTAGTACTGTGATTTGGAGCCACTTGTTAAAAGCTACCCACACAGATTTCTTTTTTTCATATTGGTCTTGTTCACTTTGAATCTGTAGGTTAGATTAGAGAGGTGAACAAGGGATTTATCCTTTGCTCCCTTGTGCTGAGACTACAAGTAAAAGTTTTGAGAGTAAGCTGGCTTTTGAGGTACTGGGGGCTTGGGGGGTGGCATGTATGTCTCCTAGGAAGTGGACCTTTGTTTTTAGTGCTGTAGTGTGGGAATGAATGGATTTATAGACTGTCAGACATAATCCAGTCCACCCCCGGCATAAGGGAAGCAGCTTGGATCAGTGATAGGTAAGTCTGCTGTCTTTCTTTCACCTCCTTGCTGTTCACCTTGGAGAAGTAGCTAAAATGGAAAGCTGGACCATAATCCATGAGCCTCCTTCCCTTTATATGTTTTCTGCCAAGAACTGTTTTCAGCCTCCAAGGCATTTCATAAGAGGCTCCTTTAGTCTTCCTGCCTGCTTTCACAATAGCCAGGGGATTAATACCCAAGGGAAGCAAAGGAGTCAGGGATCTAAAATCTACTACTGGGCACTTCTATAGGCAATGCTTTAGGCTCAGGTGAACTCATTTTAGAAAGAGAAAGAGCAACAATACCATAACCTGCAGCTTCAGCTGAAAGGAAAAGCATCCCAGGAGGGCTGAACATAGAACAGGAGGAGGTCAGAAAAGAAAGGCTTCGACAGGATCACAGCCTGTTCAGTGCAGTAGTCTCATAGCCTTTTTCCTCTTGAGGAAGAGAGGGGGAACCTATACTTCTTTTAGCTTCATGTCTTTGTAGAATTCTTTGATGGACGGTCCAAACTTTGTCTTCATTTTTTCTCTCTCAACATCTCTGAAACTGTGAGTGAGCAAGGCAGAGTATGAAGAGCCCTAGAGATGGAGTCTGGTCCCTGGGCCCTCTTCTCAGGGCTCCTTTCAGCCAGCCCAGGGGATGGGTTAATTAATAACTTCTTTGGGCCTCATTTTCCTCATCTGGAAAATTGAGGAGTTGGACTAGATGATTGATACTTATGGTCCTTCCAGACCTAGCATCCTGTGATCTTCTTTTAAAAGTTTTAAAGTAATTTAGGGACAGGAAATCCTGTGACCTCATCCAATTAAGTGAGTGAGGAAATTTAGGGTAGAAATGTTTTAGTTGTCCTCAGTGGAATTGAGTAATAGATTTAATGATTGTATTTATAATGAAGACATTTGTTTAAAATATGCTTTTTCTCTTAAGTAGCACAAGGGAGAAGGGTCTCTTCTTTTGGGAAATCTCTCTGATGTTTTTTGGGCCTCTTGCAGCCTGGTGGAACCAGCCTTTGAAAAATTTGTTTTTTGGCGTCACCAGGGTGTGATGATTGTTAGGTGTTTCTCTTTTCACTAGGTTAATCTTATCTTCTGTAGCAAAATTTTTATTTTTGTTTTTCTCAGGAAAGAAAAGTCCAAGTATTTTTGAAAGTAAAAGGTTAAGAATTATGACAAGAGTAGGGTGTAACATTTATGGGATGGCTGATAGTGACAGAAGATGGGAAAGTCATTGAGTAAGTTAAGGGGCTAGAAAATATGGGGTAAGAAAGTCAGTTCTGGATTCAAGCTAGGGTAACGAGGTGAGGAATTTTAGTCATCTATAGGGAGGGAGAGAGAAAATTCATTCCTCCTAGTGTTAATTTGCTTTTAAGAAAATTGCTAAATTTGGAGGAACAGTGGGTTTAAGGAGAAAATTGAAAGTGAAGAGGTCCTAGTGTGAGTTTTGAAATAGTGAAGCAAGTATGAGAAGACACTTAAGAATGCATAGTGGTGGAAGCAAAACAGTGGGGCAAGAGAGCTGTGTTTGGGGGCCCCCTGCCTCTATTGCTATAAAGTGTCTCCAGGACCAAAACACCCAAGATGCCTTTGTATAGAAAAATGATGAGGTCCTTGAGGGAAGAGGCTGTTGTCATCTTGTCCATGTTTCCCAGCGCCTCACTCAGAGTGTACACTTCATGGCAGGAGTCTTTGTGATGTCCCCCAGAAGGGGGCGGCACATGTGCCCAGTGATTGAGCAATGGCTAAACAGATTGTGGAATATTATTACACCAATTAGAAATGACAGAACATATAAAGTGGTGCAGAGCAAAGAAACTGGAATTGGATCAGCTAAGCCAATATTATGGCAACTATGGAAAAATACACAGAAGAGAGTTCAGAGAAGGACATGGAAGTGAACAGGATGTTAGTTAATATGCACATTTTAAAAACAAAGTACAAACAATTAAATTCATGGCATGTATAATAATTTTTATTCTTCTTTGTATATTTGATTGTTTTTCTGTCTTGGCTATTAAGTTTAGAATAACATTTTAAAAGTATTTCCAAATCACTGACCCCTTGTCTTCTTTAAAACCATCTTGGCAACTCTGGGGCCTCCTGCTATATTCTGCCTGCCCAGGGCCCCAGTCTGTGGCATCCTAGTCAGTGCCTCTGTATTTCCACTTAGGCTGCAAACCTATCTGTTGTGTGTCAGTCTGTCTGTAGTTAGTTACTTTCAGCAAGGCTAGTGTTGGAGAGGACCGAAAAACTCTATAGATGACTAAAGTAATGGCTTGATGGGTTACCTTTTCTATCCAGAGGTACTTGTCAAATATAATATAGGAGAAAATGCTTTAACCCAAAGGAATAAATCTCTAAAAGTGGAATTTCAGTCATCCCCACAGGCTGGGGGTTACCTAGGTTTAAAAAAAGAAGCCAACAATTAAGGAAATAAGCCTTCAGGCTCATCTTTTAGACATGCCAAAGAGACCCAGGGTAGTGAGAAGATGGAATTAAAAAGCACAGCTTATTAAAAAGATGGGGAGATGAAAAACTCAAATAATGGAACATTTGATCCAGAGGGAACAACAGAAGGAGATTGAGAGGAATAGCAAGAGGGTAAATGAGGAGATGAGAGGGAGTGGCAAGAGTCCATCCTGGTGAACTAGATCTGGCATGGTTATTCACAGATGATAGAAATTTTAGGATAATGAATGGGAAGATTTAAAAATTGCTAAGAGACAGGCAATTCAAATGGATTGAGGAGCTGTCAGGGCAAGATAGGAATAGCTCCTCACACTTATATAGTGTTTTATCTGCATGATCTCATTTGAGCCTCACATCCACCTTGTGACATACAGTAGTTATTATAATCCCCGTTTGTAGCCAAATTGAATTGGTATATTCAAGATTGTGCCTGCCCAGGCCTCTCAGGTGGTAGTGCCCTCCATGAACAGACTGTGGCTTTGCCGAAGGCTGAGGCTTCCAGTCCCATTGCCAATGCGTTGCTTCCTCCTCCAGCCCTGCCTGTGAGGACTTAGTTCTCAAAGAATGCTTCTTTGCCTGGTTCATGGATGCTTCTGTCCCTAATGAGAGAGGTATATACAACTGGACCTCAGCAGCCATTGATCTAGTAACAGGCACACCCCTGGGAGGGTCCTGCTCCCAATGGGCTTAGCAGAGAGCTGCCTGGCTGATGTCTCAAAGAACCTTGAGGGACAGGGCAGACAAGATTTTTTACTATACCATTTCCATCTAACAATGGCAACCTCCTTTACCTTACCTATTTTACCAAAGAGATCATCTCGTATCCCCCAACTCATAGTGAGCAACTCTGGGCAAGTAACTGTATGACACATCATCTCTTCTGTAGCAGCAAGGGTCCAATAACAGCAGGCAAACAGCTGCTTTTTGAAAGTGGTATATCCAGTGGCAACTTCAGGGAAATTACAGTCCTGAGGCCTAATGGTTATTTAATCTGGCCACTCCATCGTACCTGCCAAAGGCTCTTGTCAGTTTGGCCTTCATGGAAGGAGACATCCGAGAAGAAGACATCCAGAGGCCATAGAGGACCATAAGAACACAGGGTGGGGTGGGGGGGAGAGAGAGACAGATACGCACTGTTGGACAGCATGCTTTCGGCCTTCTGAAGGAAGGTAGGGCTCCTACTCTTCTGTAGGAGCCTTGACAGATGCTTATCTAGTCCCTGTTTGGGTGCTTTCAGCGATGGCAAATACACTGCTGTATAAGGTACTATCTCACACTTCATTTTTTGAAGAACTCTAATTGTTGGGAACTTCTCTTCCTTTAATATTGAGGCCTGTTTCATATGTTGTCCCTTCAGATTTTGAAGAGGACAATTATGCCCCCACCAGTTCTTTCCTTCTCTAGGCTAAACATCTCTAATTTAAATGGATCCTTGTGTGGTTTTGGATTCTCTTGCTACATTTGTTGTCCTCTCATGGCTATGTTTCAATTAGCCAGTGTCCTCAAACTGAGTATAACTTTCTACCCATGATCTGATCAGGATAGAGTCCAGTGGGACTAGCACCCTCTGTATTTTAGATGTATTTTAGAAGCTGAGAGTTTCTTTCCTGTGGGTATTGAGTTATGGAGGTCTTTGGGCTAGAGAATAGTCTCTTGTGCTCAGGCATTTATGATGCATTGTTGTGCTCTGGCAACATTTAGGCATAAAGTGCTGGCATAGTACGTGGTGGTATCAGGGAAACATGAAAAATGGGAATCAGTTCACCAGATATTTATTAGGCACTATACTGTTGGCCAGGAAGATAAATGAAACAGTTCCTGATGTCAAGGAGCCTTCATTCTTATGTGAGTGTAGGTATGAGGATACAACGTATGCCTAGATCAAGCAGCAGAAAGTAATCTAAGGAAGGAGAGAACCTACAGTGAGGGGATTATGGAAGGTGGTGGCACCCAAGCTGACCCTTGAAGGATGCTAGGGAAAGGGAGGAGGAATGGCCTGTCACAGAAACCAGAGGTGGAATACTGGTTGGGGAACAACTAGTATTTCATTTTGACTGGAATGGAAAGTGTGTGAGGAGAAATAAGGCCTCCAAGGTAAGTTGGAGCCAGATTGTAGAGGCCCTTAAATATTAGGCTGAGCAGTTTAGTTTCCCCTGGAGCGGTACATGGCGATTGAAGTGTTTTGAGCAAAGATACAGGGATGTGCTTGGGCCTATGTCTTAGGATGTTTATTTTGGTAGCTACATAGAGGATGGACTGGAGAAGGGGGAGGAGCCTATGGATAATAGTCCACGTGAGAGGTCATGAAAGTCAGAGCTAGGGTGGTGGCTGTATAACTAGAGAGAAGGATATGAATGGTAAAGATGTTATCTTTTGGGAATATGCTGACCCACACTTCATGGGTGGTTATCCATATTTTTGTAAATTGGGACATAAAGCTAAAAAACTGATTGTCCAAAAGTTTACCTTAATGAAAAGCAATTTTGGTGTGTAATTAAGATACATATATGGAACCAATTTGCTTTTAAAAATTCCAGCTGCTATACAGGAGGAATTTGTTCTTTATGGTGGCAAAATAAGCAAGAAAGGAGGCTAGAAGGAACCTTGAGAATTTGTCTAGTGGACTTCTTAAACTTTATCCACTCGAGACACCTCTAGTCCAGTCTCCTCTTCACTCCTCCCCCAACTCTTTCACCAATATGACACTTAAAACATAATGGATATATAGATTGTCTTGGTTTAATTTTTTAAAATAGATTTTTAAATTTAAAATTTTGATTTCTTTTGCTTTTATACCACTTATATTTCATGCTGTTATCCCTCCCTTCCCAGAGAGTCATTCCTCATAATAAAGAATAAAAAAGAAAATAGTGTTCTATAAAACTAACAGTCATGTCCAAAAAAGCCTGTGATATGCAGTGTTCCATCACAAGGTCTCTATAGTGCAGTGGAGGAGTAAAGAAAAGACTTTAAATGGGCTTATTCATCCTTTCCTGGTAATAACTTGTTGCAGTACTTGACTTTTTACCACTTAGACATTTTTCTTTTTAAGAAAAATTGTCTTTCTGAACTGTGTACTTCTTCTCTTGTTCTCTCCTCATAGGAGATGGGAAACTGGTGACTGCCCCATGTGATATTTAGTTATATATTTAATGACTTTTAAAAATTAATTTTTTGGATTTCTTTTTTCTATCACTTTAATTTCTGAATATATTCCCTGCCACCTTTAGCCAGTGAACGATAGCTTTTAGTAAAGAATAAAAAGAGAGGGAAAAAGAAGCAGTTAAAAGGAAAATTAATCAACATATTAACTGAGTCTGACAGTATATGCAGTGTTCCATACCTGTGGTCCTCCACCTCTGCAAAGAAAGGGAAGAGGTACATTTTTCATTTTCTCATTTCTTTAGGACCAAGCTTGGTCACTGTAATTACGCAGCATTATTTGAAGATTCTTGTCACTACATACCCCTTTTCTTATTAATTAATCTTGGTTCTTTTTACTTTCTTGGGGCTCATTTTCTAAACATTTATTTTTTTAAAAAATGACTTTTATTGCTTGCTTGGAATCTTCTCTTAATATTTCAGTTATCAAAGATAAAACTAACCTTTGGTTGTCAGGTAATTTCCTGTGCTGATACTTAGCTTAAACTTCTAATAATTCCAAGGGAAGAGATTCAGTGTAACGTGAAATACATTTTGAAGTGTAACTATGAAATTAGAATTGAATGATAGCATGCTGTGGTTGTAAAGAATGGTGGCTTTGGAGACCTGAATTCCAGCCTGGGTTTTGTCTCTGACTTGGGAGTGCGGGGGTGTGTGGTTAGGAGAAGGGTCATTTTAATTAAATCCACTTTTTTCTGTAACCTGACAGTGTTGGACTGTCAGGGGTGATCTCTAAGTTCCCTTCCAACTCTCTGATTCTACAACTATGGCATTTATAGGTTCTACTTAAAAACAGGAAATTTGAATAAGTACATTTTTAAGAAGTCTTGTGGGCATTTTGAGTTAGTTTGGGAAGAGAGACTAGAAGAGGCTACAGTCAGCCATCCTCCTTACATATTTGATGGCTCTTTAAAGAATGAACTTTAATTTCTTTCTCTTTTTGCCTCACTTTAATTTCCTTTAATATATTCCCTGCCTCCTCTTCCCAGTGATCCTTGGTCCTTTTTACTTTTTTGGGTCTCATTCTCTGTTCTTTCCTATACTTTCTAAGCTCGTAATGACTATCCCTGACAGTATGGCGCTTCCTAGTAGCATGGAGCTGAGTTGACAAAGTGACTGACTTGGATTCTGGGCTTTGTGTATCTTGAATGGTATCAGTGGTTTGTGTATATTATTCAGTTCTAGAGCTGGAATAAAGATAACTAGCATTTATTAGCACTTTGGAGTTTTAGAAAACACTTCACATATGCTGTCCAGTTCCGAAAGGACTTCCAAGGCCAATCCTGTAATTTTACAGATGATGAATTGAGCTTCTGTGAGTTTAATGACTTACCCAAGATCATACAGGTAGGTAGTAAGATTAGATTAGATTAGATATGAGATTAGAATCCAGGACCACAGACTCCTAATCCAACATATTCTCTGCAGTACTGGGCATGAAGTTGAATAAAAAGCAATGGGATACAAATTAGCTTTTAATAAGAGTCAGGTAGATTTTTCTGTAATCTGGGCTTGTGATTTTATTGGTGTAGGGAACCTCTAGTAGATAAACTTCTCCACCCATGCTGATTGGCAACTCTTCTGTAACTTAGATCCGTAGAGATCTGCTTGGGGCCTTGAGAGGTTAGCCTCCTGCTTTTATAGATAATGAATTGAAATGCTGTGAGCTTAAGTGACTTGCCCCTAGTCACACAAATAATTTGTTTCAGAGTTAGAACCAGAACTTATTGTCTCCAGAGTCTGTATGCTATCCACTATGCCATATTAAGTAAATGAAAATCACCATCTGTTGATGTATGATGAAAATCTGCAGTTTCTTAATAGGCTATATTTTAGTGTCCTAATTAAAAAAAAAACCACCTTAGAATATTATGGCTGAAAGGATGTTCTAGAGATCGTTTGACATAGCATTTTGGAGGCGTGGCACAAATAGTCTTATGTTTATAGTGTAAAACTTCATTTATTCAGAAATACGTTATTTCTGAATTACATCTCATCAGCTGCTTTGGTGGGTGTAGAACAGACAGGTGCTTCTGTTCTGCATGGTCTCCTTAATACTACTTTTCCCAGCAGACCTTGACTGGTCATTTTTACATTAATGTCTTTGTGGAATCTTTACACATTAGGGATCCTTATTTTGAGGATTTAAAGTCAGAGAGAAGATCTAAGCCCATTCCCAAAATAGCTTCTAAGGGACCTAAGCTTTACTCACCATTGGATTATCCCACAGTTTAATGAAGGCTGTAGAGCTTCTATTAGCAATTAGCCCATTGTTGTTATAGAGCTTTCAGATACCAATAATTGTTTTCATCAGGGGTATTAATTATGAATCAGGAACCTGTAAACAGTTAAAGCCATGAATGCAATGGGCTTGTCTGTAGATAGGACTGTAGACCTCTGGGTTAGATAAATAGTGCCTTCATTGTTAGTGCAAAAGAAGGCTATGAAAAACAGGTTTTTATCCTTAATGGGGATGTAGTGGCTGGGTAGCCTTATGGTTAGCATTTCAGTCAGTAGATTCCTCAGCCGATGTGCCATATAAGCACGTGGGAAATGGGCACCATAACAAAGAGTTGCAGAAAGCAGTGGCTGTTTTTAAAAACAGCATATTGAAAATGGAGTATAAAGATTAATATCAGAAGATGTCTCAGAAACCTCAGACATAAGTAGATTTCACCCATATCATAAACAAGGCTCCCCAGTCATCCTAGTCTGTAAAGGGTATCCAAGCTTGTATGGCCTGTTATTTCTGACTTCTCAATACTGATTCTGATTATGGATTCTAGAATCTGTGAGTAATTTAGGTAGTGCTTCGCATACCTTTAGGAGTCAGGAAAGTTGGTGCTCCGTGGTAAGCTGCTGCCTGCCTAACTAAAGGAAGATTGTTAATGGAGATTGTTTTTAGGGTTCCATTTTAAAACAGGAGAGACATTGGGCATCCTAGTTTTTGAAGCCTGGCTTTCGGTTGGGCTCTTTCAGAGAAACGTTGAGATTTTGTCTCTAGTGTATTTTTTTAGGGAGTTTATATAAGTAGTTTAAAGGCATTGTTTCTTGGGGAAAGGGTTTTATTGTTCAACAGAACAAGCCAGGAATATTAATGTATACATTTCATTGTTTGATAACCTCGACATCATTCCTTTTAGAAATATAGCTTCTGTTCAGGGACAGAACAATACTGGATTTTGTTTGCTGTCTTTTCCGACAAGAAGGGGAAACCGTTTTTCCTTTCTGCAAAGACTGGACAAAAACCTCTGCATTGTGTTAGATTGCTGTGTAGACCATGAGAACCCAAATTACTCTGAATTGTTTGTCTTTTTTTTTTTTTTTGCAGAACAATTTGAGTGGTTGACATTTTCTGTCTACCAAAACCATGTTTTTTCTTCCTATAACTTTATTGGGCATCTTCCCCTGAGACTTCTGCTTTTCATAGTTAAAATTTGCTTAAAATGTCATTGAGAACCTCAAAAGCTGTTTTATGTGCCAGAGGAGCAATTTTAGCTCCTTTTTGCTTGAAGCCCACTGGGGAAGGTTCCATGGCCCCACGTTTCCAAGTGAATAACCTTCATCTAGGCCTCAGTGCTGCTGTCGAGGTAGCCTTTGACTCTGTGCTTGTAGCTAGTATGCCAGCATGCCCTCCTCTGTGGCCATCACTCTCAGCAGCTGCCAGCACTACCACTGGGAAGCTTCTGCTTTCAGCATACAAGGATTCTTGTTACGTACCCAGAGGTGCACAGTTCTGTGCAAAGGCCTGGGTTGGGCACGGTCTAGTGGAGTATGTATGAGTTGCCGTTTGTTTCAAGCGTAGTTTGGGCAGATAGTTCTGAGGGAGCTAGCTCCCAAGTTGGCTTATGACCAGAGGTGACCAGCCAAGACACCAGAACAGGAGAGGGAGAGTGGCCAGGAGTCCTAAGAGCTAGGGAGCACACCCAAATGACTTGTCTGCATGCTGAGAACAAGAATACTGAAGCTGACTGACTCTTGTGCTTTCTCTGCTCAGGAGTCACTCTAAGGGGAAATGGTGTGTGACCAAAGTGCTGCCTGTGGGATCTTTGGGTTAGCTCTCTGCCCAAGCATTATGCGAAAGAAATGTTTCATAATGCTTGACTGATCAAGCTGTCCAATAGCTGTGTGATTCCTGGGAAGTTATTATATGGCTTTGGTCTTCACTTGTCTCCTACAAAAGTGGGGATGATTTCTATCTTACCTGAATGGAGGTAGGTGCTGAATTCAGAGGTTTTCTTGAGGGCCTTTCTAGCTCTAGGTTTCACAGTTCAGCAAAATGCCAAGCTAGATGTTTCTGTGTGCTAGGAAGTTCATGGTTTTGAATTGGTGTATGTTGTGTCAAAATAGGGCCAGGAATAGGTCCTGGAGAAGGATCATTAATCAAAACAGTGAATATCAAGAACGTGCGTGGTACTATACTAGGCCACTGCAAAGGATGCAAGGAAGTTTCATGGCCTTTTCCTTCAAGGAGCTTACTGCTTAGTTGGGGGAGATAAGAATAATAGTAATATTTAATATTTATGTAACATTTGTGTTGCTATACTATATTTACATAGCTAATAACATTTAACGTGTGTGTGGGGGGCACTGTGCTAAACACTTTAGAACTATTATCTCCTTTGATCATCACAACAATCCTAGGAAGTAGATCCTGTCATTATTCCCACTTTACACGTGAGGAAATTGAGGCAAACAGGTGAAGTGACTTGCTGAGGGTCATACAACTAGTAAGTGTCTGAGGCTGGGCTTCCTGATGTCACCCCCCTCTTCAGCATTGCCCCCTCGCTGCCCCTAGGGCATACACACATGAAAGGATGGCTGGCAGGTCCAGGTAAATGCTAAGTGATGCCAATACCAGGTGCTCAGTAAATCAGAGGAGGTAGAGATTGTTGTGAGCTCCAGCAAAGTGTTTGTGTTGTGGATAATGTTGGGAAAATAGCTCAGGGTCAGATTGTGAATCCCCAGTTGCTAAGCTGAACTTTTTCCTGTAAGTGATAAGTTGCCTTTAAAGATTTGGAGGTGGTGGTGGTGGAGTAAAAGCAATATTTTACAAGGATTGCCTTGGTATTATGTATATAGCTTGGTGGGAAATGGAGAGAAACAGGAGAGCTAGGGTCAAGTGAGGCTATTGCAGTAGTCTACAGAAGAGGTGATAAGGGCCTGTACTGGGGAATTGGCAGTGAGAATAGAGAGGGAGTTACGCAACAGATATTTTTAAAAAATAATGAATATTTCTGGGGAATAACTGGATTTAGGGAAAAGTAGACAGAGGAGTAAAAGATGATTCAGATTTTCAGCCTGGGTTACCAGGAGAATAATAGTACCATTGGTAGAAATAATAAAGCCACTTTTAAGGGAAAATATTAGTTTTGCATGATTTATTAATCACCTACCAAGTCACTGTGCTAGGTGCTGGGTATACATAGTCAAAAGAAGAAATGATCCTTGCCCTCCAGGAATTTATGCTGTATTGGAAGAATGCTTATCTTTACTTATATCAGTAAATTCAAAATGCATACAAGGTACTTTGGGGAAGGGAGAGGGCTCTAAAACTTGGGAAAGGGGGAAATCAGGAAGGCTTCCCTGAAGGATGTGACAGTGAAGTTGAACCAGGGAATCCGTGAGATGAAGGTAAGGTGGGGCAAGCTTTCCAGGCATGGGGCACAACCCGTACCAAGGCATGGATGTAGGAGATGGAGTGTTCTATAATGGGAACAGCACATGGGCCAGATTGTCTAGAACATAGAATATGTGAAGAACAACAGGAAATTGTTCTGAAAAAAGAGCCAGATTATGAAGGAGTTTAAATTCTGAACAAATGAGTGTATATTTGATCCTAAAGGCAATAAGGAGCCACGGGAGCTTCATTCACATATTCACACGCACATATACACATACATATACATGTATGTATATATACATGTACATATATACATTTATAATTTTCCACCAATTACATGTTAAAACAATCTAAAAAAATTTTTTTAGAAAGTTTTAAGTTTCAAATTCTGTCCCTCGATCCCTCCTGCTCTCTTCCTGAGATGGTAAGTAATCAGATACAGGTTGTATATGTACAATCATGTAAAACATTTCCATATTAGTCATTTTGTGCAAGACTAGAATTTTAAAAAAGAATGAAAGAAAATGAAAAATAACATGCTTCAGTGTGTATTCAGATGGTATCAGTTCTTTCTCTGGAGGTGGATAGTATGTTTCATCATTAATCCTTTGGGATTGTCTTGGATCATTATATTGCTGAGAATAGCTAAGTCATTCACAGTTCTTCATTGTACAATATTGCTGTTACTGTGTACAGTGTTCTCCTGATTCTGCTCACTTCACTTTGCATCAGTTCATGTAAATCTTTCCAAGTTTTTCTGAAATCATCCTGCTTGTCATTGCTTAAAGCACAATACTATTCCATTACAATCATATACCACACCTTGTTTAGCTGTTCCCCAATTGATGGGCATCTTCTCAATTTCCAATTCTTAGCTACCACAAAAAGAACTGCTATAAATATTTTTGCAGCCGCTGGAGTTTCTTGAAGATGAAAGTATTTTGTACTTAGGAATACTAATTTGGTAGTTGTATGGATGGTAGATTAGAGAGAGGAGAGACGAGACAGGGAGACCAATTAGAAAACTAATGTAATAGTCCAGGTGAGAGGTGATGAGGGACTGAACTAGGGTGGGAGCTGCTTGAGTGGAGAAAAGGGGCCAGGTGTGAGAGAAGTTGTAAAGGTAGAATTGATGAGTCTTGGCAACTCATTGGAAAAGGGGGTGCGGTTCAGAATGAAGAACTGAGGATAGCTTCTCTTGTTGTAGACCTGGGTGACTAGAAGAATGGTAGTGCCTTCAACAGAAATAGAGGCATTAAAAGGAGGGGTGATTTTTAGAGGGAAAGGGCTTTTTTTTAGAGGGCTTCCGTTTTGGACATACTGAATTTCATATGCCTGTGATACCCAGGTGATGTCCATCAGATAGCTGTTTATGAGAGAGATGTCAGGAGAGATGAAGATTGGATATGTAGATTTAGAAGTTTTTCACAAGAAGTGATAATAGAATCTGTGGGGGTGGATGAGTTCATACAGAGGTGTGAGAGCAAGAGGAGAGCTTGAGAGAAGAACTCTGAGGTATCTCTAAGTGTTATGACATTTGACGTAGAAGGTATTTGGATTTCAGACATTTTGAGTTTGGGGTGATGGTAGAATGCTTTGAGAACTTCTGTGGGTCTGAGTTTGTTGGTTAGTAACCTCCCTCCATTGACACAGATCATAACCACTCTGCAACTCAGTGTGCTGTGACAAAGAAATTCACCATTCTGTATCCACCCTGGTGATGAACCTCTCTGAACTTAGCTAGACTGGTTCTCAGATAAAAGACAAATAGTCCATCACCAGTCCCTTCCCTGAAACCTTTCTAGTTTAGGTAGGATCTGCTAGATATTGTGCTTTGCTGGCATAGCTGTCAGAAACTCAGAATCACATTCAGGGTACAATAAGGCATTGAAGAAAGGACTTTAGTAGAAAATATCACAATATTTAAGTTTAAACATCTAGACAGTTAGAGATATGGTATTAAAGTCTGAGAGGAAGATTGAGATTGGATATTTAGATTTTGGGAGTCACCATATTGGTGACAGTTGAAGTAGTGAAAGTGGGTGACATCAAGAAGAGAGTGAGTGTAGAAAAAGAGTAGAGAACTAGAATCAGAATATTAGGGAGTAGTGTCTGTGTTTAAGAGGTTGGAGGAGGCAGTAGAGACCAGAAGGAGCTGATAGTGAGTTAGGAAGAGAACTGGTGTAGTGTCAGGGAAACCAAAGGAGGAATTTCCAGAAGGAAGGGGCAGTCAAGATGGTTAAAAAAATGACTGTACTTCACACAGTCTTCCATAACAGAACTGGTTCCTAGTTGGGTTTACAAGTAAGTTATTCATCAGGCATTGATTGAACACCTGCTCTTCATCTGGATTATTTGTGTGGGGAATAGAAAAAAGAAAAAGAAGAAGAAAACAGGCCTTTAAGGACTTTTCAATCTACTTGGGGATACAGAGCTCCTAGAAAACCATGATTGTGTCAACGTTGGATAAGGGAGTGATCAGTAGCTAGGGTTAATCCATGACTAGAAACCTGGTTTATATCTACGAGATAGCCCCCTAATTCAGGAGAAAAAGGAATATTTCAGCTTCAAGGAAAGAAAAAAAAGGGAAGTAAAGGAAAGGAAAAAAAATATGAAGTCAGTATATTATTCTGTGAAAGTGGTCTCCAAAGTAGGGGCTGTGGTCTTACTCCAGATGGTGTGTGATTAACCAGTCAGAGGGTGAGATTAGTCACATCCCATGTTTCCAGCAATAGGCAATACTGAGGCTTTTTTCCAACCCAGTCATACCTACCCTTATCCAATTTCCCTTCCTGCTCACCCACTCCATATTCTCCACTGGGTAAACATCCATGTCTTTCTCCTTCTCCCCCACTCCAACTGCCCTTAGGGCAGTTATAACTTATTCACTACCATAGCAGCAGCTGTGTATTGGCCATTGGGAAAATTCCCTCCCTTCCTCCACCACCTGGTGGCTGTGGCAGGCTCCCCTTAGAGGGTAGGCTCTACACTCCAGGGCGGTGACTGGTGTGCCGGACAGAGCGAGTGTCCCGGGATCAGCAGGCTGGGCTGGATGGGTTGGGACTGTATCTCAGATCTCCTGTTATCTTTTACTCCAAACGCATTCCTCTTCCAAACCTCCCTGTTTCTTTCAAGGGCAGCACTGTCCTTCCAGTTCACAGCCCGGTGTCATGTTTGGCTCTTCACTCTTATTCAGCCCACACATCCAAGTTGTTCTCCTGATCTTCTTATTTCTACCTTCACCTCTCACTTCTATCTCTTCTTTATTCACACAGCTATCACATTATCACCTGTCATCACCTTTTTCTTGGACTGTTGCAATAGCCCCTGATTGGTTCCTTACCTTAAGTCTCTCCCCCTCTCTCATATACCACGCAGCTGCCAAAGTCATTCTCAAATGCAGGTCTGACTCTCACTCCCTAACTTGGTAGGGGCAGCCAGGTGGCTCAGTGGATAGAGCATCAATGCTGGAGTCAGGAGGACTTGAATCTAAATCCAGCCTCAGACACTTAGTAGCTGTGTGACCCTGAGTAAGTCACTTAACTCTGCTTCTGAGAGAAAGAGAGAGACATCACTTCCAGAATGAGGAAAGTTACAATCCCACTCTACTCTGACCTGATTGCATCTGGGGCCATCTCCAGTTGTCCTGCTCTATATCTTGCCGCTGGACCCAGATGGCTGGTGACTTTGCACAGCCCTCCCTCACTTAAATCCAATTCACTTGCAAGGCATGGCATTGCCTTCCTAATGTCCTGGTACTCTTTGAGAACAAAGGACAAACAACAGTAGTAAACTCTGGTGTCCCCCTATTGATTTGAGAGCCAAATATTATTTCATCTTTATCTCATTATTCCAATTTCCATTTTTGTGTAAGTTTCAGAATGTACACAAATATTAGCACAGTCATAAATACACATTGGAGGTGCATGCTCATTTTTTTTTAATTGATGGCGACCACTGTCTCAGCAATTAGCTCTCTAACTCAGGTTGAAACCTAAATTAGGCTCTCAGAGGGGAATAGCTAAGCATTTCTGCTAAAGCATACGCTTGCACGCGTGCACACACACACACACACACACACACACACACACACACACACAGTGTCCCTAAAGTCTTGGTGCACTTTTAAGCTGTTGAAGCTTATGAAACCCAGGGCTGGACTCTCACCTTCATCACTGAGGTTGAAATAGAAATATTATAGAAACCCTGGTTCTAGAGTGAGCTGTTTCTTGGGAACTGGAAGCTTAGGAAGCTCAAATGAGCTCTTTTTCTGCCAGAGTTTGTCTCTCCTATTTCTCCATTAGGTCTTGAGTCAAGAATCTATGCTGTGATCTTTCTTTCTGGTTGAAGAGATTGTGCACATTAACATATGATTAATGAGCATTATGGGAATCCTCCCCTTGACTTTCTGCCTTCAGTGTCCCTCTGAACATAGCACACAACACAGCCGTCTTGCTTTGTGGGTTACCTGAATGTCAAGTTCTTTCTTTTCTCAATGGGGAGGATTCCAGAATTTTTTATTAGTCAGTTCTTGACTAAATTTCATTGCTTAAAAACCTTTGATACTTACAGGGTAAGATACAGACTCTGTAAGCCTGCTTTTGAAGGTCTTCCACAATTTGGCTTCCCCAACCCTTTGCACCCTTATTCATTTTCCCCTTCCCTTGCTGAGCCAGACTGAACTACTTTGCTATTTGGTCATTTCACCTTGCCTTGTCCTGCACCCATGAATTTGCCTAATTTAGTCCCACATTTGTAGGCCAGACTTGTTCCGCATCTCTGCTTCTTGACATCCTTCTCGTCTTTGGAGGCTCAGCCCAGTGGCTCCTTCTTCCCTTACGCCAGGCCTCCCACCTTGATCCCCATCCTAAAGTAACTTCACTCTGCTCACATGTTCTTTGAGGACTTTTCATCTCTCCTTGTTGTTCTTATCACATTTTCTCTTGTGTTCTACTTATTTCTCTATACTAAGTCCATAACCAAGTGATTTTCCCTTCCCTCTTCCTCCCATCCCCACTTAGATTGAGGGCTCCTTAAGGAGAGGGCCAGTTCTTTTTCAGTTTGACATGGTGCTTTGCACACTGTCTTCAATAATCTGTAGCATCGTTGATGTGAGTGTTCCCGATAGTGGTGCACACCTTGCACGTGGTGGTTGTTTGATTGTTTCAGTTGTGTCTGACTCTTGGTGATCCCATTTGGGGTTTTCTTGGCAAAGATAATGGAGTAGTTCACCATTTGCTTTTCCAGTGCATTTTACACATGAGGAGCCAAGGTAAGCGGGGTGATGTGATTTCCCCAGGGTAACACAGCTAGGAAGTGTCTGAGGCCAGATTTGAACTCACGAAGATGAGTCTTCCTGACTCCAGGCCCAGCAGGGTCAGATAGATTAAGGGACTTGTCCAAGGTGACATGACTAGCAAGTGGTAGAGCTGGGACCCTAGAACTCAGATCCCTTGACTGTCCAGTCCAGTGTTCTTTCTGTTGTATCACAAAGCTCCTTGTGGCATAAATGGACTTTTTAGTGTCATTTTGATACTGTGTGGTCTGATGAGAAGAAAGGAGTAGTTATTTGAACCTGTTTCCAAGAGTAACTGGTCACAAACAGGTAATATAGGTAGAGGCTTGTCTTAGGCTCAAGGGCTGTTAACACTTCATTAGAGATACTGATGCTAGTAAATATCTTTGTGTGAAACTTCAGTACCTAATAGGTTAAAATGTGGAATTTTCATGATAGCTTCAGTGTGAGAGTGTGAAATCTTAAATCTGGTTCTCAAGGTTTCCAAGGGTGGAACCCAATTCTTCATATTTTGTCTTGTGGTTCTAAGAAAGGTGAATTATTTAACACTGGAAGAATGTCACAATTTTTTTTTTCTGTTTTATAAAGGCTATAAATGAGAACTAGAGACAATTTGACACAGACCAAAATATGCCTTCGGCTTTCTTCAATATTTTTTTGGATAATCTTTTTTTAAAAATTTTCATGTTAGTCATGTTGTAAAGAAGAATTAGAACCAATGGGAGAAACCACAAGAAAGAAGAAACAAAAAAAAGAGAAAGAGAACGCAAATAGTATGCTTCAATATGCATTCAGACTTCATAGTTCTTTTTCTGGATGTGTATAGCATTTTCCATCATGAGTCTTTTGGAGTTGTCTTAGATCTTTGCATTGCTGTGAAGAGTTAAGTCTATCAATGTTACTTGGATAATCTTATCTTGCTTTTAAAGGGAGGTATCTAATCTTAAAGCAATCTCAGAATATAAAATGCTTTATTTAATGCCTCTATTTGATACTTCTACCTTTCCTAGGAACTAGCAGACCCTCCAAATTCTAATTAAAATTGAGGTCTGACCAGTTGATTGCTAACATAATATAATCTGGTGTACTCTGAAATTTTATTCTCTGATTTCAGAACTATAGCCTTATTCCTTCTTTAGTTTCTTTGTGTCCTTATGAGGTTAAATCTTTTGAAATATTGGTTTTAGGTCTCTTTTCTAATCAATTTCTATGTTACTTCCTTTTATAGACCTTACCTCATCCTTTTTGTCCTGCTGTACCTCACTCGGTTTTTAAAAATAAGTTTTTATTGATATCTTTTATTTTTTTATGTTACTTACATCTCCTAATGTATTCCTACTCCTCATACAGAGCAATTCCCTATAACTAAGAATTTAAAGCAGAGGCAGAGCCAAGATCATGAAGTAGAAGAAAGAAGTATAGCCAGCTGCCAATACTCTCCCTCTCCTTCTAATTCCTACAAACAACTAGAAAACACACTAGACTCAATCCTTACTGGGAAATCCAAGGAAAAAAATCACAAGTCATTTTTCTAGCCTGGATTGACATAGGGAGACAGAGAGTTCTGCAGATACTGGGATGGGGTTTGGCCAAGGTACACTATGTGGAGGTTTCCAGCAGAGAGAGGGGTTTTTACCAGGGCAAGACGAGGTCCCTAACACATGTGCAGGGTGCAAAAACAGGTGCCAACTGGCAGCCCTATTGCATAGTACCTGATTTCAGGTCACAGACCAGAGTGGATAGAGGAGGATATCTGTACCTAGGCGTGGTATTCTAGGATGAGTAGTGGTCTGAGGCCCTAGGCTAAGTACCAAGCAAGAAACAAGTTCAGAAACAAACAGCTATGTGGCTCTGATTTCAGGAATAGAAGGGGATCCCAGTTCCAGCTTCCAGACCAGTCAGAAAACTGCAGAGGAATAACCAGGACAGGAATCCCAGACCAAAGGGAAGCCTATAGTTTTATCACCATGAATCAGCAGAGCTTTCCAGCTGGCTAATAGTGGCTGATAGAATCCAGCAGTATACTACTGGAATTACAAATGAGGCAAGCCTATAGATATGCTGCTCAGACCCATACCCAGGTCAGGAACTTGCGGAGCTCAGACCAGGGGGCCGGCAATCAGACTTTGCCCTGGATTAGACCACATTGGAAGCGCTAAAAACATGTAGATCCCCAGCCCAAGCTGTCCTTGAGATCTTGGAATAACACAATACTCAGCACTCCAAGAAAGTAGTAGCAGGATCAGCACAGACATTTCCACCAGAAGTTCACAATACTCAGCCCTAACATAAAGTTCAAAGTCAAGAAATAGGTTGAAAGAATGAGCAAACAAAAAAAATGACTCCATGATCAAAAGCTATTATGATGACAGAGACATTAAAGACACAAACCAAGAAGAGAATGATTCCTAGACATCTACAAGCAAAGCCTCAAAGAAAAACACATCTTAGCCACAAATTTAACTAGAATTCCTGGAAGAGATGAAGCCATTCACAGTCTGGCTCCAGCCTACATTTCTGAATCCATTTCTGATTACTTCTCTTCAATTGGTCAACTTGATGTACCTCAAACTTGATATTTCATCTTCTGCCTCCATGGCCTTGCACAGGCTGTCCTGCGTGCTCAGAATACACTGTCTCCTTATTCCTGCTTCTTAAAAACCTTAGCTTCCACTGTTGGTGGAGCTTTGAATTAGTACAGCCATTTTGGAAAATAATTTGGAACATTGCCCCTAAAGTTACTAAACTGTGCCTGCCCTTTGACTCAATGATGCTACCACTAGACCAATACCACAAATAGATCAAAAAAAGAGGAATGGGACCCATAGTACAAAAATATTTGTAGTAGCTCTTTTTCTAGAAGCAAAGCTCCATTTGAGGAATGACTGAACAAATTATGGTATACGAATACAATGGAAAGCTATTGTGCTATCAGATTCCACAGTTAAGAGACTGATAGTGTTCCGGGAGAGAGCAGTGTCCCTCAAGTGGAAAGGTCAGAAACCAGATTGCAAGGGAATAAGTGATTGAGAGGTACGGTAGTAGAAGCAATGAATATAGATTTTTTTTCTAGGAATTTGACTTTGAAAAAGAGGAGAGAGATAGGATAATATCTTGACAAAATGGCAAGACCAGTGAAAGTATGTGTGTTTTGTTTTTGTTTGTTTTTTTGGACTGGGAGAGATTTGGGCGTATTTTTCGTCAGCAGGGAAGGAGCCAGTAGATAAAGAGAGTTTAAAGATGAGCTGGAGGAAGCTTGGTTGAGGAGGGGCAAGCACCCAGAAGATCGAGAGGGGCACAAGTGATATATGATCTTTAGCAAGGAGGAGAATCAACCTAATAAACTTTACTTCAAGGAAGGAAGGACTCAGTGACAGATTTGGACGTGTGAGGATGAGCCGGAGAGGGAGTGGAGAGAAAGCTGATTATTTTGGTAGAAAATTCATTCAGTTTTAGATCTCAACTGTTTACATAGTACTGTGTTAGGCATTAGAAGAGATGTAAACATGACAAAGGCCCTGTGCTCCAAGAGCGTAGAGTCTAGTGGAAGGTGAAGAGCACCCAACACAGTCCAGTTCAGCAGTGCTTCATTTAGCTGGCATTTTGGACGAAGCTGCATTCCACAGAAATTAGTTTTCTGTATAATTGAAATTGGTCTTTTTAGGTATCCACACTTTAAAATTTTACCCTAACTATTTTGTTAGAAAGACTTTACCTTTCTAAGATGTATGAAATACTTCTCTGCTTCCTTAAACAAAGGAATTTGAATGTAATTTAACATTTTCTTGGTACAATCATTAGGAAGTTCAATTACTGTACTGTATTATTGTAATTCAGTGGTGTCCTCAAGGGCTATTGAAAATATATAGGGCTGTTTTTCTCTTTTGTAAAATGGTCCCAGACTGCTGGGTTTTTAAAGTCATATTTGGTTTTTATAATTTTCTATTTCCTCTGCTGGCAGTTCTCACTTTTCCTACTATCAACATGCTGGTCTTTAACAATCCACTCATTCTAATTTGCTACTTCTCATCTGTGGCAGCTTGGCAGATCAGATGGTTAAGCCTTTTTGAATAGTATCTGAAGGGGGTGCCCCTAATGGACTCCCTTATGAGTGAAGTGACTTAGCTTTAGGACATGGACTTTGTGGCATCATATTTGAGCTGCCCTCTTTGCTTTTTTTCAGGTTCTTGGCCTGTTAGTTAGAGTTGCTGGGAAGTGAACTCCAGATGAGTGAGGTTGTTTTGATATTTGATTAAATGCCAGGGTTTGTGGTATTAAAAGCAAAGGTTTCGGGGAGTTAAATAGAAGGAGATTTTCTTTCCCCATAGTATACCCTGAAATATTGATGACTTTTCTGAGGTGTTTAAAAATCTGGGGTGGTGACTGGGCTTGGAGGAAAGTGGGGGAACAGCTGTGTGGAGACAGTCCTAGGCAGTCAGGGAACAACGTATTCCCAATTTACCCCTCAACTTGGGGTTTTTTACCTCTAATAGGTCTGTACTCTCTGGAGCACAGGAGTGCATTTGTCCTTTAGTTCATACATTGCTTCTAGAGATATTCAGATTATACCAAATTCTTGGTTTCCATGAGGACAAATCACATCTTCACTTAATTCAACTGGGGCAAAGTTAGGGTTTTTTCAAAAGGAGTTTTACCAGGTAATTTTTAAAAAGAACAAAATAACAAGGAAAAACATAAAGTCAAATAAGGTGCAAAGTATAGAAATAATTTCTTCCACTTTTTCTGGCACTGCTTAAAGGAGCAAACTGCTGGTTCCCATTCCCGTATAAACCTTGCTGAGGGTTTTTCTTGTAGTATCTGTATTCTCTTTCACCCAAGGGCCAGATCATTCCAGGAAGTCATTTGCACTGCAGAGGATCTGTTCCAATGGCAGAATGATGCTGCCCAGAGCCGGGAGCCGGGGTGGGGGTCGGGTGCTGCCACTCAGGCGGTAATCTTTGTGGGAAAGACAGCCTATTTCAGCAGGGCCTGTAGAAAGGGCTGCCCAATACACTACAGTCCTGAGGAGGAACCGAGATAATGCCAGAGCTGTGTTCTAGTGCGGGGAACTGTATAAAAACAAACTGTGCAGATTCCCTAGGCTGCCATTAGCTGTGTGTGGAGCAGTAGGGATCTATTTGGCTGCTAGGGCCTGTCAGAGTTACTACTTTTCCTTTAATAACCATAGGTTGACCCCGTTTTCAAACCTTTGATATCCAAGAAGCCCACTGAGAACATTGAAGAGAATAGCAAAGTCAAAGAAGAGGAAACTTGCAGATTATCTAGTCAGTCCTCTCTGCTCCCCTTTATGGGTGAGGAGAGGGAGATCTAGAGGGAAATGACATGGTCAAGGTCATACAGCTACCTATTTACAGAGAAAGTTGGAAGATGAAAATATAAGTTATGAACTTATTCTTTGTTTGGAACACGCAAACATTTTCTAATGTAGACATAATGTTATACTTATTGCTTAGGTTGCCAGGGTAGCCTTAAAAGCCTTCGTAACCCATAACATATCTGAAGTGCTGTAGGATGCTAATAATACTTCACAATCTAATCACTATATGTAACAGTGTTTCTGTGAGACATACATTCTGAGTTCTGGCTTGGGGTACAGGAACTCATCTTTCACAGTAGCCCTGATAGCAAGTGCCGAGTTGAGTGGTGGAGGCAGAGGGGACCTCTCTGTTCTACTTACCTGCAACCTGTCATGTAGTAGGAATGGTGATTTTCTCAAACTATAGGAGATTCCAAGACCTGAGTCAGAGTTTATGGGATCAGGATGAGTTGGTGGTTGGGAGCTTGAGGAAAGGAAAAGAGAATGGAAGAAATGTATGTAGGGATTGGAAGCTTTGGTGGGGTGGAGAAAGAAGAATTTTCTTTCTTTTTTTTCTTATGTAGTTCAATCTCTTAGCCAGTGGAGGAATCCTTTTTGATATTTGTCAGTTATTGGTTCAAACAGTTGGGGAAAAGGGCCGTTTGGAAAGAGCCCTGCGTTTGGGTGTCTAGAGGAACTGAGTTTGAATCTCGGCTCTGCTGACTGCTCTCTGTGCCTCAGTTTCCTCATCTGGAAAGTGGGGGGTTTGGATCAGATGATCCCTAAGTTTCTCCTAGCTCAAAATTCTGTGATCTCTGAATCATTCTTTTGGTCCCAAACCCTGAATGTAAGATATTACAGTTTTCCCAAAACGTTTATTTGTTTAACTGACACTAAACTGATCCTGTTCACTAAAGGACTATAAGTAAAAGATGTTAATACCAAAAAAAGTGCTGCCGGACCAGACACATGGTCTCCAAGTCCTCCCTCACCATCACATCCTTGCACCCTATAGCTTTTCCCCCAACTCCAACCCTCTTCTTAACTTTCTGTTTTTGATTGAGGGAACCACCATATTTCCAGCCATCCAGTCAGTTGTCAGTTCTGCCTTTTCCACATCTCTTCAACAATCTCCTTTTCTTCACCAGTATGGCCACTATCCAAGTTTAGACCCTCATTGTCTTTTACCTAGTTTATTGCAATAACTTCTTAATTTAGTTTTCCTTGACTCATGTCTATCCCTATCCAAACCATCCTCCTTACAACTGCCAAAATGATATCTCTAAAGCACAGGCCTGAGCATCTCATTTCCTTGCTAACAAATCTTCAAGGATTCTCCATTACCTGTAGGATCAAATACAGGCTCCTCTGCTTGACATTTAAAGCCCTTCAGAAGCCGGCCCCAGCCTTCCTTTTGAGATTTCTCACCTTCATGTACAGTGTATTCCAGCCATACTGGCTCTTTTGCTATTCCTCATCCATAACATTCCATCTCCTTTCTCTGATACTTTGCAAGGCTGCCCCCCCCCCCAAGCCTGGAATTCCCTCCTTCTTCACTCCTCCCTCTTTGAATCACTAGTCTCCCCCAAAGCCCTACTTAAGCGCTTTCTCCTCCCTGAGTCTTTCCTTATTCCCCAGCAGCCAGTGCTTTCCCTTGCCTGCCTCTTACCTTGTATTTATTTTATATAGATTTTGTATTCTCTTCTACGTGTAAATATTGTTTTCCCCTTATAGAATGTAAGTGCCTTGGGGACTAAAGTTATTTGGTTTTTGACTCATACTCCCAATATCTCTCCTTGCGCCTGTCCCATAATAAGTCCTTAATAAAAGCTTTTTGGTTGATCAGAACATAGGGTATTATTTAGATAGAAAATATGATCTGTGGATAGCTTCCAGTTAGGAAGTCCTCCATTTTTTTCAGCTCTGGAAAAGTGGTAAATTATTTATGCAAGGGTAGGCTGTGTGCCTAACTTGGAGACTGGGGAAGTCTCTGAAATAAGAAAGGATATTTGTAGGTATGCTTTTCTTCCCACCTCTGTTGATGTTCATGGCCACCCAGAGCCATCCATTGGCTTTTAAGCCATAGAGAAGGCCATCCTTGGTAAATAAGGTAAGGCTTATTGACGGTGGGAGAAATTGCAAGTGAAATGTTTGACACCTAATACCCATGTCCTAGTTTCTGGAAACTTCTTTACAACAGAACAGGCAAGAAATTAATGACAAATTAGTCTACTTTATGCTTTCAGGGTTTCCATAATGCTGTATTTTGCAGAAGAAAAAAATATGTAATTCAAGTAGAAAGACTATTCAGCAAAGCATTTCTAGGCTACCCCTTCTTCCTTTGTCTCTGCGTTCATTCTAGTGCACCTGCCTGTTCCTTTAGTGGTTTGGCGTCATTTGGAAGTATTTACTTTGGAACTGGGCATGTTTTTTGCCTTAGGCATAAATTCTATTATAGTTGCTGAACTTCTTGTACTGTTTTAACCTATTTTGATTTTGATTCGGTTAACAAGTTTTTACTAAGCATATCTTAATTCTGCGTTCAGTGGGGGGTGCCTACCTGGAGAGTGAAACAACACATTTCAAGGTGAAAAGTGTTGAAGGAGCACTGACTCTGAAGTCAAATGACATGGGTTCAAATCCTGACTCTAATGTTTACTGCTTGTGTGACCCTGGGCAAGTTATACCATCTCTGAGCCTCAAGGGAGTTGTGTGTATGTAGCTATGATTTGGGGGCAGCTAGTTAGTGCAGTGGATAGTGTTTGGGGCCTGTAGTTAGGAAAACTCATTTTCCTGAATTCAAATTCAGCTTCAGGTACTTACTAGCTGGGTGGCCCTGGGCAAATCACTTAACCCTGGTTACCTCAGTTTCCTCATCTGTAAGATGAGCTAGAGAAGGAAATGGCAAAGCACTCCAGTATCTTTGCCAAGAAAACCCCAAAATGGGGTCGTAAAGAGTAGTGACTAAAAATGAGTGAAGAGCAACAACAAAAGCAGTAAGAAACATTGACATTTGAGGCCTTCTACAATTTGGCTTTTATGTACTTTTCCAGTTTTATCTCTTTTTGCTCCCTTTAATATATGTAATGCTGTGCTTTAGTGCTGGAGCCAAATTAGGCCATTCATTCTCCGCCAAATTCATTCATTGTTTTTCTGCCTTGGACTGGAGTTACTGCACAGGGCAGTGGAAAGAAGACAGGATTTGGAGTCAAAAGACCTAGCACCAAGCCCTGGCTTCACCTTTTACTGACTTTGTGACCTTGATAACAGTTTACTTAGTTTCTCCAAACATCAGGTTTCTCATGTGCATAAAGAAGGAGCTACTTAAGTTACTCTCATTACAAGGTTGCTGTGAAACCTGAATAAGAGAGTGTGTGCAGAGGGCTACAATGTAAGGAGGAGGAGGAGGAGTTGGAGGTAAAGGTAGAGGTGGAAGGGAAGGTGGAGGTGGTGGTGTCAGTCTTTAAAAATACTACTTTTCCTTCAAGGCGCAGCTCAGATGCCACCTCCATGAAGTCTTCCCTGAGTGCTCTTAGCCATAGCTTCTTCAGAATTCTATCATTCATAAGGTGGTTTTTTTGACCTTTTGGGGAAGTTATGGTAACACTCTTGTTGACAACAGATAATAGGAACCCTCAAGTGCTGGCACTCTGGGAGGTTGTTGGCAAAGCTTCAAAGAGGTTGGCCTCTTGGACGACCCAGAGATGGGTTCTTCCCAGTCACAAATGCCTGAATGATGATCCTACTAAACTGTTGGAGCAAAAAAAAGCTTTAGAAGTCATTTACATTGATTACAGTTTCAAGCTGGGATGGGTTCCTCCTTGGCTAAAGCAAGTACAATTAAAATCCTTATTTTCTGAGAAGGTCATGTTTGGGCAGTTAGAGTTATAGGTTAACCGAGAATTTTATTTATGTGCTGTATTGATTATTGCTCTGACACTCCTGAGGCCTTTGGCTTTCTCCTTGGTGCTGTCAATCCACAAAAACCATAGTTTTGTTCTGAGTGGAAAACAACTGATGGTTCTGCTAATTGAATTTTATTCCTTTTAGCCAAGAAATCTAGAGAAGGCTTTCTGTTCATATCTTTGCTGATTCAAACCTGATTCGAAATACTTGCAAGTTATTTCATTGTTTTTTCAGATCCACCTCTAACTTATTTGTAATCAAATTTGCTCCAGAAGTATGGACTCTTTTAGACTTCTGAGGAGTTCTACATATGTGAGAATTTAGGGGTCAAAAACGTTCCCTCTTTTTATTCTGTGCCTTCTACATAGTAAGCAGGAAGTGCTTGTTGAACTCTGCTCCCCAACAACTCCCTAATGCACTCATCACATGTTATTGTGTATTATAGTTACCTGTATTTGTATCTTATCCAATATTGGATGAGAATCAACTAAGCATATTCGTTACCTTTTGAATGAGCACAGTTCTGTATATAATAGGCACTTGTTTTATTTGTGGAAGGAAGGAATGAAAGCCTGTTACATAACTTATATAACAGTCTCACAACCATCCCATGAATCTTTTTAGTTACCTTTTGGAAGAACGACCTTAGACTTCATTTGCACTCATTTTCAAATTTTATGGTCATAACATCTTAAAACTGAGGGGACCCTGAGCCATTATCTAGTTCAGACCCTAGCTGAAACATGAATTCTAGCCAGCCAGCCTCTGCTCGAATAGCTCTAAACATAGGGAACTCACTAGCTCCTGAAACAGTTTATTCACTTTTTTGGACATCTCTAATTGTTAGAAAGTTGATCTTTTCTACTGAGCTGGAACCTGGCTTCCTATAACTTCTATTTATTAGTTCTATGTTTGCCTGGAGCCACAGAGACCTTATATTTGACTAAAAAATACATTTAAGAGCAAAACCCTTTTATTTTCCAAACAAGGCAGTGTGTTCTAGTAAGATTAGACAAGGTCTAATCATAAAGAGTCAAATAATTTTTTAGTTATTTCATTGTGGATAGTATTTTGTATGCTGATAATAATAGAATTCTAATGTGACTTGAAATTTCAGTTTCTTGCTCCTGTTTAAATGATTAAATTGAAATTTAAGTGGAATGCACAGAAATCCTAAGAGTAGAGAACTTGAGGTGATATTACCTCCAGAGTACAAGAAGTCTTAGAACAAGGACCCCCTTGAGAATTGAGAACCACATGTTTGATTAAGCTTTACACTTGGCTGGAAAATGCCATGCTTACAATTCAGTTGCCAAAGCTTGAGCATTTTCTGTTTCTGAACAGCCCTAATTGGGGCATGGGGAACTTTGATAATCACACTTTAAATCATCATCAAATTATATCTTTACATAGAAGCCCACATATATATATGTAATATGTATATATGACCATGTAACACACATATGTATACATGGGGCAAGAGAGCATATCATATTTTTGATAAGATATTTTAGTCCTTTCATTTATTCTGTATACACAGGAGCCAAAACTGTGAATTTTTTTTATCTAAATAGACTCAGACTGGCGGTGGAGTCGATAAAGATTCATAGACTTTACTACTACTTTCACATAGACTCTACAGCAGTTGTATACAGATCGGTAGCAAGTGTGAAGAGTTCTTTGGCCTTTAAGGAACACTATAGAAAAGGAAAGTAGATGGTTTGGCCATCCACATCACCATATATAATTGACAGGACATTTAATAATTAGTTACGATAAGCACTTTCCACATTCTCTTTCCTGGCTGTCACACAACTGTAGTATTATTGTACATCTAAGCATTGTGGAATCCCAAGCTTGTCTTCTGACTTGCCTCGCGTGTGTGCGCTCTTGGTAATGCACTCACTGAATAAGGCCTGTGCCAGCTGGTGTGGCTCTGTGTGACCCATGGGCCCAGCCTACCATGTGGACATGTTTTTGTTCCACCTTGATGAGGATACAGCCCCAAGGCCATGCCAGCTGGGCCTGCTTGAGGCCTCTATTTCAGCTTCAGAATAGACTATCTGTTTGGCTGATTGGAGTAGTGCATCCATGCATCCTTTATAGTTAAATTCCCCTTTTGCTGCACTTTGGTTTTCTGTGTTAATGTTTTTAAAGTTGCCTAAGCCTAAATTTAGGAATTTTTTGTTAGGTTAGCAGGAAAGATTTGAAGTAGGAGTTTTTTTTTGCCATTGGAGTACCAGGGTTTCCAAGTTTGGTTGTTACCAGTCATTCAATGGACAAATTGCTATTAAGCCCCCTGCTATGTGCCAAAGGTACATAGAGGCAGGCAGTTAGGTGACACTGTGGCTAGAGCCCTTTACTTGGGGTCAGGGAGACCTGAGTTCATGTCCTCAGTTTACTTAGCCATGTGGCTCTGGCTGAATCACTTAATATCTGCCTCAGTTTCTTTATCTATAAAATAGGGATGATGATAGCACCAACCTCCCGGGTGAAGATACAATGAGATATCTGTATTGTGAAGAGCTTTGCAAACCTTAAAGTGCTATAGAAATTCTATTTATTATTATTGCTAGGCACTGTGCTAGATGCCAGTCATACAGAATTTTAAAAAATGAAACAGCCTGTGCCCTCAAGGAACATGCATTCCATTGAGACACAGCTTGTCTTTATATATACATATAAATATAGGCAGTGTATAATCTGTAACAAATTGCTTGCCTTCTCAGGGACGGGGCAGGGGAGGGAAGGAGGGAGAGAATTTAGAACTCAGAATTTTAAAAAGTGAATGTTAAGAATTGTTCTTACGTGTAATTGAGAAAGAAATAAAATGAAATTTAAAAATAAATATATGCAAAATTAATACAAAGTAATTTTGGTGAGAAGATCTAGCAACTAGGGGTATCAAGGAAGACTTTATATTGCACTTGGTGTTTGAGTTGAGCTTGGAAGGAGAATAAACATGAAGAGGCAGAGGCTAGGAGGGAGTCTATTCCAGGAACAAGGGAGAGTTTACATAAAGAAACAGTTATAAGAAGGATGGGATGTCATGTGTGAGGAATAGGAAGAAGGTCAATTTAGTTGTAACATAAAGTTTGTGAAGGGAGTAATGTATTAAAAAAAAAACCCATAAAGGTAAATTGGGGCAAGGTTGGAAAAGGCTTTAAATGCTAAAAAGAGGAGTTGGTATTTAATCCTAGAAGTAATAGGGAGTCATGGGAATTTATCAAATAGAGCAGTGACATACTCAGACCTGTGCTATAGTGAAATCACTTGGCAGCAGTGTGGAGGTATGGAATAGGGACAGATGAGGCAGGAGATGAGGAGGTTATTGCTACAGTCCAGGCAGGAGCTGGTGAGGGCCTGAACTTAGGGCCATTCTCATGGAGAAAAGGAGATGGATGAGAGATATGGTAGAACTAGAATCAGGATTTTGAAGTAGACTGAATATATGGAAAGAAGGAGAGTGAGGGGTCGAAGATGACTTCAGGTTTGCAACCTTGGGTGATGAGAAGGGTGGTGATGCCCTTGACATTAATAGAGAAGTTAGGAGGGTGTATCAGTAATTAAGGTGGTACTTTCTTTTTACTGTTTTGTCTTTTAGCACTTATTTAATCAAGTGCCCTTGATGAGTCTGGCCTTTGTTTCTTTGATTAAATCCAGAGTCTTTGATGACCTCCTTGCCTCAAGAGAAAGCCTAGTTTACATGGGTTTGAGTCACATGTTTGTGACTCTTTTAGGTCATGTGGATTTGAGTTGCTTGTTGTGAAGCCCTTTGACCCTGAACAACGTATATAAACTCAGAGGTTGTCACTTTGTCCTTTGGGGTCTCTTACTCACTGGAAGAGTGGTGTGTGACCGTGGGCAGGCTATTGTAACCCTCCCCCGCCCCCTACTCCACCCCACTTTGCTAACCCAGACCCATTTGGTTCTTTGGTAACTATGAGTTGTGATTTGGCCCGTTCATATTGTCTGTTTGTAATTTCTATTTGTATTTGTTCTGAAGTCCAGGGGGCTGGCTTTTCCTCCTGAACTGAGTTATATTTGTATGTGTGATTAACGTGATTGTTAACCCCTTGAAGTTACTTTCCTTAGTAAAGCAGATCAAAAGAACCTGTACTGGTAGCCTTCTTGTTGTTGGTCTTGTGTTGGTCTTTCACCCCAACAGCAGCTGCTAGCCTAGTTATTGCTACTGTGGGTTTGGGGGAAATACAATGAATTCTGTTTTGGACGTGTTGAGTTTGAGAAGCCTATGGGACATCCAGTTTGAAATGACTAATAAGAAATTGGTGGTGTGGAATTAGAGCTTAAGAGAGAATCTAGGGCTGGACATATAGATCTTGGAGTCATCTTCATAGTGATGGTAATTGAGCCCATGGGAGCTGATGAGGTCAACAAATGTGCATGTGTAGAGGGAAAAGAGAAGAGGGCCCAGGACAGATCCTTGGGAAGACATCTATCATTAGTGTGACCTGGAGGAAGATCCAGCAAAGGAGACTGAAAAGGAGCAATTAGGCCAGGCATGGTAATACACGCCTGTAATCCTTGCTACCAGGGAAGGCTGAGGCTGGTGAATCACTTGAGCTTGGGAATTTTGAGGTGAAATGGAGATTAAAGCTAATGGGGTGTCTGTACTAAGTCCAGTAGCAGTATGGTGAACTCCTGGAAGGGGAGGAGGGTTCTAGGCTGTCTAAGGAAGCAAAAATAAGCCCAGTTGAGAAACAGAGGAGTAAAAAGCTTCCATGATGTCTGCAGTAGGATTAGGTCTATGAATGGCTTCAGTACTTCCAGCTTGGTGAAATAGGTAGAACCAGTCTCTGAAAGGATAGGAAAGAAAAGAAAAGGTCAGACAGCTAGGGGAAGCAAGTTCCAGGAAAGCTCACAGAGGAGAGAATATCCAGGAGAAATTGCTAGCAGTGTGAAAGACTTCCAGAGGGGTCAGGAAGAATGAGGATTGAGAAAAGGCCAATGGAGAGTTAAAAGATCGTCGGCTGCATTGGAATAAGTTTCATGTGAATGATGAGGTTAGAAACCAGATTGCTAGAGTTTGAGAAGTTATTGAGAGGAGAGAGAAGTGGAGACAATAGATAGTGCTTTCTCTAGGAGTAGAAGACTGGGTTACTCAGCAGTTATTTTTTCAGATCACAGAAAGTAAAGAAGACTATCTTCCAAGAGGGGATGGGGGTGGGGGTGGGGTGGGAGGGTGGGGAGTTCACACGCTGAAGTAAGTCAAGAAGCCTTGAAGTGTTAGTACATTTAGTTTTTATAGGGTTAATATGCATCTTCCTATTTCTGAGCTGCTGCATTTAAATGTCTGATTTCTGATGAGGTGCCATTTGCTTTTTTTCCTATTCTGTTAGCCTTAGTAAATTTTTTTTTAAATGCATTACTTTAAATTCTAAATTAGTAACTTATAAACATTTATCTGAGGCCATCCTATTGGGTCAAACTGAGTAGGGGAATAGTGAAAATTAGCTTTGAAGACTAGTAAGTAGGTGAGTTTACTTCCATTGCTGAATCGGGTTATGCATCATCTTACTACAATGCTCATGTCCATAAAGAGTAAGGTGATCCTAGAAAGGGCAAACTGTGATCCATAGGCTGGGCTGCAGCACGTTAGAAAGTGTGCTTGGCTGGTCTCCTCCCATGTCCCCAGCTGATATGTTCTCTTTCTTCTCAGAGATTAGTGGAACACTTGTTCAGTTCCTTTGCCACTTATCTTGAAGGGCATATGTTGGGTTTCCCTTCTTTTCCTCCAGTAGAAAGTATGCTTTTGAGAGGATATTTTTGTTTTTTTGTTTGTATTCACAGTGCCATGTTCTTAGTCTGTGTTTATGGTCATTGAATTTTAACTAATTTTCCTGGCTTTCAAGGCTTTCCTTGCTTTCCATAATCTCACCTTATCCTACCTATCCAACATTATTTTTTACTACTTCCCAACATATACCTTTAGTTCTAGCCTGTAATGTTAATGGAATATGAAGATCTTCCCCATCCATTAATAGGCCTATGTGACCACATGTGTCCCCTTTTCCCCTTGGAACAGGGGCCATGCTCCCAGGTCTAAAGGTACACAGGTATTTCAATCATAGATGTCTTGCTGCTTTGAGCTCTGGCCCAGCTCACAGCTGTGATACATCCTGAGTCACATAGAGCCCATTGGGGGAGGAACTTGCCTAAGATGAAAGATTCCTTAGGGAGGCTTGCTTATAGGAAGGCTTTCACACTTTTTGGTACTAAGCTAATTAGATATTGAGGGTCTCTGAGCCTATTAGCCAAAAATGTATATATATTCTGAGGTGAGATTTTGCTTTGGGGGCTTGCTCATGAGAAGGACCTTTTGATTCCTTGGATGGGACTTGGTATAGCCATTTGTTAAGACCCCCCCCCCCCCCATTACTTAGATGTTTGATGCTTCCCCCCTCTGGTGGTGTATCACTCTATTCAGACAGTTGGAGCCCTGTCTGTTGGATCTCTGTGCTAATTTCTCTGCTTGTATTTTCTACTTATCTATAATTAAAGTAAGATTGTTGACCCCTTTAAAAGTTGCCTTTCCTTTAGAAAAGCAGATCAGAGAACCTGTGCTAGCAGGCCATCCTGGGTGTGCCAGGTCTTTTCACTGACCCATAGCCCACACTATTTTTATTCCCTCTTTTGTGCCTCTTTGTTCCTGCTGCTCCACAGAGAGCAATGCCCTTTGTTTTCCATTTTCTGCCCATCCTTAAAAGCCTAACTGTAATGCTGCCTTTTCTATGAGGTCTTCATTTACACTTCCAGGTCACACTGATTTCCCTCTCCTTCGAACTTCTTTGGCACTTATTATCCATACCATATAATTGCCCATAATTCTAAAACCACAGCAAATCATCTACTTCAGATATGTTGATCTTGGCTTTCCAACTAAATTCCACAATCTTCAAGGCCAGGGTTTTCTTCTACAAACTCAAAGTTAAGGGGATGTGTTTCCCAAACTGTCATATTCTCTCAATAACCATATAAAGATTGGGTGGGAAGGCCATTCTGGCTTAGAAAAGTTGGGTTTATAAAACATTAAAAACAATGACAACTATACTACTTTCAAGTTTACACAGTCATTGTGTTACTGGGGTGGGAGATAGGGAAACTGGCTGTGTAACTTTGAAGAATTGAAAGGCTTTACTAATTAGGTGAGAATTATTTACAGTTAGTACATTCTTTGCAAGAGATCCTGAGTGCCACCATAGTTCTGCATGTGCTTGAAATAACTGTTGGCAGGAATGTTTTCCTTTTGTTGCCTACTAGGACAGCAAGTACCTTGTATGGAAAGATAGATCCTTATTGGATTGGGAGTTGTTGGCTTGCAAGCTTAAGGAGCCCAAAGATTTCCTTTGTTTACCTCATGTTTGTTTAGGAGGCTTTTCCCCACTCCACTCCCCGCAGCGTGCATGTATATAAGCTGAGCTCCAGCATGTCCAAATCATGGGGAATTCTGTATTAGTGGTTCTGTTAACTAAGGCTGTAGTATTGTTTGGTTACACTGTACGGCTTGTCGATCAGCAATAGCAATGCTATCAAAAGAGAGGATTTTGGTTTTACTTAAGTTTATGATTGAGGTTTCTTGAGATCTTAGGAGCTATCTTAGTAATGTGCATTATATCTTAGCACCTTGGTGCCTTGCAAATTCCATGTCTTTTCATAGACATGGCTTCCTCATCTCTTCCCAATTTTTCCTCTGCTTCTTTTACTTGATTTTCAAAATCCTTTTTGAGCTCTTCCATGGCCTGAGACCATTTCATATTTTTCTTGGAGCCTTTGGATGTAGGGGCTTTGACGTTGTTGTCTTCCTCTAGTTATATGCTTTGATCTTTCTCGTCACCAAGGACGTAAGAAAATACCTTTTCACCAAGAAAGTAACCTTCTATAGTCTTATTTTTCTCCCCTGTTTGCTCATTTTTCCAGCCAACTGCTTGACTTTTGACCTCTTTGTTAAGTGGAGGGTGTACTGCCCCAAGCTTCAGGGGTTTTGTGCAGCTATTTTCGGAGATAATTTCTAGGGACCTATAAGTTTCCAAAGTGGTATGATCAAAGGAGAGATGTTTACTCCTCTCCTGGCCTGTGCTCTGCCTCTATGAACAACCACAAGCACTCTTTTCTGCCTTGGAACTGTGAGGAGGACTCCCCCTCTACAGCCGCCACAAACTCTGCCACACCAGCGTTCCATCTCACCCCAGGACCACCACCCAGGATTTCAATCCAGACCAGCAGCTTGATTCCCCCACCATCTCTAGGCCAAGAGCTCCAGAAGCAGTCGCCACTGCAGCAGTGGCTGCCACAGCCCTGTCTGGCTGGAGCCAGACCATCCTTCTCTCTCACCTGGGTGAGACACCTTTCCCACTGACCTTTGAAGCTGTCTTTGGTGTTTGTGGGTTGAGAAGTCTGGAAACCACTGCAGCTGCTAGTGATTCAGTGCCCTGAGGCCTGCTTCAGCCCCATCTGTGCTGGCTAGGTCTATGCTGGGCTGTGCTCTGAGCCTGGATAGACACTTCCTGTTGGCCTTCCAGATTGTCTTGGGCTGGAAATCTGTTTCACTGTCATTTTGTGGCTTCTGCTGCTCTAGAATTTGTTCAGAGTCATTTTTTACAGGTATTTTGAGGGCTTTGGGGGGAGAGCTCAAGCAGGTCCTTGCTTCTACTTCACCATCTTGGCTCTGCCCCCCACCATCTCTAATAACATGAGAATAATAATGCCACCCTGCCTTTTTCATAAGGACCAAATGAAATAAAATAATTTATAATGAAGTGATTTGCCTAGTCCAGGGGTGGGGAACCTGTGGCCTCGAGGCCACATGTGGCCCTCTAGGTCCTCAGGTGCAGCCCTTTGACTGAATCCAGACTTCACAGAACAAACCCCGTTAACAAAAGGATTTGTTCAAGGCTCCAGTCCCTAGGGTTACATGGCTGATAAGTGGCAGAGCTGGGCTATAAGTACCATATCTTCTCATAATGTAGTATAAAGTACACTGGGAAACACTAGATTGTTATAGTCCAGGTTCTGCCATGAACTAATTATGTATTTGGGCAAATCACAATCTCTCTGGGCCTTGGTGACCTCATCTGTAAAATGAGAGGGCTGGACTAAATGATCTCTAAGGTCTTTTCCAGCTCTTAACATCCTAGGATCTGTTTTGATTCCTAGTGGAGCATGCTTTCTGCTAGCTCATGTTTTCTCTTCTGTGGGCTATCACAGGCTTAGATGAGAGGAAATTTGATCTCTTTGGAAGAGATTTTTTTTTTTTTGGCTAGGAAGGGGGGGGCGGAGTAGGACTTGTTTAAAAAAAATGTTGCAAGAAAATCTGAAAATAGAAGCAGCATTGGACTGTGAGATAGCATTTCCTAGGCTGCCACTGATCCTATCCTATGAACTTGGCCTTCATGGTATCTTAATTTGCCTGTGACGTGTTTATTTTTTGGATAGTATCATATATACACACGTATGCATGCATACACACATATATACGTGTGTATATACATTTATATTTATATATACACAAACACACAGAGGAATAGACAAAGTGGCAGAAGTGGATTGTCTTGTTCATAAATGCCCCCAGCCCCGCTACAAATAGCCCTGTCACCACTAGAAGAGAACAGAACGCAGAGATGCTCATCTCTTGCCCTATTGACAGAGGGGGCTTTTCTGTTTCTCTGAATTATTCTGACTTTCTTCTGATTCTTCTTCACTCTGAAACTTTCTGATTCTGACTGCTGCAGAGGGTGGAGAAGAGAACAGAGGTAGGGCATACTGAGCTTCAGGGACAGAAGCAGAAGAGAAGGAGGATCCTCTGTTTGAAACTGATCATCTGGTTGGAGTTGGGAGATGTTCTTAATTTGAATCTGTCCATCAAAGATGATAACAGTATCAAAACTAACCATTTTAACCTGGCCCCTACAGACTAGAAGCTTCTCTGAGCTGCTTGTATACTGTGGGATTCACTCAGCAAATATTTATGAGTACCTACTGTGTGCAAAGTCCTGTGGGAAATACAAAAAAGATAAAGAAAATACCAATATAAGCCTTCAAGGACCTTAGGATCCAGTGAGGCAGATGAGTGCTGTATTATTCTACTTTTAAAAAATTATTCAAGTGCCATAAAAATAGTACAAACAAAAGTGTCATGAGGCAAATGAAGAAGGAAAGATTATTTTCCTTGAAAAATAGAAAATGTGCTTTAAGCAGAAAAAAATAACATTAACAGACAGAGGTCAATCTAACTTTTCTCAGGAGTTTGGAGGATGAAAGAATTTGATGCAGAGAAGGAGGAACTTCTGAACCTCTAAAGTTGTGGGGCGCCAGTATACAAAGTAGAGCTGGACCCTCTGAGGAAGAAACAACTACTGACACTTCAAGGAATTATAGTGATAATCTACCTAGTCTGCCAGGAAAGAGGACATCCAGCACTGGTTATAGAAAAAGTGAGACAAATAATGGTGCTTGGCGATTGTTTGCTAAGAGGCATCAGGGTAGCCATATCTGATGTTAGCAATCAGGATGTATGCTGTTGAGTAATCCCTGTCAGAGAGTCTCATGGCATACCATGTCTGTGTATGCCTGGGAGGATTCTTAACTTCTTTGGCTCGTAGCTGCTATCCAGGAAACTTGTATGCAGGGGAAACAAGTTTGCAAGATACTACCCACTTAGAATTTTTTTTTTTTACCAGTTTTCATTATATTAGAGAAGGAAGTTTTATTGAAAGATCCTTGGAAAACAAACTCTCCCCTAGTGTTATGGTAAATCCCCAATCGCGGTTCTGAATATTCGGGTTCCACTCCCTCTGTAGCTTCTGGTTGATCCCAGCAGGTCCTTACTGCCCTAGCAGGTTGCATCAGGTGTTTTCCTCCTGCATAAGCACCTCTTTCTAGCTCCTCGCTGCTCTCATGGGGGTTGCCAGGGATCACTTCCATCACAACTCTTCTTCTTTCAGTTTCTCTGAGCTCCCAGTTGTCATTTCCTTTTAGTTCCATGCAGGGGCTCTGGGTATGACTTCCCCTCATCCACTTGATGGGGTATGGGCCTAAGTCGAGACCTTTGCCCAGTACCCCAAAAGAGTTTGGGTACCATTTGTCTAAGGGCCCTGGAAAACCCCACCTTGAAATCGCCTTGGATTTCCCCACTTGATCTGGAGTTTGATTGAGGCCATAAGCCTTTCATTGTTGCTATGCCCAGATCTCTGTTAGCTTAACCTACCTAACCTAGCCCTCCTTTGTCTGTTATCTCCAGATAGCTTTTGGCTACTTCCTACTTTTAATCCCATTCTCCAGTCTACTGTCTACTTCCATTAAGACCCCTCCCTAGACACCCCCTCCCCTTCACTCCAGACTGCTTGGGCAGCCCTAGATCCCTCCCACAATCTTTCTGTATATTAGATCCATCTTGTTTCCAGGAAAAGGCCCAGATTCCTTAGGAGTCTGCCCAACATGGCAGATCTTTAATAAATTCTGTTTTTCTTTGGCTGAAAAAAGACTTGGGTCGAATTCATTCAGGCTGGACCCCCATATCGCTGTTTTGGGGTCCCTGCGTCTTGCCCACATCATGGTCATTTGCAAAACTTTTCTCTGTGGTTAGTTGCATTATTTGTTTGGTGTTTTTTTTTTTAGTTGCTTTGTTTGTGACAAAAGGGATGGGAGAGATGCATGGGAAAAGAAATCTTCAAATGTTCTCTTTCTGGTAGGAGACACCAGTTGCCTTCCATCCTAGCTCTTGTCGTAATCCTAGACTAGGGACTTCCAGAAGTGATCCCTCTTGGTGATTAATCCTATCAACCTCTAGCAACCCGAAACTTTGCTTAGAAAGCTGGGTCCTTCTAAAGAGGAACTTTGCTGCTTAGTCCAAGTCTAGATACGCAGTATGGTGCAATGAAAATTGTGCTAGATTGGAATCATGAAAATTGTGCTGGCTTTGGAATCGGAGACTCTAAATTCAAATCCTGGGGCAAATTACTGAGTCTTCCTGGGATGCAGTTTCCATCTGTAAAATGGGGGGTGAGTGGGACTACCTGACCATCAAGGTCATTTCCACTTCTAATCTCTGCTGCTGTGACTACAAATCATGATGTCCTTTGTCTTTTTGACATCTGGGAGGAAAATCTTCTACCAAGGGGTTCCTTCTCACTAGTTTTGGAGTCTGTAAAGCATTCTAATTTTCTCCTAATTATCTTTCTTAAGTAAAATTCAGTCTTGAACAATTGGCTGAGTGTATTCAAATAGCCTAAGGCTGTCAACCTTACCTGCTAATTAGGAGCCTAGTAGAAAGAAAGCCCTCTAGTATACACATTGCCTTGGGGAAACCCTTACATTTTGAGAGGGGGTGAGGAAATAAAACACCCAGCTCAAGCCCTCACTATCTTCCTGGGACATCTATTTGAGATATGATCAGAAACCTCCCAAGTCTTGTCCGATTCAACAGCTAATATGCACTTTTGGTGATTCACGGAGGGACAGATGATACCGCTAGAAGAAAACTTTTGTTGTTATTTGGTTGTTTCAGTTGTGTCTGACTCTTCATGACCCCATTTGGGGTTTTCTTGGCGAGGATACTGGAATGGTTTGTCATTTTTTTCTCCAGCTTTTTTGACAGATAAAGAAACTGAGGCAGGCATACAGGGTTAAATGACTTGCCCAGAGTCACACAGCTAGTAAGTGTCTGGGGTCAGGTGTCAGGAAGTAACCTGATTCCAGGCCAAGCACTCTATACACTGCACCATTTAGCTGCCCAGAAGAAAACTAGAAAACACTATTATTAAATCTTGAGAAACTGTGAAGACTTTAGTTAAGTTCACAGGTTCTTTTTCATCCCTGATTCTGACTATAGCCAGTTCAGAAGAGAATGGTGGCTTGGAGGAGTGAACATCTGGTTAAGAAGATAGTGTTGGAGGACTAGGCTTAGGATTTATAGTCCAAGGGTTTAGAAATAGACATGGAGTATGAAGAATAGGAAAAATATATTTGGGCACTTGGTGATTGGATTTTTTTAAAGTGTTTAAAACTGAAAATGTAAAGGGAGGCACATTGACCAAGCCATATACCATAGCCAGTTATCAGGTATGATGCAAGGATGCCTATGGAGAGGTCAAATAATTTGCAGGCGGGAGCAGTGATAAAACTCTTGGGCCCATGAGTAATTGTAATATCAATTAAGGTGGGACTTTCTTTCCATTTTAAAATGATTAATTGTCTTTGATTGAGCCTTACTAGGTGCAAAGCCCCAGGCCCAAACCCCTATCTACATGAAGTTCTCAGGGTCCTAAGATGAGTTGCTAAGACCAGAGCCAATAGTAGGAGCCTAAATTCTGGTTGCTCAGATGACGTTTGATGACGACTAAAGAGGGTATGAAAAGCTAGAACAGAGCTATTTGCGAGGGTTCTGGCTCTTGGAGGCGGGTTGAAGGTGGAGACTCTGGGCAGCTGTAGTTAAGAGCCCTCCAGCTTGTAAACCCAGACGTTTGGACTTTGTTAAACTCTGGTAATTATACATTGAGATTTGAATCAGACAAGGTCTGTCTGTTGATGTTTGTAATTTGTTTGTATTTGCTCTGAAGTTCAGGGTGCTGGCTTTTCCCCCTGAACTAAGTGAATGATATATGTATGTTTGATTAAATTGAGATTGTTAACCCCTTCCCTTAATGCTACTTTCCTTAGTAAAGCAGATCAAAAGAACTTGCATTGGCAGCTTTCCATGTGCTGGTTGTTGGTGTGTCTTACACCCCTACAGCAGCTGCTAGCAGATTGTTGCAACAGTAATAAAGGAAGCCAAGAATATTGATGCACAAAGGTGATTTTGAACTCAGAGGTGTTCCTGTTATTTGATAAAGTGTGACTCATGGCTGCAGTATGGCAAAATAAGAGCATGCCACATTCTTAAGGAACAAAGGAGGTGGCAGAATAGCACTGTACATCATGACGACATGTTCATCTAAAAAGAAGATACACTCATGGAAGGAAATCCATGAACCAGAGGGGGAAATCATTGAGGTGAAGATCAGTGGGCAAAAGTGATATTGTGGTGGGAATATTCTATAGAAAGTCTGGATGGAAGAAGAAAATGGATAAAGAATTCAGGAAGCAGATTGGAAACCTGCTCCAGGGGCTTGCGATAGAAGTGTACTGTGCAGTTTCACTGATTCTGAGAGCTCTTTCTTGCTATAAGTAGAATAGTTAAAGAGACTTTTCCTCCTTTGGTTAGCCTTCCTCTCCCCATGACTTTTATGATTGTGCCACCCTCATAGCATTACCCTAGAATCGGGTCCTCAGCCCAAGCAGGGAGAGAACTTGAGAGAAATCAAGAGAGAGGCTTACGAAGGAGTTTACCGTTCCTCTTTGTCCCCATCCCCCACCCCAGTCCACATGACTCAGTGAAAGACAAGGATTGGACTTGCTTCTCCTTTTTAACGGCTTTATCCCTTATTTCTCTCTATTTTTGATCCCTCCTCTGTCTCCCTCCTTTGGTATTCCGTTATAGTTTGCTGCTGCCTTTGGCTCCTGGGTGTTTCTCCAGGTCTGAGAGACATTAATTTCTCTCTATGCCCTCTCCCTCTTGCCTACACACATCTCTAAGTCACCTGGTCTCTGTCCCCCTATTGAGACTTACAGGTTCTGTCTTTCTGTTTTGCTAATATAGTTAATGCCTCTGTAGCTGGTAGCTGCTTCTGACACAGCTTTTTGGCAAAGTTTTACATTTCTTATCTAAAACTCAACATGTTCAAAATAGAATTGCTCTCTCCTCTGTTGGGTCCATACCCCACCCTTGTCCCTAACTCACTGCTCTTCAAAATGTCCCTGTTTATGTCCAGAGCACACCTTCATTCCAGACACCATGGGTCTCTTACATCCGTCCCCACCTTGGGTTTGTCTCCATGGCCACAGCCTTAGCTCAGCTCTCCTCACTTCTCACCTAGATGACTGTAATAACCTCCTGATTTGTCTCCCTAAGTTGTCTCTCCCCATTCCCATTAATCCCACACACAGCTGCCAAAGTGATTTTTCCTAGAGTGCCGGTCTGACCATGTCATTCACCTCTTCAGTAAACTAATGCTTTCCTTATTATTGCCTCTAGCATCAAATACAAACTCTGACATTCAAAACTCTTCACAGCCTGGCCCCATCCTAAAGATTAGATGATGTATATTCTATCCAATATTCAAATTTTCTGATTCTCTTGTTTGTATTTTCATATACCTCTGCTCAAAGAGCTGTGGGTGAGTTAGCAAAGATAATTCACCTTATAGAAATCTGGGTCATTGGATTAGAAACAAAGTTGTTTGTCTCCCAATAGATTATACTGGCTTAATTGTTCAGTAATAGCACCCTTCGTTATAATTCCTACTAGCTTGTCAGATATGAAATAATACTCCTCAATATGTAATTCCATGCCCTTCTTTTAAAAAAAAATTTAAAAACCAGACATTTTTATTGCAACAGTTTTCATTCTCTCAGTTTCTTCTCTTCAGGTAACATTATATTCAGGCCACTGAGTGAAGTGAATCATTCCATGGTATCAGGAATTGTTTTCTCAAGCCCTTCTTATAGGTTAGAAGTAAGATTGGCAATATACCATCTTCTAACATTACAGTGACAAGTTACATACTTTGGTTAATAGTTCTACAATTTCCTCCTTGTGCCCCTTTAAAGTCCCACGCATAGATGAATGCCATTTGGGTATGGGTATTTCCTTCGTTTTCCTCAGTAAAGACCAAAAGTTTGAATTATGGCTTGACTATTTCCTTCTTGTGTAATCTTGGGTGATTTCCTATTCACTTTCTTAGGTCTCAGTTTCCTTAGCTCTAAAATGAGGGGGTTGGACTAGATATACCAGTCAAGTCAATCATTAGGTAGTTATTAAGTTTGTGCCAGGCACCAAGCTAGCTGCTGGGGATAGAAATACAAAAGTGGGACAGTATCTTTCCTCAAGGAGCGTGCATTCTCTTGGGGATATAATACATGTTCACAGATAAATACGTATAGGGTACTTATGATCTTATTACATGAGGTCAGGTGGGAGTGGAGTGATGGGTGGGTAGAGAGTATTATGGTGCAGCATGAGGTGGACCATGGACCTGGGCCAAGGTACAGAGGCCTTCAGTGGTCTCTAAGCCTGCTGAGTGACCCGCTTTGTGATCATCTGATCACTAAGCTAGCATAGGCCCAGAGAACAACTGCACTGATCAAGGAAGCCAAGGGACTTCTTATAAGCAGAAATCTAACAGTTTGTACTTTAGTTGAGAAAGACAAACTGGAGGGCAGATATGGTTGAAGTTTATAAAATGATGAGAAAGTAGTATGGTAAAGCAGAAAGCATTTGGAAAGATTTGGAGTCAGAGCATCTGGGTTCCAGTCCTACCTCTTTCACTGGTTATATGTGTGGTTTATGGAAGTCACTTTAATGGAGACTTGTTTTCCTCATCTGTCAAAATTAGGGGGTTGGACTAGATAACCCCTCTCAACCCCCTAACTTTACAGGTTTATGATCCTGTGATAGGCATGGAAACACATCAAAGTTTACCAAATCCTAGATTGCTAAAGTCTGAAAGAAATAATTTACAGGTGGGCAACCAATGAAACTCATTACCTCAAGAAGCCACACAGAGCAAAAATGTCAAGAGATTCAGGAGAAATTTAGACACATTCTTGAATGGTCGTTTCAAATTATTATGGGGAGCTAAGGATGTTTGGTCGCTTTCCTCTCTGGTTATTTGAGGTGATGTCATGTTTATCTCTACAATGTCCTTGACTGTCACTCTGAGAGAGAGGACTCATTTGGATGGGCTATTGGTCTGACCTCATCTGGTGCTTCTTGGCTAAAGGTATTGTTAGGTTGAGAACAGAAATGGCAAAGTCATAATCTACTAAATGGATGTATGATTTGTGGACTTAATTCAAGAAAATATAATTGTGCTGTATATATATATATATTGGACACAGAATTTATTGAATGAATGAATTACATAAGTAGGTATGCAGTGAAATCTCATCATTTAGGATTCTCTGAGGGAAAACTCCTTCACTCTGAAATTTCATCCCAAATAGTGTAGATTCTAAAGTATAGGGATATTTTAAACATCATTTTATTACAGTACCTGAACTAATCTAAACCAAGTGATATATAGATTCCTTAAGAGTCTTATTATGATTAGATAAGAATGGTTTATGTTTCACTAATCATTTATTTTTGTATATGTATATGAGGTATAGTAAGTGGTTTTTAAAGTTGCAAGATATGTTAGAGGTTAGCCAGTCCAAGCTCCTCACCAGTGCAGAAATGCATGATACCTCTGACAGGTGATCATCACGCAATCTCACCTTAAACACATAATGGGACAGGAACTCTGTTTCATTTTTGGAAGATCCAAGTTTTTAAACTCCTGGTTTATATTTGTTTTAATGCCATGCTGTCATCAAAAGCATTGATAGATGCAAAGTGCTTTGCAAACCTAAGAGTGCTCTATAAAGGTTAGCTATTATTATTTTATTAATGAGGCTACCAACAATGCCGATCCACCCAGTCTGTTGAGGGCTTTCTTCCATAGTAGGGCTTCTTAACCTGGGGTCTGTAAATCTGGGATTAAAAATATTTTGATAGCTATATTTCAGCATAATTTATTTTCTTTGTAATCCTATGAATTTCATTTGATGCATTTAAACAGGGTTTTTTTTTTTTTTGAGAATGGGTCCATGGGTTTCACCAGAAAGCCAAAGGAGTTTGTGACACACAAAAAAGTGAAGAATCTCAGCTCTTGATCTCTTGATATTATCAAGATATCAATCGGACATGGTTATTATCTGGTTTTTCCATATGCTTGCTACGCAGCTGCCCCATTAAAAAAAAATTTCGGTTTATATACACACCTTTTCAAACAGCATCATTTGTGTCCTTTTCCTTCATAATTAATATGTCATAGCCTGCTCACATCTGCCTCAGTACCTCTCCATTTCCCTTTGAGTGATTCTGAATTTCAGTTCTTTGGAGTGTGGTATTCCATGGCTCACCTGGTTAGTCCAGATTGGATGCTATGCATTTGGATGGACACTCTGTGAAGCGTGTCTCTTAGCAGGTAAATCTTGAATAGACATTATAAATGGACTGTGAACTGAGCTTAGAATTGAATAGGAGGAGAAGAATGGGCTCGAGTGCCATTGGGAAATTGTTCGGGGTGGGGGGGGAGTTTAATGACCCTATTGCTCAATCTTTTGTTAGTCAATTTCTTCAAAGGATTTTCATGTTCTTTCCTTAGAAAGTAGGTTCTCTAGTACACCCACACTAGTGGAAAAAGTATATTTGTATCTAATTTTGGTAAAGTGGCAAGAATACTGGCTATAGAACCTGAGAAGCTGGGTTTGAATCCCACCTGTAAAACCTAGGGCAAGTCATCGAACTTTACTAAGCCTCTGTCCCCTTATCTGTAAAATAAGGGGACTGAAATGTATGTCCTCTTAGGTCTGTTCCAGTTCTAGATCCATGACCCCAACTTTCATTTTAACTGCAGTATTCTTCCAGTGAAATATAGCTTTGTGTTGAGATGAATGTTACAGTTTCCAAAGAACAGAAGTTGAGGATCTTTACAATGAGCCAAAATTTGTCTCCCTCTAATTTTTATGTTTAATTCCACATTCTGGAGCTACATAGGGATAGAACAATCTATTTCTCACTCTCCACCCCCACCCCGTTGGATATTTTGGATATCTGATATCCCTCTCACATATTTTAAACTTTTCACACAATTAATTGGTAATATCTCTGAACAGAGTATTTGCTATGTAAAAGTAAAGAGCAGCCCATCCCTAGATCCAGATCTGTGAAGCATTAGTTCAGAAATTTTTTAAAGCTAAATAATTTTGTACTTAGCTGCCTTTAATGCTACAAAAAGGGTAAATGATCAAGTCTCTCCTTATTCCATTTTAACTCTCCAAAGTGATTTTCTTAAAGCATGAATCTAACCATGTCTCTCTCCTATTTGATAAAATCCAGTGTTTCCCAGTTGTTCCTTAGATAAAATATAAACTTCTGCGTTTGGCATTTAAAACCCTTCACAAGGGGCAGCTAGGTGGCACAATGGATAGAGTACTGGCCCAGGAACCAGGAGGACCTGAGTTCAAAACCAGCCTCAGACACCAACTGTGTGACCCTGGGCAAGTCACTTAACCCTAATTCCCTCCAAAAAGCAACAAGAAAAACCCTCTTCACCATCTGGCCTTATTCTGTTTTTCCATCCTTTTTATATATTCCTTCCCTTTACGTATGCAATGTCTCATCAAACAGGTTTGATGGTTTCTCAGCCACAGCCCCCCATCTCTCACTTCTGGGGCACTCTCCTGGCTCACCTTCGCCTCTTAGAATCTCTGGCTTCTTGTAGAGCTGAGCCAGGCACCACCTTTACATGAAGCCTTTCCTGATCCTCCCCGATGTGAGGACTTGCCAAATGATCTGGTTGCTGTTTTATACATGCCTCTGGAGGTATTCTCTACTTAGTAAATTGTCAGGGCCTGGAGGACAGTGACTCACTTTTGTCTTTGTGTTCCTAGCACCTCATACAGAGCCTGGCTCATGGTAGGAACCTAAATACTGACTAATTAATTGATTGATGGCTGTTGGGAGTTGTAGAGCTGGAGGATGTAATAATATACTCTTCTAATGGAGTTATAGACCTTAAATCTGGTGTGTGCGTGTACACACACACACAACCAGAAAGAGATTAAAGAAGATTCATTTCAAGCATTCAAGCAATTGGTCGTTATGTTCCTTTATAGTAGAAAGACCTTTCAAGACAGGTTGGAATTGGTTGGGCCTTATTAGGAGTAGTATGGTATGTGGTGCTGGAGCCCTTGCCAGGGGATAGCACAGAGCAAGAACTCTGTAGTGAGGCCAGCCTCCTGGGTGGGAATATGGCATTCTGGTTGAAAGGTCAGTAGAAGGCAAGTACAGTCTATAGTCAGTGATGTGTGACGGCAAGAGGCAAAGTGAAATAGGGGTTTGAAGTAACAGTCTCCTCTTAGCCAACGAGAAAACAGAACCTGACGCAAGCAGTGCAGGTCTAAATGGCTGTGAATGGAACAACTTACCAGCAAGATTTTCCATCTGCAGCTCCATATTGAGGTAATTAACCACAAATGAGATTAAACTGCTGGAAAATTGCAAGAGCAATGGAAAATAAAAAGGGCAGCCTGTAGTGCACGGGTTAATTGCTATATTGGAGCTCAATTCAGAGAGTTGCCGTTGTTGAAAAGTTGCATCTATTCACCATGGTGCGAACTGTGTTAATTTAATAGTGCACTTATTTAAATAGATTTTCAGGGGAAATACTCTAAAACTTCTTTGAAAATCTGTCTCCTACTAGCATTTGGTGCATTTAGGACCATGTGCATCCTTTGCTAAGCAGAAATTCACTTAACAGAATTCCAAACTTGAGTTTGATTCATTGTCATACTCTCTAAGAAGAGCAGTTTCTCATAACACTTAAATAACTGGAGGTTCCCTGCTGCCATTTTGTGTCTTTCCACCAATTGGGTGCCTGCCTCCCCTTATTCTGAATATTGTAGATCAGCTGAGGCTTAGATGGGTAAAGCCTCCGGCACGAGGATGGGGAACCTGCTGTCTCATTACAAAGGCAGCTCTGGCTCGATTTCATTCACCCTCAGCCTTCTGCATGATATTACTCTGGTCATTGCGCCTGTGGCCAAGATCGCATTTTTCTTCCTTAGTGGGCTATTCCGATTATCCTTTTAGACGTGCCCTCTAAAGCACTTGCTGATCTGTGGGCAAAAGTCCTTCTCCCTGGGAGTCTGAGCTTTTCACAGACTCCCCTCTAACCTTGTTAGGCATTACTTTAGGCCCTCCATCCATCCTACTGTGTGCCTTTCTAGCCTGGGACCTGTAGCATTACAGTAGGACACCTGGGATCAGCAGTGACAGCAATGGACTATGAGCTGTGGGATGCCCTGGGGTTTCTGTTTCCCTCCTTCTGGAACTTTACTAATGTGGCTATATCCTGGGCCGATTGCCTCTGCACCCCCACCTAGGGGACTCTTACTACCGCTGAGGACCTAGGTTGGCAGTAATGGGGCATGCCAGCCTCAGGGCATGCTGTAGAATCTTTGTCTCTTACCTTTCCTCCAGCTGATTTGCCTCAGCTGCCTGAATTCCCAGTTACTGCTCTACCAGGAGCCATAAAAGTGAGTTTTAGAATCCATGTGTGAGCCCAAACTATCCTTTTGAGCTTTAGTTCCAACAAAATATAAATGGCGTGACTCAGCATGATAGAAAAGCAGGTGCCATTCCCCCAAATATATGTAGCTGTGTGTCTTTTTGGGGAGGTGGGGGCTTGGACCTGTCTTGTCCTGTCAAGTATCAGCTAAACTACCTTCTCTAAGAAACTTTTCCTGATACTCCTTAACCTTAGGGACTTCCCTGTCATGCTATAGCCACTTTATCCTGTATCCATCTTATTTGTACATAATTGTATGTTGTGTCCCCCATTACGTTTTAGTGTCTTGAGAGTAGGGACATTTTTTTTGCCTTTTTCAGTATTTTTAGTGCCTGGAATACTGTATCACCTGGTTTGACTGTGATCTCATTGGGCAAGGAGCTCCTGGTAAGGAAAATGTAGTTGTGATTAATAATACAAATTTGTTTAAAAGCTTTTTTGAGTGTGTAACGGCTTAGGAATTACTTCAGTAATATTTCAAAGTGCAGTAGATAAAAAATGATAACGGTCTAAAATCTGTGGCACAAGTGGCCTTAGGGCAGAGAATCTAATGCAAACGTGGAAGCTTACTGAACTTACCTGCCAGTGCTTAAGGGAGAATCATAGGTCTGTCCAGTCAGAAGAATGCCAATCTAGGAGCCAGGAGACCTGGGTGTTAGCCCTGGTTTCAGTAAGTAGCTCTGCAGCTGTGGACAATTGTTTAGCCGCTGTGCCTCAGTTTCCTCATACCTAAAATGAAAGGGTTGAACTTAATTCGGAGATCAGTGAGCATGCAGTTTGGTGCATATTGGAAATTTTCTTTTAGCCAAAATAAACAAATGAACCTATACCTGTGTGATGATTTGTCTCATTAATTCTAAAGCTGTTCTTGGTACAGGAACAATAGCCTTGGAGGCAAGTGGAGCTCAAACCCAGAGTGCTTTTGTTCCATGAACCTCGACCAGTTTTCCATATCTTTATTGCCCGAAGCACAGAGCACTTTGGGGTGCCCTACACACACACACACACACACACACCCCTTGTTCCCTTGCTTGCCATTTTTTCTATCTCCTCTTCACTGTACTACCTGTCATTACTCTTTCCAGGAGATAGTCTGATAAATGCATCGTTAAGCGCATTGTAATACCAGAAGGCTTTAGTAGGTTCGGGGTCCTCCTTCCAGTTCCTAGGCATGAGTCATCTAGATGACAGTGGATAGAGTGCTAGCCCTGGAGTCCAAAAGACCTGAATAAATTTGACACTTACCAGCTGTGTGACCTTGGGTAAATCACTTGACCTCACTCTGTTTCCTTATACATAAAATGGGAATAATAATAGTACCTAATTCTCCGGGTTGTTGTGAGGATAAAATGAAATAATATTTGTAAAGCACTTTGCAAATATTAAAGCACCACATAAATGCCAGCTATTATTTTTAGGCCACACATTTTGACAAACTTCTTTGAAACCATCTCTTCTGTATTTTTGGCAAATCCATTGATATAGTACAAATAAAAGAATAATAATCTTTTATAGATGAGGTTGGCGTAAAGCTCTCTAACCTCAGTTGAAATGTTCTGTAGCCTGCTTATACCCACCATTTGTCTTCCCATTGCCATTTGGATAACTGGGAGAATGTTGGTGTTAAAAGGATGCTCAGGTAGCATGGGCATTGAAAATGTTGTGCAGCTTCCTAAATTTGATTCAGCCTCATCTCATCCTTCTGCTCAGTGTGGACCTACCTCATTTTCTGACCACAGTGTCTGTTTAAAATCACTTACCTGTGCATGTGAGAGAACACACGTGTGTGTGTGTGTGTGTGTGTGTGTGTGTGTACATGTGTGCACTCCCCAGGTCAGTGGACTGTTCATTTAGTTGCCTATCAGAGCTGGGAGAAAACATAAACTTGTTTTTCCTGGGATTCTAAGTCCTCCACAGTTTGTCTCCTGTCTACCTTTCCAGTACAAAACTCCCTGTACTAGGAGTCAGACACCCTCACTTACATCCTAGTTCTGATGCTGTCACCATGGGGATGTTACTTAAATGCATGAGCTGTAGTTTCTGCTTTGGTGAAGTCAGGCTAATCCTTACAATGTGTGTTATAGAATTATTGTGAAGCAAGCATTTCATGAAGGGCAGCTGGAGGGCGCCATAGTGCACAGAGTGCTGTGCCTGGAGTTAGGAAGACTCCTCTTCCTGAGTTCAAATCTGGCCTCAGACACTTACTAGCTGTGTGACCTTGGGCAAATTATTTAACCTTGTTTGCCTGCCTCAGTTTCCTCATATGTAAAATAATTTGGAGAATGAAATGGTAAACCACTCTAATATTTTTGCTAAAAAAAAACCCCAAATGGGGGTCACAAAGAGTTGGACATGTCCAAACAACAATAAAGAAGTGCTTCTGATCAGCACTAGAGCATTGTGCTTTGATTCCTGGGATATTTCTTCAAAGGATCTGTGATCGCATTAATGGGGCACTCTCCTTAGCTATGCAGATCTCAGCCGGTCTGTCCTCACCATCCTCTGCCACTCTTGTCTATTTCTTCTCATAAACTCACCACAGGAAATGGCCCACGTGGTAGGAGAACTTCCTTGAGATCTCTTGGAACTGTACAGATCCCACACAGGCTGGCTGTCCAACAGTTAGGCACTTTGCTATGGTCGTGCACATTTCTGATATTCTATTTACCCTGCTTCTTATGCATCATTCATCCCTTGTTGATAACTCGTGCCTCCATGTACTTGGCCATTACCCTTTGGGTGATCCTTAGCCTTAACTCTGGAGACTATGAAAGAGTATATCTATTAACAGTAACTAACATTTATATACTTCTTTAAGATTTGCAAAGAGCCTTTTTCATAGAATATGTGCATAAGTTATTATTGTAATCTTGAAATGGCCTCCCTCCCCATTCTTTACCTCTTGAATTCTCATTCATTCTTGAAAGCCTGGTTCAAATGGCTGCCTTGGTCATGAATCCTTCCCCTTTCCTCTTGGTAATTACGCTTCCCTTTGAGCCTCATACAGCCCTTTGTTCTGTTTTTCTCTAATGCACTTAACCTATACATGATAATCATATTATCATTATCTGTGTATACTTCGTATTCCCCACTCTTACCCCTCAAAAGCCTATAAGCTCCATGAGGTCAAGGGCCTTGTCTTATCTAAACTTTATATTTTCATGAATGCCTAGCACAATACTCTGTATATAGTAGGTGTTTTATAAAGTGTGTGTTAAATTTGTTCACAAATTGGTTCTCTCTAGGTAAGGGAGGAACAAACAGAGCCTTTTATAATAATGATAATTGTTATTATAATAACAGTAGCTAATATTTGTATAGACTTTGGGGTTTGCAAAGTGCCCTACTTTTGTCATCTCACTTGGTTGTCCTAACAACTCGGAGTAGGGGTTATTAGTTTACTGAGAGAGATTCACCCAAATCCCATGGCTGCTAAGGGGCAGAATCAGGGCTTGAACTCATGTCTTCCTCCTATGAGGGGTGTCACTTCTTGAGGTGTCCCAAAGCAATCACAGCAACATCAGTATTGTGGTTTCTGAACTGTCATAGAACCAAACTACACATTTTCCCCTACAGTGAATGATGTGAATAGTAGAATATATTTTGACTCTAGAAACTGTATAAAGTTTATGTAAACTCCAGTAAAATTGTCTGAGAGTTATTAGTGAATATCAAAGGGCTTCAAGACTCTTTGTGAATTAAGCATTCAAATAAATTTATAGAAGACCATATTCTCTGGAACATAGTCTGATTAGGTCAAATTCCTAATCCTGGGGGTTGTGGCATTTTGGGGGTTCGCGGTGGCGGGGCGGTGATAGGATATGCAAATAGTGACTAACAAATATCCAAAAGTTCACCTGCTTAGTCAGAGTTGTAACTGCATGGTTTAGCCTTATCTGACTTATTAATGATTGTTGTATTTAAAGATAACAGTTTGATTACCCTAGGTTGGAGCATTTATCTACCTTTGTCTACCTGAGAATAAAACAACATAACCCTAAGATCTGTAAACCATGTAGGGACCAAGTTATTTGTCTGGACAGGACCTGATAATCTGGGAGCTGATTCATATGCAGGTTTATTTTCCTGAGCCAAAGATGGAGCCGAGTGAGTAGCAGGAGGATAGACAGATGTACACTGATCTCCCTGTGTCCTTTATGTATGAATATGTCCAAGTAGTTTGCATTTTATTCAATAATCCCTCTACTTAGATGAACTTAGTGTGAGGCTTGTCTCTGTTCTTTAAAACCCCAAGCCTGATAATGCCACATGTGTCACTGATGTAGTTACCTTTTCAAGGCAAGAAATAGCTAGTAGGGGTTGAATTTGATTTTATTCAAGGTCCTTAGGTTAGCTAAAAGTTTGTTGGGGGCAGCAGTTATAGGGGTTTCTCAAATGGCTTGTGTGTATAGAGACACTTAAGAGATCCTTGAGCTTTGAGTAAAGAAACTGATTGAAGGGGTAAATCAAGAACTTGTTTAATTTGGAGATTTTGTGGTGGAGAAAATGTTGTCGTGAGAATTGATGAAGTACTGCCAAGCACCCCAGGTTTACTTATGTGACACGGCTGACACTAATCATTTCAAAGAGGCAGAATTATGATCTTTGGTACTTCACTGACGCTATAAACTCATTACTGTGGGTACTTCCTGTAATGATGCAAATCATAAACCCATTCATCTTTCATTTGTCTCTGCCAATTTGCTGAGTTTAAGATGCAATCTCAGATCTATTTTGATTCGCAATCTTTTCGTGATTTGGAGCATTTTTTTTTAATATGGCCATTAATAGTATGCAATTCTTCTTTTGAGAATTGTCATATCTTTTTACCACTTTCCTACTGGGGAATGACTTTTGGTCTTGGGTCTTTTTGTTAGTTATCTGCATACTAGATCCTTATCAGGGACATTTGATGCAAAGATTTGACTGTCATTTGACTCTTGACATTCTTTTGCTAGTTGAATTAATTTCACTCATGTATAAGGTTTTTCTAATTTTATCTTTTGTGATAGCGGAAAACTTTTAATTTGGCATTTCTTTCTTTCTATTGTATCAAACTGTTTTCGTCCAAAACAATAGGCACCGGTGGATCTTGGGTTCTCTGCGCCTGTCAGTTATGTGATTGTAAAGGTGTGATCTGCTCCAGAATATTGTTTGCAAAAGCCTATCTTCGCCAAGGATGCCCTTGATACATTTGTAGGTTATTCTCATAAAGGATTTGCAGTGCTGGGAAAGTAGGTGTGTTAGTTGGTAGTTACTGATCTTTGCTTGGTCACCTTTTGGAGGTAATAAGATCCCGTGTTTTTTTTCTCTAAGTGTTTGGTGCCCTTCCTTTTTGTCAGGGAGCTTCAGAATCCATCCCTGAGAGTTCTCAAAATTGTTACCTTCAGCACTGTGATCAGCCTGTGAGAATTACAGGGAAAGGAGTTGTTTTGTTTAAGAATAAACTTGCTAACATTTAGAGCTGTCTTAAAATGGAATGGTCAGCTTTTATTATAGTGGAACAGTGAGTGCCCTGTTGTTGGAGGTACGCAGACAGATTAGATGACCTCTTCTTAATGAAGGACTTCACCCTTTTGGGTTGGCCTTCCTGACCTGCCCCATAGCTCCCTGGATTCCAGTTAAGGATGGCCTTCACGTGCCTCTTTCACTTCTTTCTCCACATGCAGCACCAAGAACAATAGGCTAGCCAAAGCTGAGGATGTCCCTGAGCTACATCCCACAGGGCTTCTGAAAGTCTTGCCGGCAGAGCAGAATAGGTACAACAACAGCGAAAAGCCAGACTATACCATGGGATCAGACTGCAGGTGATCACAGACAAGGGAGGAGCTTTGTAGAGAAAGCTACATGGGAGAGAGCAATAGAAAATAAGGCTGAGGAGGTGGTGCAGCTATTTGCTTTCTGTTCTAGATGATGGGGCACACCTTTATGTCTTAGCAATAATGTGAAGTGCCACAAATTTGAAATGGGGAACCTGTGGCCCCCTAGGTCCTCCAGTGAGGCCTTTTGACTGAATCCAAATTTCACTTAAAGTCAAAGGGCCGCACTAGAGGACCTAGAGGGCCACATGTGGCCTCGAGGCTGCAGACTCCTATTCCTGAGAAAATACTTTCTTCCTTTGAATTTTCTCTTCTTGTTTCCGCCTTCCCACCAGTTTAGGTGACCTTACAAGGTCTCCCTGTCTCCCTGGTGACATTAAGCATTTCAAATTAACCAGTGATTATCATCCAAAGATGTGATGAAATTATGTAGTCAGAGATGTGATAAAAAAGGTACATCATTTTTATTTTGCATTGTAATTATGTATTATAGCTAAGATATGTACTGTAGCTAATTATAGCTAAGATATCCAGGGAAGTTGGGTCCTTCATAGATATCGACATCTAAAGGAGACCTAGGAACTGAAGTCTTTTGTTTATTCACCTAGTAATTATGACAAAGACAGTGTCTATACGAACTTTCTTTATGGACCACCCTCCTCACTGTCTCAATAAGCTACACAAACCCCTCTAGAGGTGAGAAGGGACGGATGGAGGGCAATCCACATCCTAGTTGGTCTGCACATCTGCGGAAAGCTATTTTTTTTAGAAAATGAACTCAGTTCCTTAGTCTGGTCATGGTACCAGACAGCCAGGTACAAAGTTCAAAGAAGCTAGTTCAGAGTTGATGTACATTATGTTACTTTCTAGAAGCCAGTTATATATTGTAAATAAACATACTTTTCCTGAAGTAGTGCTGAGCAATCCATTAGTAATGATGGTAGAGAGGAATAAGCATTGCTATCACAATATCGCGTGGTAAGCACCATCTCAGGCAGTGGTGGGATTCAGCCATTTTGCACCAGTTGGGCAGAACTGGTACCTAATTTTAGGTTGAGTTAGGCAAACTGGTTGTTAGGGGGTGTTTAAACCAATTGTTAGCAGGGGCAGGGCCTGTGCCCACCATATCAGGAGCGGCGCCTTGGCTCGGTTCTATGGAGAACCGGTTGTTAATTTATTTGAATCCCACCACCCATCTCAGGTAATCATAGGCACTATACTTAGACATTTCAGTTGATAGTTGATTTCTGATTGGATATCCCAAAGACAATAAAAAACTCCACATGTCCAAAGTAGAACTTGTAATTTCGCCCTCTCAATGTACCCCTCTTTAAAACATCCCTGTTTTTGTCAAAAGCACCACCATTCTTTAGTCTCTCGTATTCGTAAGCTTTGTATCACCCTCAATCCTCACACTTGCTCACCCCACGCCTCTACTCAGGTGCCAAATGATGCTGCTCTTTCTATTTGAACAGTGTCTCTTGCATTGGACCCTTTCTCTTTACCCATACAGCTACCGACTGCAGTCTGGGCCTGCATCACCTTTCCCCTGGATTATTGCAGTGGCCTAATTGTTCTCTCCCTGTTCCAGTCCATCCTCCACACAGCTGTTGAAATTGTTTTCCTAGAGCACAAATCCAATCAAGTCACTTCTCTACTCATTAACTAGCAGTGGCTCCCTATTGCATCAAGGATATAATATAAATTCATCTGTTTAGCTTGAAAAGCACTTTACGAGCTGACCCTTACCTATCCAGCCTCACTGGACATTACTGTCCCTCCTATGCTCTGCAATTCAGCCAAACTGGCCTTCTCTCTGGTCCTCCGGGCATTCCAGGCTAACCCCCATGCCTGGAAGGAACTTCCTCCTCATCTCTACCCCATAGAATAATTCTCTTCTTTCAGATGCAGTTCTAGTGCCACTTTCTTTATGAAGTCCTTCCCACCCCGTTAATTTTGTACCTTGTATTTATTTGTATTTATTATTTTTATAATTATTCTGTATATACTTACACATGTACTTGTTGCCTCTTCAGAATGAGTTCAAGGTACTTAATAGTAGCGATTGTTTCATTCTCTGTATTTATGTCCTCAGCATCTGACACAGTACCTGGTATATAGCTGCTGCTTAGTAAATGCTTGTTGATTGATGGGCTTCCAGAATCCAGAAAATATTTAAGTACTGTAGAGCAAGAATTCTTAACTTTTTTTGTGCCGTGGACTTCTTTGATGGCCTCGTAAAGCCTATGAACCCCCTTCTCAGAATACTAAATTTTTTTTTTGGTTAACGTTTTATTTATATATTTATTTTTAGTTTTCAACATTCATTTCCACAAGATTTTGAGTTCCAAATTTTCTCCCCATCTCTCCCCTCCCTACTTTCAAAGATGCTGTGCCTTCTGATTACCCCTTCCCTCAGTCTGCCCTCCCTTCTATCACCCCTTCTCATATCCCTTTCCCCCCTTACTTTCTTGTAGGGCAAGATAAATTTCTATACCCCATTGCCTGTATATCTTGTTCCCCATTGGCATGTAAAAACAATTTTTAACATTTGTTTTTAAAACTTTGAGTTCCAAATTCTCTCCCTTCTTCCCTCCCCACCCACTCTCATTGAGAAGGCAAGCAATCCAATATAGGTTATACATGTTTTGTCATGCAAAACACTTCCATAATAGTCATGTTGTAAAAGACTAACTATATTTCCATCCGTCGTATCCCGCCCCCCATTTATTCTGTTTTCTCCTTTGATCCTGCCCCTTTTCAGAATACTGTTTTTTAAGGCATAACATAGATATGATTGCAAAGGAAATCATTTATATTGAAATGAATATGTAATATTTTCCCATCCAAGTTCACAGTCTCTTTTAAAATCTATCCATGTACCACTTGTAGGCAGGAACCTATGGATCCCAGATTAAGAACCTCTGTTCTGTAGCTCATAATATACCTAAAGTGTCTTCTTTGGTGCAAACAAAAATGACATTAAATCAGAAACCAAATTTATGTTTCTATTTGAAATTTATAATCTCTATCTTACTATATGGCACTGCAATGTAGATTCCTTATTATAGAAAACCACTTGAAAAATCTTGAGAGGGGGGCGGAGCCAAGATGGCAGCTGGAAAGCAGGGACTAGCGTGAGCTTCTCGCCGAATCCCTCCAAAAACCTATAAAAAATGGCTCCGAACCAATTCTAGAACTGCAGAACCCACAAAACAGCAGAGGGAAGCAGGGCTCCAGCCCAGGACAGCCTGGATGGTCTCTGGGTGAGGTCTACCCTGCACGGAGCTGGGAGCAGAGTGAAGCAGAGCCCAGCGTGAGCAGCACGGACCAACCAGACCAGGAGCCGGGCGGAGTGTGCCCTAGCACCCTGAATCAGTGAGCTGTGGCAGTTACTAGACTTCTCAACCCACAAACACCAAAGACAGTGGAGAAGGTTAGTGGGAAAAGCTGCGGGAGTGGAAGGAGTTTGCGGTTTGGCCACTGCCCCTGGGGCAGCGGAGGTGGGGCAGCTGCAGAAGTACAGCTGCAGTTGCTTCCGGCCCCAGGCCCACTTGGTGGGAGGAATTAAGTGGTGGATCAGAGCAGGAGTGAAGAGCCTGCTGAGGATCTAAGTCCAGTCTGGGTTGGGAGTTCTTGGGGAAGGAGGAGTGCTGGTGTGGCAGAGCTGGGGCATCCCCCCAGGCGTGGAACATAGTTCTCTAAACTCTACAAGCAGTCATACCCCACTGAAAAACTCAAGGGTCAAGTTAGTTGGCTGGGAATATGGCCAGGCAGCAAAAACGCACCCAGATTCAGTCTCAGACTTTGGATTCTTTCTTTGGTGACAAAGAAGACCAAAACATACAGACAGAAGAAGTTAACAAAGTCAAAGAGTCTATAACAAAAGCCTCCACGAAAAACATGAACTGGTCTGAGGCCATGGAAGAATTCAAAAAGGATTTGGAAAAGCAAGTTAGAGAAGTAGAGGAAAAATTGGGAAGAGAAATGAGAAGGATGCGAGAAAACCATGAAAAACATTTCAATGACTTGCTAAAGGAGACCCAAAAAATACTGAAAAATATACTGAAGAAAACACCACCTTAAAAAATAGACTAACTCAAATGGCAAAAGAGCTCCAAAAAGCCAATGAGGAGAAAAATGCCTTGAAAGGCAGAATTAGCCAAATGGAAAAGGAGGTCCAAAAGACCACTGAAGAAAATACTACCTTAAAAATTAGATTGGAGCAAGTGGAAGCTAGTGACTTGATGAGAAATCAAGATATTATAAAACAGAACCAAAGGAATGAAAAAATGGAAGACAATGTGAAATATCTCCTTGGAAAAACCACTGACCTGGAAAATAGATCCAGGAGACATAATTTAAAAATTATTGGACTACCTGAAAGCCATGATCAAAAAAAGAGCCTAGATGTCATCTTTCAAGAAATTATCAAGGAGAACTTCCCTGATATTCTAGAGCCACAGGGCAAAATAGAAATTGAAAGAATCCACCGATCGCCTCCTCAAATAGATCCCAAAAAGAAATCTCCTAGGAATATTGTCGCCAAATTCCAGAGCTCCCAGATCAAGGAGAAAATACTGCAAGCAGCCAGAAAGAAACAATTTGAGTATTGTGGAAATACAATCAGAATAATCCAAGATCTGGCAGCTTCTACATTAAGAGATCGAAGGGCATGGAATACGATATTCCGAAGGTCAATGGAGCTAAGATTAAAACCAAGAATGACCTACCCAGCAAAACTGAGCATCATGCTCCAAGGCAAAATACGGATTTTCAATAAAATAGAGGACTTTCAAGCTTTCTCAGTGAAAAGACCAGAGCTGAATAGAAAATTTGACTTTCAAACACAAGAATCAATAGACGCATGAAAACGTAATCAAGAAAAAGAACAAGAAAAAGAAATTGCAAGGGACCTACTAAAGTTGATCTGTTTTGTGTACATTCCTACATGGAAAGATGATGTGTATGATTCATGAGACCTCAGTATTAGGGTAGCTGAAGGGAATATGCATATATATATATACATATATGTATATATATATGTTTATGTATGTGTATATATATGTGAATGTGTATGTACATATATATATACATATATATGTGTGTATATATATATATATATATATATATATACAGAGAGAGAGAGAGAGAGAGGGCGGGCACAGGGTTAGTTGAAGATGAAGGGAAGATATCTAAAATAAAATCAAGTTAAGGGATGAGAGAGGAATATATTGAGAGAGGGAGATAGGGAGAGTTAGAATGGGGTAGATTATCTTGCATAAAGGTGGCAAGAGGAAGCAGTTCTGTGGGAGGAGGGGAGGAGGGCAGGTGAGGGGGGAATGAGTGAATCATGCTCTCATCAGATTTGGCCTGAGGAGGGAATACCATACATACTCAATTGGGTATCTTACCCCACAGGAAAGAAGGGGGAAGAAGATAAAAAAAGGGGAGGGATGATGGAGGGGAGGGCAGATGGGGGTGGAGGTAATCAAAAACAAACTTTTGAAAGGGGACTGCGTCAAGGGAGAAAATTCAATAAAGGGGGATGGGTTGGGAAGGAGCAAAATATAGTTAGTCTTTCACAACATGAGTATTGTGGAAGGGTTATACATAATGATACACATGTGGCCTATGCTGAATTGCTTGACTTTGTAGGGAGGGTGGGTGGGAAGGGAAGGGGGGAGAGAATTTGGAACTCAAAGTTTTAAAAACAGATGTTCAAAAACAAAAAAAAAGTTTTTGCATGCAACTAGAAAATAAGATACACAGGCAATGGGGCGTAGAAATTTATCTTGCCCTACAAGAAAGGAAGGGAAAAGGGGATGGGAGGGGAGTGGGGTGACGGAAGGGAGGGCTGACTGGGGAACAGGGCAACCAGAATATATGCCATCTTGGAGTGGGAGAAATGGGGAGAAAATTTGTAATTCAAACTCTTGTGAAAATCAATGCTGAAAACTAAATATATTAAATAAATTTAAAAAGAAAACAAAAAAAGAAAAAACCTAAAAAAAAAGAAAGAAAAATCTTGAGAAATGTTGTCAGTACTACCTTTGGTATTGGGTCCTTCAAACAGAAGACAGACATGCCCATGGTGGGGTCTGTCCACTTGATTGTTCTGGTTGGATATATGGGATGAGGGAGAGTGAAGAGTTAAAGATAATGTCAGGTTTATTAGCTTTGGAAGCTGGAAGGCTGGCGGTGCCTTTAATTGAAATAATAAGGTTTGGAAGAGTTGGGGAGAGTAGGGAAAGGGGAAGGAATCAAGGGATTCAGGAGCAGAGGATGGTCAAGAAATACAATGGCTAATTCTTTGGGTTGAGATTGGAGAGGGAAGAAAGTGAAATGAGGACAGTGAAATGGTCTGACAGAGTGCTGAGGGGTGGGGAGATGAAGAGGTGGTAAAGTAAGGGTGAGGCACAGGGAGAGATAGAATGGTAAAAGATGTCAGAGGAATGTCAGGGGGAAATGGAACACTTGTGGGCAATAGTGAGATCAAGTGTGTGATCAATCCTATGTGTAGCTGAGATGGCGTGAAGGAGCAAGTCATTGGATTTATGGAGGCTGAAGAATGGGGACATTAAGAAGCTTAAGGAAGTGTACAAGTGAAAATTAAGGTCTCCCAGTATAAGGATAGGATTTGGGAAGCAGAGGTAGATGGTGAGCCAGGTAATTAATTCCTTTCAAAAGGCAAATGACCTGGGGGTTGGTATTCTGTAGCTACCGTAATTTGGATGGGGTGAAAAATTTTGATGTATTGGACTTCCAAATTAGATGAAGGGAGCAGAGGAGTCTGGAAGTGAGGCTGGAGAACAAGGAGTATTCCAGTTTGTAAGAATGTTTATTTTTCAAAACGTAAATAGTCTTTAAAGACATTTATCTGCTTTCAGAGTTAATGAATCTTAAAACTAGAAAGGACTTTAGAGGTCCTCTAGTGCAGGGTTCCTTTTGATAGAATCCCTAAGAAGGCTTCCAGTAATGGGAAGTACACCATGTTACAGGGCAGTCCATTCCAGCTGTCTTGGGTACCATGTAATAATGAAGTAGATCCACAGGTGACACGAGGTGTGGGAGAGGTCATCCAAGAAACAAATAGGTCAGTCCTGCTGAGGGATGTGTCAACCTGATACAAATAGCAGGGAGGTCAGCTGCCTTCTCTATGACAGCTTTTAAGTGATGTGCTTGTGAAACCTGTGGCTGACCCGAGGCATCCAAAAAGACCTTTATGGTACAACCAATTGAATTGAAGATGAAATTTGATGAGATAAATATATAGTTTTATACTTTAGTATGAAACACCATCTTCACAAGTACAGGATGGTTGATACAAAGCTGGGCCAAGTTCCTATTAAAAAAAAATCTGGTGATTTTAGTGGGCTTCAGTATGATACTTTGTGCAGCAAGGCAATGCACAAAGCTCTCATTCTGCTAGGCGGCATCAAGAGGAGTGCTGTGGCCAGCCTGAAAAATGCAGTTGTTCCATTAGACTCTGCGCTGGATGAATAGAGAGGTAAGAGTTAGATCACCTCTTAGGTCCCTTCCAGCTCGGAGATTGTATGATTCTATGACTCCATTGTTAGCTCTAATTTTTAAAGAGTTTTTCATCTCTTTAGTTGAAATCCACTTTCCTGGAGCTTAGAGCAGTGGTTTCCAAACGGTTATTGATCATGTACCCCTAGCAATAAATGTTTTTGACATATTCCCAATTTCTTTACTTATTTACAGATTGTAAATATATATTGCTATATGTGCATTATACAATGTACACAAAAATTATAAATTAGAGGATGAGATAAAGGTTGAGATTTTATTTTAAAAATAACTATAATAACTTTAATCACAAAAGTTATGTGTCATATACAAGTTATGATTTGTCTCCTGCAATTATAAAAAAAATTGCAGTACTAGCTGATAGTTACATAGTTCTTCATGGTTACATGGTTACTGCTTTCCTATTCCATTATCTCTTCTGATCCCCACCATAGTCCAACAAGGGTGAGTACTATCACCTCTGTTTTCCAAATGAAAAAAACCTGAGTCTCAGAGGTAAAGGAACTTGCTTTGATAGCTACTGAGTGGCCATGCCAGGCCTCAAATCCAGATCTTCTGACCCCAGGTCATTCAGCCTATGTTATTCTGCAGTGCCTAACTGGTTTAGTTATTGTTTGAGGAATCTTTTAAAAAAAAAATTTTATTTGGTCTTTCCCACACAATGGCCTCTTCTTCTTTAGTATATTATAAGGTTAGGCTCTTATTTTGTGAGCTGTACTTTAGAGAATTCAGTCTGGATCTTGTCTGATTTTTCCATAACTTGAAAATATGAATAAAATGCATTATCCATCTCCCCTGAGAAAAAAGATAAATGAAGGGTCAAACTGTCAGGAAGACATATTTACAATGAATATTGGAAAGGCCCTTATGCCAGTTGGGCCCCAAACTTGTTAGAGTGGTTGTGGAGATTCCTTCATTGCATATTAATAATTAGTCACCTCCTTGGTTTCCCTGTCTTAAGTCTCTCCCTTCTCCATCCATCCTCCACAGTAGCTGCCAAAATTATTCCTAAAGTATGTGGCAGACCATGTTGTTGCTCTGCTGAAGAAAGTCCAGTGGCTTTCTTGCCTCTAGAATCAAACACACATTCCTCTTTGGCATTTAGAGCCTTTCACAACCTGAATTGAGCCTGCCTTTCCAGAGCTGTTCCCTATTCCTCCCCTTTATGCATGTTTCAGTCTACCCGAAATGGCCCAATTGCTGTTCCTCACATACGGCACTCTATTTCTCATCTCTGTGCATTTGCACAGGCTGCATGGAGTGGCATTTGTCTCATTAGGTGAGACAGGAGTGAAGAAGGAAAGAGTGGCAGAAGGCATTTGGGGGATGTGAGGTGAGGAGGAGTGAGGAAGAGGGCATTCTGGGTGAATGGCCTCAGTTTGTTCAGCTGAGAGGCTGATGGGAGGGGAGCAGTGGGAGGTTTGAGGAAGGATCAGGCTTGGAAGAGCCACCAGGGCAGTGGGGATAGTAAGTTAATTAGGGCTATGTAAAAGGATTTCCATGCAGCAGTGAGGGCCCAGTTGAAGTTATGTAACATAAATTGTACTGTAGCTAGGTAGCATGGTGGATAAGAGTCCTTGACCTGGAGTCAGAAATACCTGGGGACAAAGCCTGTCTCAGATACTTACTGGCTGTGCAATCCTGTGATCACTTAATCTTTGTCTGCCTTAGTTTCCTCATCTGTAAAATGGGGATAATTATAGCATCTCCCTCCCAGGTTGTTGTGAGGATAAAATGAGGATAATATTTATAAAGTAGTTTGCAGATATTAAAGCGCTATGTAAATGCTAGTTAGTGCTATTATTATTGTGGTGGACCCAGCCAGCACATCTGTCCATTAATTGGCAAGGTGTTATCAAGTGCCCATTAGTTCCCAGCCTTGGGCTGGGTCATGCTGTAGGGGCTCCCAAACGTTTGAGAATAGGACACTGTTGGTTGTCTGACTCTTAATAAGGTTTCGCACAGAATCAATACAAATTGAACTCAGCCTTGCAACTAGTTTGGAAAATCATTTGAAGTTGCCAGATGTGGATTGACCCTGCCTGTCATGTTAAGCATTGGCAGCATTCTGCTGCACCCCCAATTCTTGCTGCTACAGCTCCTTGAATGAGTGGGTGCCTAGATGAAAGTACATAAGTCACTATCCTCCTCCTCCTTGCTCTCCTAGGTTCTCTAAGAGTATTATGAAAATGAAACATAAAAACACACAAGGAGAGACACAAGATTTGACAAGAAGTCAGAGAACCACTTTGGGTGTGCTATTTTCCTAAGAGCTTTTGAGAGAGAGAGAGAGAGAGACACACACACACACACAGAGATTTTATGCCATTCCAAAAAGGAAAGCTGTACCATCAAAATCTTGAGGCTATCAAAATAATCATAATCTTTGACTAACTCCCTTCTTTCATATTTTCTTGCGGCATGGAGGTAACCAACTCATGAAGGCCATCTCCTAAAGTACAGAGAGGCTATGATCTATTTCATGGGACAGAGCTTGAAATCCCATGTTCTTAAAGTAGGATCATAGACTTGGAGCTAGAAGGGCCCCTAGAGATTATCTGGCTCAACTCTCATTTTGCAGATGAGGAAATAGGCCCAGCCAGAGGGCAGTGATTTGCCCAAGGTCACAGAAGCAATTGTAGAGCCTGGGTTCAAACTCTAGTCCTCTGACTTCAGATCTAATGCACTTCTCATCTCCTGTCACTTTCTCTCCCATCTCCAGCCTTTGCCCTGGCTGTTCCCAGGCCTGGAATGCTCTGCCTTGTCCATTCCACCTCTTAGCATCTCTAGTCTTTTTTTTTTAATAGACCCAGCTCAAACGATACTTTGTGCAGGAAGCCTTTTGTGGTCCCTCCAGCTGCTAATGCCATCCCCTCTTAGGTTCTCTTCCATCTACTCTGCATATATCTTGTGTGTGCCTGTTTATATTCATATTGTCTCCTCTGTAAGCTCTGACGTCAGGGATTACTTTTCTCTTTCTTTGTACCCCCAGTTCTTAGCGCTGTGCTCTTAATAAATGCTTGTTGATTGATTTCTACTATGCCATGTAATTGAAGTAAGAAATAATACTAACCATAGGATCAAAAATCTAGAGGTGGGAAGCACCTCAGAAGTCCTCTCATTTTACAAAAGAGAAAACAGACACCTGAGAACGGCCCAATCACTCAGGTAGTAAGTGTCAGAGGTCAAGCTGAATTTGAACCCAGGCCCTCTGACACTAGAGCCAGTGCTCCTTCCATTGTGCCACACTGCCTTCCCTTTTTATGTATTTGACTTTTCACTGTTTTCAGAGTAGCTTTACATTCATGATCTGACCTGATTCTCACAATAACCCTGTGTGGTTGGTAGGTAAAGTTTTATAATTCTCTTTTTATAGATGAGATGACTGAGGTTGAGATATTCAGCAGCTCGCCCATGAACACAGAGCTTTTTTTCATCGATTCCCCAACCCCCCCAGATACTTTGTCAGTGGACAGGGTTTTGATGTCAGCAAGGCCTGAATTCTCAACAGATAGTCATGAAATTCTGATGCTTCATTGTCTTGAAGCACAAATTCACTTGGCTGGCTGGCCCTCCTGGGAAGCTGGAAAGGTTTGGAGCATGGGCTCAGCAATGGACTTTCAGAGGATCAGGCTCTAGTAAGGATCAAATGAAATAATATTTGTAAAGCGCTTAGCACAGTGTCTGATGCAGAGTGTGAACTTGTTGAATAAGCACTCAATGCCTGTTCCCTTCCTCTTCCTTTTCCCCCAAGCTGGGAGAGCCTTGTTACCAGGTGGCCATGGGATGATTCATTTTTTGTCCCAAAGAACTCTTAAAGACCACCTTTGAAGTTGTAGAGGGGTTGAATCATACATTGGTGGAAGGAATATGCAAACTAACAAAATTGCAGGTTCTCAAAGCATGGAAGTATATGATTGGAAGATTACATGAGCTTCTGCCTTGTCTTCTTTCCTTCACCAGCGCTGATGGAATATCGCATAATTGAATATTACATTCTTGTTACTCCTACCTCATTCCAAAGTGGAGACTGCTAAGCAGAGGTTTTGGATATGGAGGATCTAAGATAGACAATTTGTATCTGTCTATTGTCTCTGAACAGAATTAACCAGCTGACTCTTTGTGTGAAAAATGAACAGATAACTCCATTTATTTCCTTAAAAATATGTTGCTTGAGGGGCAGCTAGGTGGCTCAGTGAGTAGAGCATTGGCCCTGGAGTCAGGAGGACCTGAGTTCAAATCCAGCCTTAGACACTTGACATACTTACTAGCCATGTGACCTTGGGCAAGTCACTTAACCCCAATTGCCCTGCCTTACCCCCTACCAAAAAAAATATGTTGCTTGAGTAAAATAGAGAAAATACATAATGGTCTCTTCTTCATCAGTTTCTGGCCCACTGGCTTTTATTCACTAAACTACATTGTAAGCTTGGAGTAAAATTAATGTCTTCTTGGAACCTTTACAGGACCACGCTAGCAACATCTTTCAAAAACTTCTGCCCTCTTCTTGTCTCTTCATGACATACTGCAATCAATATACTTGGACTCTCAACAAATTGTTAATTTGATTATTGAAGCCCAGATTAAAATCCCCTACAGCAGAGAGCACACCACATTAATCTATCCATATGTAGACTTAGCAGTAGAAGTACATGTTTCTTTTTAAAATCTCCTGTTTGTACTGGGTATGTTGACCTCTTATTCTTAACCATTGTAACTGATTCTGATTTTCCATCCTTATGAAATCTAGAGTTCTAGAGGAAATGATGGAAATAGATTCTTTCATTTCCAAAACAAAATCCTAAACTCTGTAGAAATGATACCTGCCTCTTGGGAAAAGATGAATATAAGATCTTAGGATCTCAGCTTTTGTCTCAGCTATGTTTCCCATCACTGATCATTTACTAGGAAAACATTCCAATGTGTGTACAGTGTTTCAGACCACCCAAAAAGATAAAGTAGAGACATCCTGCACAATTCATAAGAAAACAGTCCCATCCCCCCAAGATTCCAAATCTTTAAATACTCTGGAAGACAGAAAGGCTGATGGGAAAGGTCTTCATTCTCTGCTCCTTCTGGTCATGAGTTTTTCTCACAAGTCCAAAATATGACTGGAGTCTCATACTAATCGTACCATTTCTAGTTTGTGGCTAACTCATCTGGCAGCAAATACAAAAGAATGAGTGAGAGAGAGAAGAGAGCTGCTGTGGAGTGGGAATATGAGCCTATCTCTTGCTGGCTGCTTAGAAGCCTGATATTGGGGGAGAGGGCCAAAGGGGCCTGTCTTCAATTAGATGTTCCACTTGGGTAAACTGATAGGAATAAATGGCTTGGTTTCTTGCTTTTGAAAAGTAACTATTGCTAAGTCCGGGTTTCATTTCTGCTCACCCAGGTTACTTTGCTTGCTCTCTCTTTGAAACCATGAGTGCCTTTATCTGTCAGGAAACTCACCGAGCAGGGGTGACTTGCCTTGGGTGTAACACCTCAGCACTATAAACACATTTGATGAATGATCAGTAATAATGGGACTGTTTCCCAAAGATGATTGAAACCAGTGAAGTTCAGTGCTGCTGCAGTTGTCCAGAAACAGGAGCAGTGTCACCTCACTGGCAGAACGATGAATTGTTACAGTCTTTTTGGAAAGCAATATTGATTTATACAGTAAGCTGCTCATGCCCTAGATCTGATGAAGCCCCTATGAGGACTATTCCCTAAGAATATCATAGACCAGGGAAAAAGGACTCCTACCCAAAAATCTTCATAGCAGCAGTATTTGTAATGGCAGCAACTTGGAAACAATGTGGGGGTCTGAGGATTGGGGGATGGCATGTGAATGCAGTGTAATGTTATTGCACTACACTATTGTGTGAGGTAGTGAGAGAATAAAGTGTGAAGACTTCACAGGGAATATGTGTATGTACGTGTGTGTGTGTGTATATATATATATATATGTATTTATATCTAAAATGTTTGAGAATCAATATTTAGAGAAAAGGGAAATGGGATAAATTTGAGTCTGTGGGAATCTGATTATTTAGCCTTTAGGAATGTCTTTCTCCCCCTTCTTCTTTAGATTTATAGATGTCACCTCAGCTGTGAATGGAATACAAGATTGTGAAAGCTTCCCTATGAATAAGTCAGGCAAAGCAATATTCAAATGGAGATAGTACAATTTTAGTTAAGATGTGAACCTCACCAGGCCTAAGTTTTGTTTTCCTGTAAATCATATGATTTCGGGGAAACCAGATGATATTCCCCTCTCCCCCTCCCCTAGCCTACTTACAAACAGCCATCTTAGCATTAAAGTTTCCCTATAAGGTAATTCTGTAGTTTCTGTGCCTGTATTGGGTAAAAACTTATTCCTGGTTAGATTGTGAGGCCACTCATCTCCGCACATGGGGACAGGGGTCCAGCCTCTGGGATGGAATTTCTTAGAATTGTTTGTACAAGGGTATATATCTCCCTACTTGTCTTCTCCCCCTCGCCTCTCGTCACTGCTATCTCTGCCCTGGTAGTGAGAGATGCCCAATTTGCACGAGACTTGATCAAATAAAGCTTCTGGTTTTTTTTCTGCCTTGACAAGCCCGAGACACCTATGTTTTTTTTAACTTGAGTCAGTGGTCTTTTGACCCACACACTATCCTTAGAAGAAGATGTAAATATGAAGAACAAAAAATAATGGGAAGATGATATAAAATGATGCAGAGTGAGAAAGTAAAGCCCAAAGGGCAATGTATATAGTAGATACAACTTTGTAATCAATCACCAACAGCAACAAAACTCAGATAAACATTCAAAAAAGTGCAGAAGGTGATAAAGAAACAAATAGGACTGGGGTGGGGAACTTGAGGCCACATGTGGCTCTCTTGGTCCTCAAGTTTGGCCCTTAAGTTGTAACAAAATAGTCCTTTTAAATTCAGGTGTGGCCTTGAGGCCGCATGTTCCCCACCCCCAAATTTAATAGGACTATTTTGTTACTACTTTATTAAGGTGAATATGTATGTAAAACTAAATTGTAAATGATGTGAGTTCTTATGCAATCATTTACAATCAGTTTTTCTTTTGTCTTTTATGTATTCAAGTACTTGGGTTTGTCAAGGCATGGTTACTGAGTATATTTTACAAAACCCTGAGCCATTTTGCTTTCAGTTAGATTTTAGTCATTGTTTATCTTAGTATTGGAGTAATGAAACTCCATCTGACCCTTCCTTTCCTCTTTTGTAGCTGTTTCCTAATCACTTGGAGGATGGATGTCTAATTAGAGAATTGTACTTGCCCGAAAGCTTACGTTATGAGTTGTTTCTGCTGATGCTGAACTGTATTTTCATTCTTTAAGGAGCTGTAATTTCCTCTGTGTGTACTCAGTCTACCAGTGCAGAACATAGCCCTTCTATGCCTTAGTATGTTATTTCATGAGTTGCTGCAACAGATAACAAAAATACTTGTTATTCTATTACCTGGTAGTTAACCTAGCAGTAAGACAGACTTAATAAGCAAGCCCAGGGATGTTTAGCTGTGCAGATCCTCAAATGACAGACAGACGTTCCATTATCTGGCCCATCCTCTAACCCTTTGCACTTTGGTTGTCCAGCCAAGGTTTGTGCTTTCCTTGTATAATTTTCAGGAACACAGAGCTGCCTATATGGCAGGACGAGGAATCAGAGGAGGAATTTAATAGAAGACGCATTACTTATACTTACTAAATAAACCTTGGGATGAGCCTCCCAAGCACAACTATGTCACATACTCAGTTACATCCCAGCCCTATGTTTTTTCCTCAACCCTTAACCAGCCCTAGCAATCAGAATCCTGTACTGGACCTCTTCCAAGTTTACGAATATCAGATTTGTTATTATTCTCATCCTGTTTTCCTGTTGGATTTTTTTTCTGTTAGGTATCTTAGATTCCTTTCCCCCCACCCCCCAATCCTATTTTCCTATCTACAGACAACCATTTTCAGAGCTCCAGTTAGCATTGGTTCTTATGCTTTGGATCCTTTTATTCTCAGAGAACCTAGCTATAAATGATCTATGAAAACATTCAAAAATACTTCAAGAAATATTAAAAGAAGCTCTTTTGCAAAGCAGAAAGTCCATTTGTAATATAGTGCCTGACATGTAATAGATGCTACATAAATGCTTATACCATTCCATTCCTTAATTTATCTGTTTGATTATATATGTATATTTACATACACACATATATATATGTATTTTGCATATGTACATACATGTGTGTATGTGTATATATAGTGTGGGTAACATATTTTTTAAAATTCATAGAGAACTTAGTATTTTTGGCCATGAAGTAGATATGCAATAAATACCTATTTGATTTGTGTAGTAGAAGAGTATTTGAATATGAAAAGTTCCCCAGCTACAACTGAGAATAGTGTTGGATGTCCTGTTTGCAGGAAGGGCCGAAACTCAGTGCTTCTGATGAATCAGTGAAATAAGAATAAGATCGGAAATGACGTATACACAGATCAGCTCAGAAATGTATTTAAGCCAAGAAAAAAAGAAAATAGACTAGTTGCAAAAGGCAGCTCTAGTTTGTTGGTATAAATACAATACTGGGAATCTGGAGTCCTGGGTTCTTGTCCAGTCTTTATCACTTGATAACCTTGTAACCTTGGGCAAAAAAGAGTTATGTTGTCACAGAATTTGAGGAATGGGAGGGACTGCAAAGATTATCTTGAATCATTTTTGAGATGAATATTCTAGAGCTCAGAGAGGTTAGTGACCTCCTTGAGGCTAGAGAGGGAAATAGTGGAACTTAGTGGGATGCAGTAGAAGGAACACTGGATTTGGAGCTGACGGATCTGGGTTTTAATCCTGGTTATTTACTATTTGTGGGACCTTGGACAAGTCATATGACCTCTCTGGGCCTCAGTTTCCTCATTTGCAGAATAAGGGAAGTAGAAGAGATGATTTTTATGTATCTTTCTAGCTCTAAGTTGGCAGTGATAAATAATCTCCTTAGTATCTATTTCACAGTGTGTCATGAGGACCAAATGAGGTTGTGTATAAAGCATCTTGGAACCCTAAAAGTGCAATACCAATGTCAGCTATTATACAGTGATCTCTTTACTTTTGTTTGTACACACAGAGAATCACATCCAGTCTCCTTGAGGCCAACCCATATTTAAAGACCTTCAGTAAGAAGGAATCCAGTACCTCTGCTGGATAGCTAACTTGGTTAGACAGTTTTTCCTTATGTCAAGCTTTGTTTATTCTGTCTCTTTGTAACTTGTATCCTTTGCTGTGAGTGCTGCCCTAGGGGCCAGACAGAGCAAGATTAATTCCTCTGGGGGGTGAGGACAACCCTTCAAGCCCTTCATTCCTGCTTGTTGCTTATATCGCTCCCCTCTTCCCCCAAGTCTTCTCTTTTTAAGGATAAACATAACTTTCTTCAGCTAGTCCTCATATAGCATGATCTCCAGTCCTCTGAACATCTGATTGTCCTCTGAATAATCTCTGGTTTGTCATTGTTTCCCTTGAAATGTATCCAGTTAATTCCCTACCTGCTGGTTAATTGAAATTTTGATACAGTATTTTTTCCCAAACTCTTACCTGTTGCCCTTCCTCTAAAAATTTAAGAATGAAGTTCATAAAATAGGAGTTGTGGTATCACAATAATATTACCAGTTCAAATAAGTTCTTGATAAAAAAAAATACATCTAATACTCAACTGGATAGTGGATGGATTGCTAGGCCTGGAGTTAGTGAGACTTGAGTTCAAATAAGGCCTTAGACACAAGCTGTGTGAACCTGGGTGAGTCACTTAACTTTTGATGACTTTTGAGTACATCAAAGTTCTGAAGAGGCACTTGTTTCTTCTCCTATTAATATATTAGTACTACGTTATTATACAGCTCCTTCTCAGTGCTAAAATAGATTTACTTTTCTAGGTTTCTCTGGTCTTGTGTTTGTATTTCATAGTTCCTTTTCCACTCTGGCTTTGCATCAGAAATACTTGAAAGTCCTCTTCCATCAAGGGTTTACTTTTCCTTCTATAGGATTATATACTAAATTTTGCAGGGTTTTATTCTTTGTTATAAGTCTATTTCTTTTACCTTTTAGAATATTGTATTCCAAGATCGCCTCTGATTTTTAGTAGAAGCTGTCAGGGCTTGTGTGAGCTTGACTATTTTTCTTTTGAATTTGAAATGCTTATTTCTGGATACTTGCAACCCATTTTTCGTTGACGTGAGAGGTTTCACTTCTGATCATGACATTCCTGGGGCTTTTTCTTTTCAATATTGTTTTAAGAATGACTAAGTAAATAAGTTATTTTGACTATTATAAATACCCAAATTAACTATAAAGGACACATGAAGAAAGATACTCTCTGCATCCAGAGAAAGGACTAATAAATAGAAGTATATGTAGAATAATTTTACACACATATATATATATATATATAATATACACACATGCACACACACACACACACCTATAAGTGTCTAGTGGTGGTCATCTCTAGGGGGGAGGGGGAGGGAAGAAAAAAAGGAAAACAAAAAGAAATTGACACGATAACTTTGTATATTTAAAAGAAATAGCAAGTTGTAAACAGTAGATTTGCAATTTCATGTGCAATCATCTTTTTTTATTATATTGTGTTATGGAAATAGTTGTTTAATTCCATAAATTAAAAATAAAATAAATTTTAAAAAATAGATTGGGGATTTTAAAGGACACCGAGATGATGAGAAAGATGAGATGGATGTGGCCCAGAGAGGTTTAAAAGACTTGCCCATAGTCATGCAGCCATTAAATGATAGGGATAGAGTTTTAACCCAGGTTCTCTGATTCCAAATCCAGGGCCTTTTCCTACTGTGCCACTTTCCTTGTGATAGACCATCTTTAGCATCTTGCTGTGGCTCTAGGTCAGCTATCTTGGGGACTCCTCCTTTCCATTTAGAAAAAGCTGTGTGGGAATGTGATAAGAAGAGACCGTTAGCTTAATTGTTAGCTTAGTGAATAAGATTGAACTAATTACTGGTTTCCTTCTGCATCGCAAGCTCTTGATTTTAAATTCAGTGCCTCTTCATGGTGCCACATTTATGTAGGCCTTTAATACTACGTTGTTCCATGTAGCTAATCAATCTCTACATTGGCTATAGTCTCATAGCTTAGCTAAAGGAATACCTTACTCTAGGTGCTAGATGCCATTACACAATGTTAATTGACATGACTAATGAAAGAATTTTTGAATTAGGAAAAAACCTGTTGTCTTAAAAATGATTTATTGCTTTTACATAAGCCTCAGTAAGACTGTGAGTAAAAAATGAGCTCTCCTCTGTCTAAGGAGATGGTGGCTCAGACAGGCTATCCCAGAATCAAATGGTCAGCCCCTTGAAAGCCGAGGCTGTTTCATGCTGGTCTTTGGCTCCCCAGCGCTCAACAGTGGCTCAGGGTTAGAAGTGCTTAATATGTGTTAGTTCCATGTATTGTAAAATCCAGTAGTACCTAGATGGGATGACCCAAAGTTATTCACTAAACCCTGGGAAGGCACTCCTTGAAATGCTGGGGACAAACGAAAGTCCTATTTCACACATTAAGTGATGACCATCAAACTTGCAACCCCCAAGCAGTTCTATGAGCACAAGAGACCAATGCATGTGACAAGGGCTAAGAGACCTTCTTGCTTGATAAATCTCTAGTGTGTGATTCTGCTTCCCTGATTGGTGATTCCCTAATTGGACTGTCCTATTCTGTTCACTTACACGTGGCTTCAGATCTTCTCCATTCTTTGCCCTCTTTTCCCCCTTCAGCTCCCTTTATGTGTTGACCTCATTCTAGAATGTAAGCTACCTGAGAGAAGGATTTTCTTGGTTGCTAGTATTTGTATGCTCAGGGCTTAACACACAACTTGGCACATAGTACACAATTAGTACACACTTTTTCTAGCCAGCCATCTTATCTTCAGGAGCTTATTTGACGCCTTCCTGACATTCTGAGGTTTATGTCAAAGAAGATAAGTATGTCTCTTCCGTTGGAGTTTTCTTTGATGCCATTGTTGTAGCCTGAATTTTGAACTAAATAGAATATTAGTCTGACTTGGTGTGACATTTCTCATATTCTTATCAAGTGTAAATTTTATAGACCTATTGAATTCCATTAGTCATCAAGTTGAATAATTGTTTTCAGTAAATTCAGCCTCTTTCCTTTTCTCACATACCAAGAAGTCTGAGGGATAAAAAGCTCCCCGATGGAGTTAAATAAGAGAAAATTTATATTCATTGTTTTAAAAAGTTATAAGCAGTTACACCAATTTGAGCCTCACTACTGCCTTTGCTCATTTAGATCAGAAAATGAGCTTGAGTATGAAAGGCTAAAGAAGAAAGTGGGAAGGATACTGTCTTGTTTAGTAGGATGGACAAAATGAGAAAAAGGCCATGTCATTGGGGAATGTTCTCCCAGGCATATAGCCATTACCTTATTCTGAAAGTTTCAACATCAGAAAAACTGGATTCTCTTCAAAAATAGAAAACCTGTTGAATCAGTGGGAAATGGTGCCTTTTGGGTCCCCAACCCCAAGATACTTGCTACTAGTGGGTATTTTCTATCCTGCCAACATCACCCTGAAATTTGGTTCTCTCCTTTTCCACTTATGTCAGTCACTGCCATTTGTTGTTTTAGACCTGTTTCAGAGCAATTACTGCTTCCTGTATTCCCAGTGTGGATTCAGCTTTTATGTATACTGTGGCCCCATTGATAGAGTTGTTGGTCAGTGAGCCTAAGAGACCTACTCTCTGAGCTTCTGAATGCAGTAAAACTCTTGGCGGCCTTTTGTCTCCTAGAACGGAATTATTTATGAATTGCAACCAGTAATTTCTATATACAGCAAATGTTTCTATATATACACTCATACATTGTTTGTATAGTACTATTTTAAGATCTGTCACATTTTCTAGAGTATTTTTATGGTGGGAAAATTCAGTTGGAAAAATGTGCTTCGTTCTTGTGGGATGGTGAAGGTAAAGGAGCTACTTTTGTGAAGTGGAGCTTTTTTTAGATCTCAGTGGTTCAGAAATAGCCAAGCACTGTCCCCCTGCGTGAACTTGAACATCTCCCTTTAGGCAAGCCTGACTGCTTGGCTTAATCCTTGTAAGGACAGCAGCCCAGTGGCCCAACTAGATCAGTAACTTCCACGAATCAAAGCAGGGGCCCACTTAGAGCATATGAAAGGTTGCTTGGATACTTTTAGTGTTAGTCTCTTCCTCGTTCTCATTATGGTACCTCTTTGTGTTTTGCAGTGACTCACAGGGTAATGGATTTTTCAGGGTACTGTATTTATACTTGGCTTTCAACCTCATTTGCTGTCAATTCCCTTCTCTTCTGCCCCAAACTGCCCCACTATTCAAGCACAATGGAAAAAGCATTGGGCCTAGAGTCAGGACGACCTGGGTTTAAATCTGATCTCAGACACTTACTACCTGTGTGACCCTGGGCAAGTACTTAACCTCTGTCTGCCTTAGTTTCCTCACCTGTAAAATGGGGAATAATAATAGCATCCACCTCCTAGGGCTGTTGTGAGAATAAAATGAGATAATATTTGTAAAGTGCTTAGTACAGCATCTGGTATATAGTAGATGCTTAATAAATGCTCATTCCCTTCCCTCCTCCCCATATATGCACACAAAGAGATGGGACTCAGTGTTGGTGTTGGTGGTCAAGGCAGGTAAAGGCTTATAATGAAAGGAAATAAAGTCTTGGGTCTACGTATTAGACTGTATGGAATGATGATGACTAGAATTCAGTATGATGTCTTGCATATAGATTTAAAAGGTCAATGACATTAGTAGGGTGGGTGGGGTATGACCAGAAAGTATGCCTGGGTTTTAATGAACTGCAAGGTTAAAATGAATCAGCAGCATAAAGTAGCCACCAGTAGTAATAAAAGCTTACATTTAGGTAATGCTTTAAGGTTACCAAGTGTTTTCCACACAATTTTGAGACAATACAGGTACTATTAACCCCATTTTACAGATGAGGAAACTGATACTCATAGAGATTAATAGATTTAGCTATCTAGCTAATATGTGTCACAGATGGGATATAAACCCAGGCCTCCTAATTTCAAAGTCTAAAGCATTTTATATCACATCAAAAAGTGGCTTTCAAAAGAAGACACCCAAACCCTAATTTTGGGGTTCTTAACCTTGGGCCCAGGAACTTTTATATTTGGGCAACTATTTCAATATGATGTATTTCCTTTTCAGTCCTATAGATTGTATTCTATGCGTTTAAAGACACGAATGTGAGAAGGGACTCTAGGCTCTTCAGTGTTGGCTGAGGGACACCTGCCAGGCCTTGGTGTATAAGCAAAGTAAAGTTGTCCCAGGCCAACGAAAGTTGAATAATTGCCTCCCCACCCCTACACCTTTAATCCAACTGTTGTGACCAGTTTAGGGCACATCATTTTAGGAAGGATGTTGAGAAGCTGGAGTGAGTCCAAAGGAGGGCAGCCAGGGATAGTAAGAAAGGTTGAAGGAATGTATAGATGTGTAGCCTGGAAAGAAAAAAAAAACTTGGTGGAATAATGATAATAGCTAACATTTGTGTAGTATTTTAAGATTTGCAAAGCAATTTGCATACATTATCTCTTCAGATATTTGAAGCGTGGCCATATGGAAAAGAGGATTCGATTTCTTCTGTTTAGGTTTAGAGAGTAGAGCTACAAGTAGTAGGTTGAAGTTAGAGGAAGGGAGATTCAGATTCATTGTAAAGAAAAGCATTCCAACAGAGCTGTCCCCAATGGGACAGAGTCACTCGATGGCGCAAGGGACTGAGTGCTGGACTTTGGAATCCGACCCCAGACAAGTGTTACCTATGACCCTGGGCAAGTCATCACTTAATGTCTCTCAGATTCAGTTTCCTTGTCTCTAAAATGAGGTAAGACTATAGTATGGTTGTGAGGATTAAATAAACTAGCATATGTAAAGTGGCTTGCAAACCTCATCTCTCTGTATAAATATTTGCCATTACTATTATTATTTAGAAATAGCAAGTTCCCCATTATTGGAGGTATTAAAGTGGAAACTAGATGAATAATTGTCAGAAAAAATGTAGAGGATTCTTATTACATGTGGGGGTTGAACTGGATGCCTTCTGACATTTGTTCCAGTATTAAGATTCAGTGATTATAATGCATGGATCATGATGATCTTTGATGCTTGGCCATTGTTAGATGAGAAAGTTTGTTATATAATAAGTATTAAATATTTTATTGTCTTATTTATTTTGTTCTCTCCCCAGTCCCGCCCCCCCCTTTTTTCTTCATTGCTGAAAAAGTGTTTATAGCTAGAAGCCTTTGAGCATTTTTATCATGGGACATTTAAACATCGTACTCTTATTGTATTCTCTTCATACCCCTTCTCCATGACCACCTTATGGTTGTTCTTAACCAATTTGTTGACCCAAAAATATTACCTTCTTATGGTATCGGGGGTTATTCTGTCCATGTGACATCTTCCTTTCCCTGGTCTGAATGTTTTTATTTAGATAGCTCTTTCCTATCTTCCTGCAACTATCCAAGTCATTGAGCATTTAATTCAGTTAAACAAATTTGGTGTAGTTTAGCGAACACTGAAACTGTGCTGGCCAGACCTTAGGTGGATATTCATCATGTTTCCATTTCCCTTGACCATTTACAAATAAATCGATCACTATGGGTTTTATTACTTTGGCAATATTTCAAGGATTTGAAATTCTGCCATTGTGGGTATTCCCATCTACCAGCCTCTGGAACTCTGGAATGGTTCGAAGACGTTTCCATGTCCAGGTTTTAAGCCATATAAGTAGGAGGGAGTGCCACGACAGTTCAGAAGTCCTTAACCTTGTATGTGTCCTGGACCCCTTTGGCAGCCTGGTGAAGCCTACTGACCCCTTTTCAGAACTGTGTTTTTAAATTTATAAAATAAAATACACAGGACCACAAAGGAAACAATTACATTGAAATACAATTATCAAAAACCAAGTTAACCAACTCCAGGTTAAGAAACCCTGCTTTGTACTTTTATAAAGTAGATGGTCAACTGAAGAGCTTCTTTTTACATGAGAAGTTTTCCCCTAACATGTGCGGGCCCTCTCCCCACACTGTTACTTTGCATGCAGTATTTTCCTTTTTACCTATTGTGTGTATGTTATTTTCCTCCAATAGAATTGTAATCTCCTTGAGGGCAGAGGCTGCTTTGTTTTTGTCTTTGTAACCCTCATGTCTAACACAGTGCTAGGCACATAGGAGCCATTTAACAAATGCTTGGTGAATAAATGAATGGATGGCTGGATCTGCCAACCCTGCCGTTTCTGAGACATCTTCAGCAACTAGGAAAGGGACAGAGGTTCTGCCACTTGAGCTGATCCTTTGTTGAATGAAGGTGTAGATACAGAAACTTTCTGAAGTTAATGCTAAACCTGACTTTATTTCAGAGAAGTACAAAGCTTCCTCCCTGAACCCTGGCACTTAATCCTACTCTCAAAGAGCTTTAAATTTAACTGTGGAAACAACTTATAGCAGGTCCAAAATGTCTTCAAAATGTTTGCTTATTAAACTTTTTGTTAAGGGCTTAATAAATTTCTGTTGTCTGGCCTTGCCAGTAACCAGCAAAAGGGATGTGCTGGTAAATGTTTAACAACCAGCTTTCGGGGTGGGGGGGGGTGGAGAATGTACATGTGACAAACTCTAAAGTTCAATCTACATTATTGATATTTCCTCCATCACTTTTTTAAGTCGAGGCAATCAACAACACAGTAAACCAAGCCCTGACTTGTAGCATTTGCCAATTTCCAAGGTGTAAAAGCTTACCCTGAAAATTTAACAGTTGGGTCCAGTTCACTTGGCTCCAGCACAGCCCTGGTTCCAAAAGCCTGAAGGATCTCTGTGGCAAGAAATCTATTTTTTCTTTGCTTCTGAGACACACAGAGAAGGGGCAGACCAGACTTGCCAGTGATCCAGGCAAAACCTGCTTTCCTTGGGGCAGAATGATTTCCTTCAGTTCAGCTCGAATAGAAAATCTTGTGTTTCGATATTGACTAGGTCTTCTAGTCTAATGTGGAAGAGGAGGGAAGGAAATAAGAATTTATATAGTGTCTGCTATAGGCCAGGCTAGCTCTTTTTACAAATATTATTTCATTTGATCCTCACAACAACCCTACAAGGTAGGTCTATTATTATTTCCGTTATAGAATTGAGGAAATTGAGACAAATAGAGGTTAAGTGACTTGAACTCAGGTCTTCCTGACTCCAGGCTCTGCCCTCTACTGCACCAGTAGCTGCCTTTAATGATTCTTATTGGAACAAGTTTCATTTTTGACTCACATTTATCTTTTTAAGAAATTCATCTCTTTCATGATTGTGCTTCTTTGAAATCATCAGCCTAAAAAGGACCTCCCCAGTGTGCTTGTTTCTATTTTTTTTGGATGGAGGGGAGAAAAAAATATATATATATTCACTTGTGGGTGGTGGTTATAACTCTGAGATAATGGAGGAAACTTCTAGATCCTGACCAGCTAGGAAATTGGGCAGAATCTGATAAGATGAGATTTAATAGGGATGAATGTAAAGTCTGACACTGGGCTTCAGGAAACTGGCTTACCAAACACAAAATGAGGGAGCCCCAGGTAAATGCAGCACTTTGTCAGAAAAGGTCTGGGGGTTTAAGTGGCCTGCAAGGTCAGTATGAAGGAACAGTGAGATATTAGCCAAAAGAGCTAATGTGATCTTGGGCCACGTGAGGAGAGGCCCAGCTCTGAGGAACCTGAGAAGGTATTTGCTGCGTGTTCTGTCCTAGTGAGACCAGGTGTGAGGAGGTAGATTGAATCCAGTTCTGGGCTCTCTAGTTTAAAAAAGCTTTTGTCCAGAGTGGAGGAGTTGCCCTCTTCAGACATAAGGCAGCTTGGAGGAAAAGCTGCAGTTGACTGGTGGTTGAAGACAGGGACTACATTTTAGACACGCGGCATTTGCAGTGGCTGCAGAGGGAGCAGCAAGTCCCTTAGGCTGCTGAAGCCCCAGCATGTCCCCCAACCCTGTTTTTCTCCCTGAATTTCACCAGTTTCAATCAGTCTGGTTGTAATGCAACAAAGGGTCAATTTGATTAGAATAGAAACATAAAGCAAGTAACAGGAAGGGAACATAAGCAGCAAATACTCTTAAATTATCCCTAAGACCATCCTGCAACCAAGTCCTCTCTCCCTTGTATTTTCAGCAGGGCAGGAGAGGGGCCCAGACCATTCTGTCATCTCCTAATTAACACTCCATTCTCCCCAACTCAACTTTGAAGGGAGAGTTAGAACAGTCACTCATGGTAGGTGTTCAGGAGCCTGGTTGCTGCTCTTGGGGTGCACTGTGCTTCCTAGGGTACTGTTCACATAGCTGCTGCCTTCTGATCACCTTGCCTTTCTGCCTTCTCTCTCAGGAGGACAAGCAGGGGAGTGTACTCTCTGCTCAGGTGGGTAAATACTTTGTCTGCAAACCTCTTTAGGAAGGGGAGAAGGCCCTGGTTTTGTGGCCTTTTACTCTCTTCCCCCTCATTCGCTAGGCTCTTTCTTCCTTCAGAAGTCTCTTAAGAAAAGACTGGATGACCAGGTGTTGGGTATGTAAGATCAGGTTTAGACAAGATGGTGGCCTAAGAGGTCTTTTCAGAATCTGAGATTCAAGGATTCTTCCACTGTTGACTTTATCCTTCATCCTTGCTGAAACAGAATTCTGGGGATTGTACTTTGCAAAAAGTCCCTGGTCAGGGACATAGTGACTGAGTCCATGAAGACACACAGACAAATAACTCTTAACATATAACACAATCCATGTGCTTTAGAGGGACGCAGAACAGTACTCTGAAGTCTGAGGGGAATGATCACCACTGAAGGGGATGATAAGTGAATACTTTGGGGCATGGTCACCTCAAAAGAGCACTGGCTTGGGAGCGAGAAGACCCGAGTTCGTTGTTCAGTTCAGTCATTTTCTACTTGTGTGAACATGAACAAATCCCTGATAGAGCTCAGTGCTTAGTTTCCTCATTGACAAAATCAGGGAGCAAATCTAGGTGCTGGCTCAGTGGTCATCTCCTTGGAAAAGAGTGTTATTAAAGGAAGCATCTCCCCTGAGGCAGTAAGCTTTGCCTCAGGAACTTTCAAGCTCAGGAAGTAGCTGCTGAGGCTAGAGATGTCCATCTTCAGGATCAGGGCAAGAAACCCGAAACAGATGGAGCAGTTAGTGACTCGAGGTCTCATCTTGGGCTTGCCTAGGTTGGTTCCTGTAGACTGCAATTACGATGTATTTGTTGTTGGCCACTGTGGGGAGGGGGGAAGGAAAAAGAGAAATCCCTCCCCTCCTTTGGTGGAAGTGCAAGGAAGGGCTGGCTTGGATGTGTCCTCAAAAGTTTCCTTTAGTGCAAAATGAATGAATTGGACAAGATTATCTCTAAATTCTCTTCCTTATGGTATTGTAGGAAATGGCCCCACTTTCAGAACCTCATGCCTAAAAATTACAATAGAAAAGGGAAATTGGCAATCAGTTGGGTGGGAGAAATTTTGGGAGAGCCCCAGACCACTGTAGGGTTTCAGGGGTAGATGTTTATCTCTCTTAGCTTGGTAAGAATGGCTCTATGACCTGCTCATTAGGGAAAGGAATTTATGCTACATGTGTTTCATGCACATCTGTATTTTACAGACATCTGTCTTTTTCAGGTCATGTGATCTGACTGCTCTGCTTACTTTAAATGTCAGATAATTACTTTTATGGATTGTTCTCTGTCCTTTTCTTAGAATCCAGAATCCATCAGTTCCTGGTCAGTTTCCCCAAAGTCCTTTCTTCTACCTTTAAATCCTTAACTCATTATGTATAGGATTGGAGTCTAGAAGGGTCCTGGTGGAACTCACTTCCTCTATCTTCTGAACCTGCAAATGTTTCTGGTTTATCCATAGTAATTCTAGCTCTTGAATTCACCTTGACATTTCCGTTTTGATGAATACCTTGATGTGGCCAGAACATTTTGCTCTCAGCAGCAGACAGTGACACAGTTAAAATGAGTTGCATTGTCATTCTCCGAAATTATTAATGCAGGGAAGAAGACCTCATTTCCTGGGCCCATTTTTAGTGCAAGGAAGAGGAAAGGTTGAGAAAGTACTATGTATGTCTCACCAGCGATCTCAAAGCAAACAGAAGGATTATGGCCATGGAGGCTAGCCAGGGAAGCTCTTGATAGGGTTGGGAATGGATGACAGTGAGATAGGAGAAGAAATGGTCTTTGACTTTAGTCATGGCTTTACTCCCTTCAGTAATTTCACATTTAAAAAGCACAGCTCCTTTGAACAATTTCTTCTTGAGTATGGTCTTTCAGATCCCTTGGTGTTGTGGGGTTGGTATTTAAAATATGTCCATCTGCATTTAAACGAATTGCTCCAAGACAATCAGATTATGCAGTAGTTACTTTGGTGAGAATAGCACCTCAGAGGAATGGAAACTTCATTTTGAGTCTAATATTAGACCTTGCTTTGGAAAATTCCTTTTAAATGATCACAAGCTGGGAATAGCAAAAGAATGCAACTTTCGACAGACAGCATTCACCAAGAATTTTTAACTGCTTATGGTGGGTCCCTGGGAAAGCAGATGTGAAAAACTTTACCGGACTGAATAGGCTTGATCTGATGTAGTGTTTATATCGGTCCTTGATAAGTTTCCTCCCTAGTCTAATTTGCTCAAAATATTTTCATTCTTTGAACATGAGTGGGTCTGAGATGGAAATTGTTAGGATGCCTGTTTGTCTAACAATTTGAACTTCTGTGCTTGTAGACAAGATTGCCTAGAAAGGGGTTGAAGTCAAAGAAACTGAGCTCTTGGGGTAATCTTCTCAGGCCCCTTTAGAAGCCACTCTGAGGTCATAGGGTTAAGAGTAGTGCTAGGAGAACAGAAAATACTGCCTCCAGACTCAAAGCCAATTTCGAGGGCATAGTTAGTGCTGGGAGTCTGAGCAGACCTGGCCTTGTAGTCTAAGCTCAGCTGGAGGTCACAGGTTCAACTCACTGAACCTGTAGTTTTGATGAACTTTTGTTACCTGTGGTTCATGAGGATCCCTCAAATGAGGGACTCCTGCTCTGGACCCCTATAGACCTGGATTCATCCCAGAGAGATCCTAATTGCAAAGATGGGAATGTGGAGAAGCCTTTTCTTGTTTCTTTCTGGTTCATGATGCCACCACCTTGGATAAGGTCTTGGATGAGGAGAGGGGAAATCTCTAAAACAAAACTTAACCATGGCTTATGCCTAGGGTCTTCCCCAAAGGGAAGAATTTGTTAATGCTGTCAGATATCAGTCCTAGGCCTACTATCTACCACTCTGTAATCCTCTCAAAAGGGCTCATTGTTCAAAGTGGTAGATGTCAGGCATGGGGCATTTTCCTTTACCATAGAAGACATGCTTAAAACACAGAAGACTCATAAATGTGCATTAATCAATATTTCCAGCCAGAAACAATAATCTATTGCCTTTATTGTGCTCTGCTGAGAGGTAAAGTCTTCTGCAAAGCTTGTGGTACTGCCAAAAAGATACTTTGTGTTCACCCGAAAAACATACCGACAGATCAACTGACAATATTGTGATTTTCCAGGTCAGGCCACATTAGCTTGGATTTTCTTAGTTCTTTCAGTCTTTGCATGCTCCTGGCAGTGGTCATTTTCTATGAGAAGGGTATAATTGCAGGAGCCATCTTCTGCTGGGCAATCAGCTCTGACTTACGAACTCTGGACCTCTCTGTTTTACAAAGTAGCCGCTGAGGCTGGAAATGTCCATCCCACTGGATAACTCTTTGGTGAGCTGTGCTCAGAGAAAGAAATACAAAACAGAAGACAGGCAGGGAATTGAGGTCCTATTTCAAGTTTGCCTTGGCAAGCCCGTGTTCATCACCATGGCCTTTGTGGAAGGGCAAGGGAAAAGAGAGAAACCCGCTCAGCCTTCCTTTTTTCTGGAAATGCAAAGGATAACTGGCCTGGATGTGTCCCAGAAGAGCTTGTTCACAGTTAGTATATCCTCCTGAAGGGGTAGCTTCTCTTGGTTGAGTCTCAGTCTTTTTTGACAACCCCTCACCCCCACCACCAGTCAAGGGGACACTGGAGGACCAATCAGGGATTGATGAGTTTCACTTGTCCTTTAGCAAGGGACAGAACATAGGACTATCCGTGCATATGTTCTGTGGAATGGCTCCTGCCACACTTTCTTTAAAGAAGAAATAGACTGACTATTTAGTCATATAATTGAACAAGTTTTCTTAGATAGAGATGGAAGTGGCCAGCATAGGTTTTTGATAGATCCATGCTCTAATCATGATTGAACAATGACAGACCTAAACGTAAAGGACAAATGGCCTTCTATTTAGGACTGAAAATGTAACAGTTTAAATTTTCATATACATAAAGTTCTGTTCATTTCAGGGCTAAATGCCACCTTCATATATTGAAATGGTGGCGTCTTTGTTTTAGATCTTCAGTATATACCTGGTATCAGGTATACTGCAGTGGTGCTTGAGAGAATTTCTGTTTGTTATAGGTTCGGAGACATATAGGACTAGGTTTCAAGCTGAGAGGGACCATTAAGAGTATTGATGCCAGCCCACCCCATTTTACAATTGAGCACCTGAGGATGAAAGAGATTAACTTGTCTAGGGTCGTATGACTAGTAAGTGTCTGAGATGGGACATGAACTGAGGTCTTCCCAATGCCAAATCCAGCCCTCTGACCATTCTGCCATACGGTCACTTAGAAGTACTTATTGGGTAATTTAAGCCCTTTGCCAGATGTCAGGGATGATGGTGATGGAGAAGGTGTGACTTCCCTTTAGGGGAAGCAAATAAGATACAGACACATGCATGATATGTCCAGTTTATCTACCTCCAACTAAAGAGTATAGACAATAAATGCTATAGAGGCTCAAAGGAGAATGAGAGCACTTCTGGCTGGAATAATCTTACAAGGCTTCCTGGAGGAGGCCTAACTTGACCTTAAAGGTGAAGGATGGGTAGGATCTGGATAGGAAGGGGAAGAGCAGTCTATGTGAAGGAAGTAGCATGAGCAGAGGTGTCAGAGGAGGCACAAGCAAGGAGGAGTAACACAATGAAAGAAGGAAGATGAGTGGCACCCTCTGTAGAGCAGATTGGAGGAGATGAGATGGGGGCAGAGAGATTAGTTAAGAAACTCTTAGAGTAGCACGCCTGAATGTGAGGTAGTGAGAAGCTAATTGATGAAGGCCATGACAGTGAGAGTGAAAAGGAGGGGACAGATGCTGGAGATCTTCCTATAGAAGGAACTGATAACTGCTGAAGACCAGATCATTAAAAAGGAGAGAACTGTGAAGCACTAATTGAATTGATGAAGGGGGAAAACTGCCTTGGCTTAGTGGGCCTCCCTTTTGGAAAGCTCGGAATGCTTGGCCATTTTGACTTGTGTGCTATCCACCTACATCCATTTTACAATGCAGATGCTCATGTTGGTAATTCATTATTGATTTTACCTTACTTTGGAATAAGACTTGCATACCTCTCAAGTTCTATTTAGGTTTGAAAACTTTTTAAATTACTCTGTTTTTCCCTGAAGGTAAATCTCACCTGGCCATAGTGCAGCGGGTAAACAATGAGGGAGAAGGGGACCCATTCTATGAAGTGCTGGGAATTGTCACTTTGGAAGATGTGATTGAAGAAATCATCAAGTCGGAGATCCTAGATGAAACCGATTTGTACAGTGAGTAGAATGACCTTTGCTTTCTTTAACACTGACTATGATTCCTCCCACATCTTTCCAGGTTGCTGACTGTCTTGTTTTTTTTTTTATTATTATAGCCTCTCTAAGCTGTTGCTTAAAATTAATCTGATACAATCTATTTTGACATTAGTGGGAAATCTGATGAGGTTACCATGAGCCTAGGAGAAGCGGAGCCAGTGATGTGGTTAGGGTCAGGTGACCCTGAGAAGCCAGATGCTCCATAGGCTGAGTACCTAAAACACCTCTTCTCTGTTGTTACTGAGTTCGCCCTTTGCTAGCAAACCCAGGCCACCATTGCTCTTACTGGAGCAGTGGGCTTAATAGTTAGCTTTATTGTCATGGGTACAGCTGATCCTTGCATAGTCATGTTCTCTCTTTTGTGAATGTTTCCTGCTTGGTGGGCTTGCATGTTTTTAAAAATATGAGCTATTTCTAAATAAGCAGACCGTGTAGCTTCAGATCTCTCCGCAGTGGGGAGCTGAGTTAGTGAATGAGGTCAGCGAGCTGCTAGATTAAAACTCTGCTTGGAGCCGTTACTGGAACCTGGGTTTCCCTTTGCTCAGAAACCTCGGGCAGACGTCTGGGAGCTGTACAACACCAGGCCAACTGAGACTACTCCAGATTTATATTTTGTATTACCTAACTGAGAAGAGAGTCCCTCTCCTCTCCTGCCCTGGTCTGCGACTCCACATCTCTTGACATCAGCTCCTTTCCTACAACCAGCAATCTCTCAACGAGCTTCCATTAAGTGCCTACTGTGTACCGGGTGCTATGCTTGACACAGGGAGACAAATACAATAAGTTAAATATCCCGCTCTGGAGCTTACATTCTAACTGAGGAGAAAATAGAAAACATATATAAGTATAACATAGAATATATGTAAAGAGAATTGATACAAATGAATAGAAAGAAGTTAAGGTAGGTTAAGAGGGGATCAGGACAAGTTCCACTTAGAAGATGATGCAACAGTCCAAGGGAAGGATACTGTGAGGGGGAAGTGAGAAAAGAGAACATCCCAGGCTTGAGGGATGGCCAGTACAAATGCAGAGAAAGAGGAGATACAGTGACATATAGTTGGTGAGGAAGGGTTTGTCTCTATTGAAGAACACTGGGTCAAGGTGATGTAGGGCTATAAAAGCTAAGTAGAGGAGCAACTATTTGATTCTAGGCAATAGGGAACTATGAGAGTTAATTGAATAGGAAGTGACATGGCCAGTCTCTGATGAAGAGTTTGTTCTCTTCTCCCTAAGGCCCTGTGCTTGTGCCCTTGATCTCATCTCCACCTGTCTTCTCCATTCTTCCCTCTCTCTGTCTCTAATCTTCAATCTTTCTTTATAAAACCTTACTTGACCCTCCCAACATCTCTAGCTGTCATCTTCAATTCTGTCTCCCTTTCCAAACTCCAAGGAAAAGCTGTCCACATCCCTTGTCTCCACTTTTTCCCTTTCCATTTACTTCTCACCCCTTTGCAGTCTAGCTTTTGGCCTCATCAGTTAACTAAAACTGCTGTCTTCAAGGTTACTGCTGATGTCCTAACTGCCAGAGACGATGGCCTTTTCTCCATCCTCACCTTCCTTGACTTGTCTGTGTTTGAGTCTGTTGACCACCCTTCTTCCTGGATATTCTTTGCTTGCTGGGTTTTTGCTGTCCTCTACTAGTTTTCCTGTCTGTCTGGCCATTCCCTCGCAGACTTCACTGGATCATTACTTATATCCTATCTCCTATTAAGTGAATATACCCTAGGGCTTTCTTCTTTTCTTTTCTCCCTTCACCTTCTCTTCCAATGATCTCATCAGTTCTTCTCAGTTTAGTTATGTTTTATGTGTAGTTGATTCCCAGATCCATATATCCAGCTCATAGACTCTCTTCTGAACTCTACTGTCATGTCACCAGCTGTTCATTGAACATTTCCAAGTGGATGTCTCATAAGCATCTCCAGTTCCCCATGTACAGGATAGAACTCATTATCTTCTGCCCTCCTTCATTACTGCTCTTCCTACCTTCCTTTTCTTTGGCCAGGGCACTATCCTCATTCTAGTTGCCAGCTTTGCAAAACCTCTGAGACACCTTCAGCTCTTTCCTCCCTCTCACCAGTGGGTGGCCAAGCCTTGTCTGCTCTATTTTCCCAGCAGCTCCCCTCTGTCTCCTTCTCTACATTCAGCCAACTACCACTCACCTAGACACTTTCTGTAACCTCCTAATTGTCCTCCCTGCCTCCACTCTTTCCCCTCTAATCTATCTTCCACAACCTGATGGACTGATATGATAAAAATAATAATCAGCATTTACTAACATACTAGCGGAAACTTACTATATACCAGTCTCTGTAGGAAGAGATTTATAAATACTATCTGTCTCATTTGATCCTTACAACAACTCTGGCTGGCAGGTGCTATTATTTTCCCTATTTTATAGTTAAGGAAACAGAGGCAGACGGGTTAAGTGACTCGCCCAAGGTGACACAGCTAGTAAGTGTATGAGGTCTAATTTGAACTCTGATCTTCCTGACTTCAGGCCCAGTGCTCTATCCACAGCACCACCTAGCTGCCTAAGGCATGTCAGTCACTGCTCAGAAAGCTCCAGTGGTTCCCCACTACTTCTGGGATAAACTACAAATGTCTCCATTTGGCATTTAAAGCCTTTCTCAGTCTAGCTTAACCTACTTCTGGGCCTATCTGGTCTATCATCCCTTCCTTTTTGTACAATCTGCGGTACAGTTTAATTGACCTACCCACTATTTCCCATGTGTGTCATTCTGTTTCCCATCTCTGTCCCTCACACCTGAAATGTGCTCACTTTTCATCTGGGCCCCTTTGAATTCCTAGCTTTCCTAAAGCCTCACCTCAAATGCCATCTCTTACACAAGGACTGGCTCCTGATCCCCTGTAGTGCCAACACAATATTCATAGCGCCCATGGTGGCTTTGAATACGCTGGCATAGTTCTGAATCGCAAAATATAACAGACTCTCTATATGGAAGACAGAACCAAAACATTTATTCAAACACCAGAAAGCCAAATCCATCAAAGCAACAATGAAGTTTATACATGTTATCACTGCTGGAGGCACTACCATTCCCAAGCCCTCCCCCTGCTAGTGCCTTCCCACAGACAAACACTCACAGCACAGCTGCCTGCCTGCTGCCTCTCTCTCCTGCAGCTCTAACTGCTCTAACCAATTTCCTCCGTTCTGCTCCATCCTTTCTATTCTACCCATTCAGCAAGCTCCTCCCACCACAGGCTTCATGTGACTTAAGCAGCTCACATGGGCCTATTAATGGATGGGGAAGATCTTCAAATTTAATTACCATGACACCTCCTTAATTGTTAGAGTCCTCTTTCCCCTCCCTGGTAGTACTTTGTATTCACATGTATATGTCCTGAATTTATTTATAGAATACACATTGTTTCCCATAATGGAATGTAAACTCCTTGAGGGCAGAGACAGATTTGTTTTGTTTATGTAGTACCAGTGTCTAACAAAGCACCTGGCACACAGAAAGAAAGCAGGGAACAAATAAACTGGTGTTGAAGAGGATCAGCCAGTCCTGCCCTTTCTGATAGACCTTCAGCAGCCAGGAGAAGGATGGAGCTTCTGCCTGTAGGGTTGATCTTTCGTTGAATGAAGATAGAGATGCAGAAACTCTCTGGAGTTAATGTTGCACTTGACTTTATTGCAGTAAAGTAAGAAGCTGTGTGCCTGCCCCATGGCAATCCTGTTCTCATAGAGCTTTAACAATGTGTAGCAGTTCCCCAAACTTCTAAAATGTTTTTCCCATCCAACTTTTTGTTTCCTTGTCCAGTTGCCATCAGTGGGTCCCTGCCACCATTGGGATCTCTGTGGCAGGAAATCCATTTTTTCTTTGCTTCTGAGACCCATATAGAAAGGGAAGACCAAACTCACCAGTGACCCAAAGCAAAACCTGCTTTGCTTAGGGCAGAATGATTTCCTTTAGCTCAGCTTGAATGGAAAATAACTGTGTTTCAGTATTGGCCAAGGCTTCTAGGCTTATGATTCTTACTAGAACAAGTTTCATTTTGGGCTCATATTTGTCTTTTAAAAAATTTGTCACTTTTGTGATTGTGCTTCTTTGAAATCATCATCCTAAAAAGGACCTCTCCAGTGTGTTTGTTTCCCTATTTTTGGAGGTGTGGAGAACTGTATATATCTATATATATCTACACACACACACACACACACACAACTTGGGGATAGTGGTTATAACTCTGGGATAATGGAGGAAATGTCTAGATCCTGACCAGCTAAGAAATTAGGCAGAATTCCAGAAGATGAGATATAATAGAGATCAATATAAAGTCTGACACTTGGTTTCCCAAATACAAAGTGAGAGAGCCTTGGATAATACAGCAGTTTGTCTATAAAAGATCTGGGGGTTTTAGTGGCCTGCAAGGTCAACATGAAGCAACACTGAGATATGGCAGCCCAAAAAGCTAATGTGATCTTCCCCTACATTAGGAGAAGCACATCTCTGAGGAATCAGAAGATGCTATTTCTTCTGTGCTCTACCCTGGTCAGACTAGGCCTGAAGTTTTGTGTTTAGTTCTGGGCACTACCTTTTTAAAATAACCTTTGTAATTTGAAGACTATCCAGGAGAGGCCATACTGGTTGTTTAAGTCCAAGACATAAGAGTAGTTAAAGGAAAGTGGGATGGTTAGCCTATAGAAGAAAAGATATTGAGAGGAACGTAATAGCTGTCTTCAACTATGTTAAGAGTTGTCATATGAAAGAGAGGTTAGATTTGTTCTTTTTAGCCCCGGGGCAGCAATGGGTGGGAATTTCAAAGAGGTAAATTGAGGTTTGATGTCCGGAAAAAACTTTTTTAACTATTAGAATTGTCCCAGAGTGAAATGGACTGCCCCAGAAGGTGTTAGTTTCCCCATCAATGGAGGTCTTTAGGAGCAGGTTGGATGACCACTTGTCAGGTGTGTGGTAAAGGGGATTCTTTTATAGGAATTGGTTGGACTGATGACTACTGAGGCTCCTTCCAATTCTGAAATTATCTGATTCTCTGATTCTGCCCTTTTGTTGAATTTGCCATTTTTAACCTTGCCTCAGAAATGACTGCTTCACATTAAGCATGTATATGTATGTGTATTGATCCTGTGGCTAATGTCCTTAGGATCAAAGAACAATCAATAATACATCCACGAGCTCTGCTTCTATTTATACTTTACTTCAAAAAGCCAAATGTCAGTGTGTCCTGCTATATACATTAGGCACATTTGTTCTACTGAAAATGTTGTCTGGTCTTGGCTCCATGTTAGGAAGTAATAGGCTTGGGAAATTTAGCCTGACTTGCAGAATTAAACCTATTTTCTGTATTAGTGGTTGTTGGTAGCCTATACTTAAGGATTACAGGTTAGATAATTGATTTCCTCCTTTGAAATGTTAACAAAAGATAATTCATTGATTTGCTAGTTTTTCTCAGGCTAATATCTGGCCCTATATATCCATAAAAGTTCACACTTCTCAAGTCTGGGTCTGAATAATTTGGTATTATCTTTTATTGTAATATTCTGCTGGTGGTGTTATATGATGGCAAACATGGAGTCTTCAGAGAATTATAAGTGAATAATATCACACTGAAGGTCCCGGGGCTGGGTGTGAGCTGCTGCAACATAGAACCAATTGGGAACTTAAGCAAAGAACAATCATAAAAGATGTCATCAAGGAATAATGGGTCAATCAAGAGTAGAAAGAGGCAGCTAGGTGGCTCAGTGAGTAGAGCACTGACCCTGGAGTCAGGAGGACCTGAGTTCAAATCCAGCCTCAGACATGACACACTTACTAGCTGTGTGACCTTGGGCAAGTCACTTAACCCCAATTGCCCTGCCTTCCCCCCTCCAAAAAAAATTTAAGAGTAGAAAATGGTTTTGTCTTATGGTGAGGGTGAAGGATGACAGTGGACAGCAGGAGTACTCCACTGGTACCCTCAAGATGTCAGAAGAGAGCAAGGATGGCCTTCCTTGAACTGTCTTCTGTTAATATTTCAAAATAAGAAGCCAATGATTTCATTCTTAAGAGTGATTTCTTAATTATAGGCAAGTAGAAACCATTCATTAGGAAACAGGTTTCATTTCCCAAGTCTACTACTTTCTTCCAATTTTAGGTGACTCCCCTGTGACAAACTCATTGGAGGTCATGGACAAGAGCTATATAAGTTGGGCAGGCGTGAATGGTTATTGTCTGCATCATCAGAGGGAACTTCCAAATGGATGTGATCACAGATCTGTTTGATAAAATTTGAGTGGAGTTTGATTGCCAAGCCCTTGGAATTTAAAGGGCCTTGGTTGTGCCTAAAAAATTCTACTTTAGTTTAAATTGTTTTTTACCTCTTTTTTGATTGACAGAGGAGAGGCAGTATAGTATAGTGGACAAAGGGCTGGTTGTAGAGTCAGGGAGACTAGAGTTCAAGTCCTACTTGTGCGACCATGGGCAAGTCGCCTAATTTCTTTTTGCCTCTTTAACTTTTCTCAGTTGCAATGCAGATGCTGTTTAACATTGATGGAAGGTGTTTTCATAGAGAGTTCCCCAACTAATGAAGTCACAGGTCTAGCATGGGTAAAATGAACCCCCCTCCCCTTATCTATCCAAAGGATTTTTTTGATCCCCCAAGGTAGATTCAGAAGGAGAATATTTTGTGGTCCCCAGGACTAAAGTAGAGAATGTGACAACATAGTGACCCAAGGCTTAAGTTCCATCTGAAAGATCTGGAAGCAGCCAATACTGGCTGCCAATGATTCAAGATTCTAACCTTAGTTTTTTACCCTATTTTGGTTTGAGATTGGTAATTTATACTTTTAAAAATGGTGAAACCTCTTAGGCATTGCTCATACCACCTATTATATAGCTGCTTACTTGATAGAGGTCCCTCCTTTCTCTCATGTTTCCCAAGGGTAGGATTATTGCTGAAATTCTGTTGTAGACAGAGCATTCCCCAGGTCCACAAAGGCTAAGCGGACTATTAGGAGAGAATTTGCTCTGCAATAACAGATAAAGAAATAGTAGTGATGATGCTAGGCAAGCAGCTAAGCTAGAGAGGCCTGTTCCTGTTAGTAATGGCCATAGACGATAAGCGATGAGAAATGGGTGGGAGTTTGAGATTTGGGCTCTCTAATACTTTATTTTATTTTTGTTTTGGGAAGACAATAATATTAGTATTTTTGAAACTATATCAGATCCCACTTCCACAAAAGGTCTGTGGCAGTGCCAGAGTGGACTGTTAAGGTGACACTGGTTCTTGGAGACTATGTTGACTGACCCCAAATTCTGGCAGGTCCTATTAACTGGAAAGGTTTCAGGTATGCGGCTGGTAACACACTGAGCACTTGGCAGCTAGATTCAGAAAGGCTTGTCACCACAGAACTGGCTACAGCAGCTCATGAAGCCCATCCAGTAAAGTATGAAGAAACTGAGGACAATCTCTTGGCCTAGAAGTGAAATACATGCATGCATGCATACATACATACATATATATATGCATAAGTATATATAAACATATGCATGCATACATACAGATAATAATAATGATGATAATAACATTTATATAGCCCTTACTATGAGCCAGGCGCTACGCTAAGCACTTTACAACTATTGTCATTTGATCCTCACAACAACTCTGGCACATAGATGGCTATTAGTAAGTCTATTTTACAGATGAGGAAACTGAGGTAAATCAAGGTTAAGTGACTTGCCCAGGGTCACACAGCTATTACGTGTCTGAGGCAGAATTTGGACTCAGGTCTTCCTAACTTGAGGGCCAACGCTGTATCTACTGCACCACCTAGCTGCCTTCTAGATAGATAACATAGTACCTTTACATAGTATGTCTGCCCTACATTAAATTTCCCATAATGCATGTTTCTCTTTCACAACCTTTGCAGTAATAACTGTTACTGGCTGCTTTTGAGCAGAGTATGCTGGTTACGATATAAATTTAATAATCTTCCAACAGCAGTTATCCTCTCATCCCCCAGTCCCTTTTGTCTTACATGAAGGTACAACTCTTTGAAACATACAGTGATGCTACTGTATCTTTTCTCTCTTCTTTCTCACTGCTCCTCTCTGCACTGTTTTTGGTTACGTCTTCATGGGCATGCCTGTGGGAGAGCTTTGTGTATGACTGCAGGCAGAAATATTAGCATTGTGAGGTTAAGGATGCTGAGTAAATGTGGGTGGGCAGGACTTTTGAAATTTTGAAGGAAAGTGAAAATTCTTAGAGACATTTTTAACCTGTTTGCATAACTAGTGCAGGTACATATATTAACTTTGTGTTATATGTTGATCTGTTACCTCAGATCCTGAAATCCTGGGGATTATTATATATTACTCTCTTTGTCTCATGATATCTACCTACTCTCTCTTCCAAGTTTGCTGTAGGACAATGGTTCTCAAACTTTATGGTCTCATAGCCCCTTCACACCTTTAAGATTAGTTTAGGACCCCCTGAACAGCTTTTGTTTATGTGGGTTATATCTATCCCTATTTACCATATTGGAAATTAAAACATCTTAGTATTAGAATGAAAATTGTTATGGCCTTGGGGCCTCATAAAAGGCTCTCAGGGACCCCAAGGGGAATGTGGACCACACTTTGAGAACTGCTGCTCTGGGAAATCTCCAAATGTAGTTTATGTCTAGGTGTCCACAGATTTGGATAAAAGGGTTCCCTGCATCCTATACAGGCAATCGATGTAATAAGACATTTGTCAGATGCAAGGCAGCTCTTATTTTACCCTGCAGAAAATGCACAAAATGCAAAGGACTCACAAGAGGCCCTAAATAAACACAGACAACACTTTAAGGATTGATATGGTCAAATTAGAATTCCTTTCCCTCTCCCACTTTCCGCGAGGATTCTAAAGGCCTTCATACTAAATAACATCCTATGGTCTAGGATGTTACGCCCCTTCTCCTAGAATGGGTGTAAAATTGTGATTGCCAGAAGAACAACCCCTCAATATTTGGTAAATTCCTCTTTTCCACAGAGGTCTACATAGTACCACCACCTGCCCTCCACCCCCCATTCTGTCTTACAGTGCTATCTCATGGTTTGGAGTTACCCAGAGAAGAAACATTTTGGGCAATAGCTAGACAAGCAACACCTCAACATTCTGGTGAGTTCAGACTCACCCCACAGACCCAGAGCCTTATGGTATAACTCTGAGGCTTGGGCGTTGCAAAAGGGAAGAACGCTTGAGGCTTCCTGCCTTGTCCCTCCTCCCTACGTACTCTTTTGCTTTCAAGATCTTTTTAGAGAAAGGTAGAAAAGGGGAAAGGTAGAAAGGCAGAAAAAGGGGAAAAGGATTTTTTCCACTTCCAATGCAAGGGGTGCCTCCTCCTAGAAGAATCTAGACCAGGGTTGGGGAACCTGTGGCCTTGAGGTCACATGTGGCCTTCTAGGCCCTCAAGTACAGCCCTTTGACTGAATCCAAACTTCACAGAACAAATCCCCTTACTAAAAAATTTGTTCTGTAAAACTTCGACTCAGTCAAAAGTCTGTACTCAAGGACCTAGAAGGCCACATGTTGCCTCAAGGCTGCAAGTTCCCCATCCCTGCTCTAGATCCTCAAGTGTGGCCCTTTGACTGAATTCCAAACTTCACAGAACAAATTCTAGCCTTTCATGAATCCGAGTCAACCATCTTGGGAGAAACTTCCATCAGTGAAATTTGTCTTTCTGAAAGGGGAGTGGGGGTGGGGAGGAGAAGTAGTCAAAATTCCAGAACCAAAGTCTGTATGCTTTTCAAGATAATCAAAGAATTCCCTTGACCAACCCCCCCTACATGAATAAGATGCAATGACCATGTCTCCTTTATCCACCAAGCCATTTACATAGCTCAGAAAAATTCTATAGAATGATTAATACTTTTCAAGAGGTTGGAGAAACTTTAGTGGGAAGTTGGTCATATGAAAAAGACTTTATTTATGTACACCAACTTAGCTAAAATGCAAATGTATCTAAAATATAGGTGTTATTTTTAAAATGCAATAGTTATATTCACTTCACGATCACTGCCTTTACTACCAAAATAAATCTCAAAATGGAGGCACTTCTTCGGGTGACCAAGGCCTACCTTGTAATTTCCCTTAAAGGAAAGTGGCTTTGACCTAAAATGAGATTCCAGCCTAGAAGTCCATGGAGCTTTGCACAAACCATTTCTCCAAGATTTGAGTTTCTATGCTATCTAGTCACCAAACCTTTATATGCCATTGCTTGAAGTTTATGATGTTGAAAAAAACCCCGAAAATACTATGTCATCATATTGAAAGAAAAATTAAATTTTTTAAAATATCTTTTTAATGGAAAAGCAAACTTATTTTAAAATTGAGTTATTTAATTTATATTTTAATACTGAAATGTAAATGTCATTGATATTTTTAGAGTATTACCAAGAACTTGTAAAGTTATGAAAGAAAAACTGAATTAAAAACAAAAATAAGCTGTAAGTTCAAGGAAGTTATAAGAAAGTCAGAGATAGGAATTTGAAGAAAGATAATAATCATTAAATGAATAAAAATGATAGATTAATTTCCAGATAACGTGAAAATGGCATCATATTCGTATAGTGGATACAGGGCTAGAATTAGAATCCAAAAGTTCTGTGTTCAGATCCCAGCTTACTAGCTTTTTGACTATGGACAAATCATTTCATTTCTCCCAGTCCTGATAATAACACCTCCCTGATAGCATTGTTATGAGGATCAAATGAAATAATATATGTAAAATGCTTTGTAAACCTTAAAGCACCATATAAGTGTTAGCTATTATTATGTACTTATTATGTATTATTATTATGTATATATATATATATATATAATTATGTATTATTATTACAGTACTGGGTGTACCACTGGAGGTTATGTATTGGCTCACAAGGATTTGGCATACGGAGCAGGGAGAGCCAGATAGTGATTGGCATCATAGCCAGACCTAGGGTACATGGGAGTAGTATTGGGATCAGGTTTGAAGGAAGCAGCTCTAGCAACCTAGGGTACTTATTTCCTGGAATGGATCCTTTGCACCTAAGTGCTGTACTGTACTAGGACCGAGAGACCCAAGGCAATAACTGAAGAGTGTTGGGTGGAGAGGACAAAGTTTATGGTGAACATGTATACAGTTTGAAATAGATATTATGGGGGCAGAGCCGAGATGGCAGAATAGCAGGAGGCAGCACAGCAAGCTCTCCTACAGAAATCCTCTAGACAGATGTAGAAAATGTATCTGGGGCAGCTAGGTGGCGCAGTGAGTAGAGCACCAGCCCTGGAGTCAGGAGGACCTGAGTTCAAATGCAGCCTCAGACACTTGACACACTTACTAGCTGTGTGACCTTGGGCAAGTCACTTAACCCCAATTGCCCTGCCTTCCCCCCTCTAAAAAAAAAAAAAGAGAGAGAGAGAGAGAAAATAATTTTAAAAATGTATCAGACTGAATCCTGATGGGAAAATCCAAGAAAAAGTCACAGAGTCATTTTTCCAGGCCATAGGGAGATAGACAAAGAGCACTACAGACACTAGGGACAGGATCTGGCCAGGACTATGAACTAGAAAGAGCCTTCTTGCACTGAGGCAGGAAGAGGTCCCTGACCCATATAGGGTATCCTGAAACTCATACCAGAGCATCATAACTTCATTCAGGGTGTGAGAACAGGAGCCAAGTGGTAGCTTTGTTGCTCACTACACAGTTCTAGGTCAAAGATCCAGGGTAGACTGGGGATAGCGTAATGAGAGAGTAGGAAGTGAAGGAAGCCAGCAGCAGCAGGGCTCAGACTCCAGGAGTAGAGCAGAGTCTCAGTTAGAACCTTCAACCCAGTCTGAAGCCTGCAGAGAAATAACCCAGACCAAAGGGGAACCTTTGTTCTTCTGAACTGTGTCCTTCTGAACCAGCAGTTTCCTAGCTCGCTGACAGGGATAGAGTCAAGCAGCAGCCTACTATTGCGCATACCCAGATTCACCCTCTAATGAGGGGAGCAGTGAGCAGACTTTTTTCTGCCTCATTTTACTTTGGGAGCACTGAAAACTTTGCAGGTCCTGGAACAATACAACATTCAGTACCCCACTGAAGTAGAATTAGGACCAGCCCAGACCCTCCCTCCCGAAGTGCATAGAACCTGGCACTAATATCAAGTCTGAAGTTAGGAAGTGAGCTGAAAGAATAAGCAAGCAAGCAAACCAAAAAGAAATTCACCAAAGAAAGCTATTCTATTGAGAGGGATGCCTAAAATACAAACCTAGAAGGAGAAAATGACTCCAGAATATCTACAGGCAAAGCTTCAAAGAAAGACACACCTGGGCCACAAATTCAACTGGAATTCCTGGAAGAGATAAAACAAGGGTTTCAAAAAAGAAGTTTAAAAAGATTTTTTATCAGTGAAAGATCAATGCTAGAGGAAAAAATTAGAAAAAAAAATTAGAATTATGGAAAAAAGAATTAGGAATTACCAGCTTGTCTCAAGACGTACAAAATCTTGGCCAAGCAACAAACTCCCTGAAAATAGAAGGGACTAAATAGGAGCCAATGGTTTCATGAGACAGCAAGGAATATTCAAAGGAAATGAAGACTGAAAAAAAAAATAGGAGAAAACATAAGGTATCTACATAGCAAAAACAACTGATCTTGAAAAGAGATTCAGAAGAAAAATGTAAGACTCCTTAGGCTACCTGAAAGCCATGAACAAAAAAAGAATGTTGAATTCATATTTCAAGAAACCTTAAAAGAAAATTGCCCAGGTCTGTCAGAACCAAAGGCAAAGGGGAAATAGGAAGAATCTACTGGTAATCTCCTGAAAGCAACTCCAAAATGAAAACTCCCAAGAACATCATAACCAAATTCCAAACCTTCCAGGTCAAAGAAAAAAAAATACTGCAAGCAGCCAAAAAGCCAAAAAGCCAAAAATCCAATTACTGAGGAGCCACAGTGAGGATCATACATGACTTAGCAGCCTCAACAATAAGGGAGCAGAGAGTTGGAATGCCATATTGTAGAAGGCAAAGGATGTGAGCTTACAGCCAAGAATAACTTATGTAGCAAAACTAAGTATAATCCTAAAGGGGGAATAAGTTCTTAATGAAATAGAGGACTTCCAAGCATTCCTGATGAAAAGACCAGGGCTCTATAGAAACTTTGAAGTTCAAACACAGGAATTAAGAGAAACACAAAAAGGTAAAAACACAATTGAACAATGACAAAGAACTAAACAATGATAAACTGCTTATGTTCTAATATGGGGAGATGGTACATGTGTCCCCTCTGAACGCTATCATCATCAAGGTTCATAGAGGGAATCAAATTAGAAAAGGCCGGGGAGTGGTTCTTTTATGTCTTTATGATCTTAAGAGAAGAATGGAAAGGGAGGGGAAGAGGAATTCAGTAGAGGTAGGGGGAAGGGTGGGAGAGGGGAAAGAAGGGAAAGGAAAGCTGAGGAAAATTATCCCACCGATTGTCAAGGTGTCCTAGTAGACATCTATACAGTCACGAAGGGAATTAGGAAGAGCAAATGACACTTGAACCTTATTCACATCTAAACTGGTCAGAGGAGAGAAGAAGATACACATACATAACAAATTCATGCATGCAATTGGATATAGAAATACATTTCACTCTACAGGGAGATAGGAAGTGAAAGGGGAGAAAGAGGTACAGGAAACTAGAGAGAGGGTAGTTTAAGATGAAAAGTTCAAAGGATGTACAAAGATAATTTACAGCTCTTTTTGAGATGACAAAAAATGGGAATCTAAGGGGGTGCCAATCAATTGGAAAATGGCTGAATAAGTTATGGTATATAAATGTAAAGGAATATTATTGTATTCTAAGAAATGAAAAGAGAATGGTTTCAGTTGTAGAGTATATTGAAGAGAACCAAGAGAACAATTTATACAATGACTTCAATGTAGTAAAGACAAACAGTTTTCAAAGAATGAAGAACTCTGATCAATGTAATAACCAACCATGATATCAGAGGGGAAGAATGGGGAAAATTATTTTACATAAATGGGAAGTCCCATAGTAAAAGGGTGTGGAGAGTGGTAAGGAATTGGACAACACTTGGACCTCACTCTGATCTGAACTGGTCAAAGGAGCAAAGAATTTATGCATACATACATACATACATACACACACACACACACACACACACACAGTTGAGTATAACATATTTCACTGAACAGAGAAACAGGAGAGAAAGGGTTAAGGGAAAGAAGAGAATGAAAGGGAGGGTAAAATAAGGAAGGGATTAGTCAGAAGCAAAGCAAACCTGTAAGGGGGAGGGGGGGAAGATGACAAAGAGAAGGAAAAGTATAAGAAAATAGGATGGAGAGAAATACACAGCTAACAATTATAACTGTGAATGTGAATTGGATAAACTCACTGATAAAATGGCAGAGAATAGCAGAATGATTTAGAAACCAGAAACCAGTATTGCTTACCAGAAAAACTTGAAACAAAGATACAGAGTTAAAATAATTGGTTGGAGCACAATATATTATGCTATAGCTGAATTTAAAAAGACAAGGGAAGTAATCAGATCTCAGAAAAAGCAACAGCAAAAAATGACCTAATTGAATAACATAAACAGGGAAACTGCATTTTGCTGAAACATACCATAGACAGTAAATTAATACCAAGCATATATGCAACAAGTGGCATAGCATCTAAATTCTTAAAGGAAAAGTTAAGTGAATTATAGGGAGAAATAACTAGTAGAACTATAATATTGTGGGACTTCAATTTACCTCTTTCAGGTCCAAATAAATCTAAAAATAAAAAAGAAATGAAAAATCTGAATAGAATTTAGAGAAGTTAGGTATGTCAGAACTCTGGAAAATATTGGAAGGAGTATATTGCTAGCTGTGCATGGCACCTTCCAAAAATTGACCCACTTATTAGGATATAAAGCCTCACAAAAATGTGGAAAAGCAGAAATATTAAATGCATCTTTTGCCAACCATAATGCAATGAAGTTATATATTTCAGTAAATTTAAAAGATTAAAATTAATTGGAAACTGCATAACAATTGTAAAGAATCAGCCAAAGAACAAATCATAGAAATAATTATTAATTTCATTGAAGATAATGACAATAGTGAGACAGTATGCCAAAATGCTTGGAATGTAGCCAAAGCAATAGGGGAAAATGTGTATCTCTAAATACTTTCATCAATAAAAGGGCATATTAAGAAATTGAGCATGCAACTAAAAAAACCCTAGGAAGTCAACAAATGAAAAACCTCTCAACTCAACACCAAAATAAAAATCCTGAAAATTAAAGGAGTAACAAAATTGAAAGCAAAATAATTGAATTAATAAAAATGATTTTACAAACCCCAACAAAATAGATAAGTCATTAGCTAACAACTTTAAAAAAGAAAACAAATTACTAGTATTAAAAAAAATAAGTTCACAACTGATGAAGAAAAGCAATTGAAATCATTAGGATCTGTTTTGTCCAATTATGTGCCATTAAAATTCACTAGCTAAATGGGTTGATGAATATTTACAAATGTATAAATTGCCTAGATTGACAGAACAGGAAATGGAATACTTAAATAATCTATTACAAAAAGAAATTGAACAAGCCATTAATGAACTCTCAAAGGAAGAAAATTCAGGACTAAATGGATTTACAAGCAAATTCTGTTAAACATCTAAAGAACAATTTATTTTAATAACATGTACATTGTTTGAAAAAATAAAAAGGGGTTCTAACAAGTTCCTTCTTTGAAACAAATATGGTCTTGATACCAAAACCAAAAAGGCAAAACAGAGGAAACTATACACCATTATCCCCAATGAATATTGATGGGAAAATTTTAAGTAAAATATTAGCAAAGAGATTACAGCAACATTTAACAAAGATTGTATACTGTGACCATTTTATATCAGGAATACAGAGCTGGTTCAATATTAGGAAAACTATAAACATAATTTATCATATTTGTAACAAAAACAACAGAAATCAGGATTATATCAGTAGAAACAGGGAAAGCTTTTGACAAGACATATACTCCATTCTTGTTAAAAATGCAAGTAAGCATAGGAATTAATGGAGCTTTCCTTAATATGATAAGTAGTATCTATCTAAAACCAAGAGCTAGCATTATTTGTAATGGGGATAAACTAAAGGTCTTTTTAATAAGAGTAGTGATAAAACAAGGATGTTCATTATTATCATTACTAACTATTCAATATTGTGCTTTAAATGCTAGCTATAGCAGGAAGACAAGAAAAAGAAATTGAAGGAATAAGCATAGGCAAAGAGGAAACCATATGATCACTTTTAGCAGATGATATGATAGTTTATTCAGAGTACCCTAGAAAGTTAGCTAAGAAACTAATTAAAACAATAACTTCAGTACTGTTGCAGGATATAAAACAAACTCACCCAAACCATCAGCATTTCTGCATATTACCAACAAAACCTAATAGGAAGAGATAGAAAGAGAAATCCTATTTAAAACTATTACAAATAGTATAAATTCCTTAGGAGTCTGCTGAGACACACAGAAATTGTATAAACACAATTACAAACTTTTGATACAAATTCAGATCTAAATAATTGGAAATATTTGTTGTCTATGAGTTGACCGAGCCAATAAAAATGGCAATAGTATCTAAAGTAATTTACTTATTCGGTGCCATACCAAAGGAACAAATGATTACTTTCTAAAGCTAGGGAAAAAAAATTACACATTCATCTGGAGGAACAAAAGGTAAAAAGTATCAAGGGAATTAATGAAAAAAGAGAGATGGAATGGAAAGGCAACCTAGCAGTACCATTATCTCAAACTATACTACAAAGCAATAATCATCAAAATAGTTTGGTGAGAAATAGAGTGGTTAAGGGGCGGAGCCAAGATGGCACCTGGAAAGCAGGGACTCACGTGAGCTCCCCGCCAAGTCCCTCCAAAAACCTATAAAAAATGGCTCTGAACAAATTCTAGAACTGCAGAACCGACAAAATAGCAGAGGGAAGCAGCGCTCCAGCCCAGGACAGCCTGGATGGTCGCTGGGTGAGGTCTATCACGCACGGAGCTGGGAGCAGGAGGGGGACGGAGCCCAGCGTGGGCCGCATGGACCGACCAGACTGGGAGCAGGCGGAGCGGGCCCTGGTGCCCTGAATCGGTAAGCTGTGGCAGTTGCCAGACTTCTCGACCCACAGACACCAAAGACAGCAGAGAAGAACTGCAGAACCCACAAAATAGCGGAGGGAGGCAGGGCTCCAGCCCAGGACAGCCTGGATGGTCTCTGGGTAAGGTCTGAATCAGTGAGCTGTGGCAGTTACCAAACTTCTCAATCTACAAACACCAAAGACAACAGAGAAGGTTAGTGGGAAAAGCTGCAGGGACAGAGTGAAAGAAGTTTGTGGTTCAGCCACTGCCCCAGGGGCAGTGGAGGTGGTGCAGCTACAGAACTACAGCTACAGTTGCTTCTGGCCCTAGGCCCACCTGGTGGGAGGAATTAAGTGGTGGATCAGAGCAGGAGTGCAGAGCCTGCTCAGATGTGAGTCATAATCCAGGTTGCCGGTTCTTGGGGGAGGAGGAGCACTGGTGTGGCAGACCTTGCTATATAGAAAAAGCTCTGAAAACAACAGCGCAGCCCCTCAAGCTTGGGACAAAGTACTCTTTACAAGTAGTCATACCCTGACAAAAAACTCAAGGGTCAAGTAAGTTGGCTGGGAACATGGCCAGGCAGTGAAAACACACTCAGATTCAGTCTCAGACTTTGGAATCTTTCTTTGGTGACAAAGAAGACCAAAATATACAGCCAGAAGAAGTCAAGAAAGTCAAAGAGCCTACATCAAAAGCCTCCAAGAAAAACATGAAATGATCTCAGGCCATGGAAGAGAGCAAAAAGGATTTGGAAGAGCAAGTTAGAGAAGTAGAGGAAAAATTGGGAAGAGAAATGAGAAGGATGCGAGAAAACCATGAAAAACAAGTCAATGACTTGCTAAAGGAGACCCAAGAAAAATACAGAAAAAAATACTGAAGAAAACAACACCTTAAAAAATAGACTAACTCAAATGGCAAAAGAGCTCCAAAAAGCCAATGAGGAGAAGAATGCCTTGAAAGGCAGAATTAGCCAAATGGAAAAGGAGATCCAAAAGACCACTGAAGAAAATACTACCTTAAAAATTAGATTGGAGCAAGTGGAAGCTAGTGACTCTATGAGAAATCAAGATATTATAAAACAGAACCAAAGGAATGAAAAAGTGGAAGACAATGTGAAATATCTCATTGGAAAAACCACTGACCTGGAAAATAGATCCAGGAGAGATAATTTTAAAAGTATTGGACTACCCAAGAAATAAAGTGGTTAATCAGTAGAACAGATCAAGTTCTCTTATATATGACAGAAGCAAATAAATACAGTAACTTGGTGTTTGATTAACCTAAAGATCCCAGCTATTGGGGCAAGAACTCACTGTTTGTCATAAATTGTTGGGAATACTAGAAAGTAGTCTGTCAGAAACTAGGTATAGGCCAACATCTCATGCCATATATCAAGATAAGCATCAAAGGGATACATGACTTAGACAAAAAATATGACATAATAAACAAATCAGAGGAGCGTAAAAGAAAATGTTGTTTGTTATCTTTTATTGTTTTGTGTTTGACCTTCATGACCCCGTTTGGATTTTCTTGGCAAAGATACTGGAGTGGTTTTCCATTTCCTTCACCAGCCCATTTTATAGATGAGGAAACTGAGGTGAAGAAGGTGAAGTGAGTTGCCCAGCTAATAAGTGTGAGGCCAGATTTCAACAAAGGAATGTGAATTTTCCTGACTTCAGGCCTGGCGCTCTATCCACTGTACAACGTAGCAGCCCATAGGAGAAAATGCCTGTCAGATATGTGGATAGAAGAGTTTATGATGAAAGAAGAGATAGGCTCATAGGACATAAAATGGACAATTTAAATTACATATAATTTAAAAGTTTGTGCAAAAACAAAATCGATTCATCTAAAATTAGAAAAGGAAACTAGGAAAAATCTTTGCAGCAAGTTTCTCTGATAAAGATCTCATTTCTGAGATATATAGGGAAGTGAATCAAATTTACAAGAAAAAAAGCTATTTCCCAATTAATAAATAGTCAAATGAAATCAATAGGTAGTTCTCAGCAGAAGAAATACATGCTATTAATAGCCATATGAAAAATGCTCTAAGTGCTAATAATTAGAGTAATGCACATTTTAAAACTCAGATTGGCTAAGATGACAAAAAAGGAAGAATTATAAATACCAGAGGGGTAGTGGACAAACAGGTATACTAATGCACTATTGGTAGAGCTGTAAACTAGTCCAACCATTCTGGAAAGCAATTTGGAAGTATGCCCAAAAAGCTATTAAACTGTGCTGTTGACCCAATAATACACTACTAAGTTTGTACCCCAAAGACATCAATGAAAGAGGAAAGGACTCAGATGCACAGCCCCTTTTTATGTAGTGGCAAAGAATTGGAAACTGAGGAGATAAAGGGATGCTCATCAATTGGGGAATGGCTGAACAGGTTATGAGATGAGTGTAATGGAATATTGTGCTATAAGAAATGATGAAGAGAATTGTTTCAGAGAAACCTGGGAAGACCTATGTGAACTGATGCAAAGTAAGGTGGGTGGAACCAGGAGAACAATTAATGCAATAAGAGCAATATTATAAAGAAAAATAACTTTGAAAGGCTTAGGACCTCTAATTAACACACTGACCAACCACAGTTCCAGAGGACTCAAGAAAAAACATGCTGCCCACCTTCAGGTAGAGACATTCGTTGCAAGTTGAGGCTTATGTTTTTACTTTTGTTTTTTTGGCTATGGCTGAATGCAAAAATTTGTTTTGCTTGACTGTACTTGTTTATGGGTATTGTTTTGTTGTTTTCTCAATAGGACAGGGGATGTAGGAGGGAAAGAATTTGGAGTTGACAATTAAAACAAATGAGTTAAAGAAACTGCTACTCTGCAGCAGAAGCCCGATAAGTAGAAATCAATTTGGCTCTCGCTAACTAACAACTTTGTTTCTGCTAACCTTGTGTGGCCCCAAGACTTTAATCTTTTGGGTACTGCATCAGTACTGCATCTCTTAGTTTCCATCACTGCCTCTAAAATAAGTAATGTATGTACTCAAGAATGAAAGAAAAGGGACTTTGCAACCTTGTTCGAGGCTGTTTTTTCCTGCCTAGACATGTCTGTCTGACATGAACATAATTACCTTTGTCACACCATAATATTCCCGGAGCCTCTGCACATATTGAGGGCCCAAAAGTACGTCACGGCCATCTCCATATCCCTTACAACAGAGCCTAACAGTCTTGCACATAGTTGTCTTTCAAATGATAGTTGATGACTGATTGGCTAGATTTCTAACAGACAACTTCCATCCTACAGCTCCACAACATAAACTCTATTTAATAGTCCACTAACTCTATGGATCCCCCAAAAAAGAAAGAATTGTTTTTCCCCCTGTGTTAATGTGTATCTGACTAAAGGCCTACTTCAATGGCTGCTGAAGTGTTGGTGAATCTTACTAAGCTGGACACACTTTGAATATGGACCTGGTGACAGTCAATCTGTCATCAGAGAAGCAGCCTGGCTATCATCAGAAAGGTTGGCTTGGTGCCTTTTAATTTGTTTTTGGTCACAGCAACTTATGAAACTTTCTACTATGGCCTAAAGGAGATTGCAGCAGCCCTTGAGTTATTTAAGTGAGCATTCATCTGGATATAAAGGAGCATCAAAATGATATGAGTTATTATTGAGCTTCTGGTATAAGATCATAGGATCTTGAATGGGGGCGGGAGGGGGGGCTGACCTTAGGTATCACCTGGTCGTATCCCTTCATTTACAAATAAAGACATTGTCCCAGAGAGGTAAAACAGCTTCCTCAAACGTACATATAACAGTAGTAATAGTAGGAATAATAATTAACATTTATAGCGCACTCTAAGATGTGCAGAGTACTTTGCATATGTTATCTCATTTGATTCTCATGACAATCCTGTGAAGTAGCTATTATTATAATCTCTGTTTTACAGATGAGGAAACTGAGTCAGAGAACAATTAAGTCAGTTTCCTAGGGCCATATAATAAGTGTCTAAGGAAGGATTCTAATCCCCGTCTTTCTGACTCTAAGTTTGCTATGTTATGCCATCCTGCTTCTTAGAACACCCCGTTCTAAATTTACATCCTCTTAATAAATTCTTGCCAATCTTCATTGGTAGAGGGAGATTCTCACCTAACGATGAAATCGCAGGTCTCGTCCTTAATACTCTATCTCTAATAAATTTTTCTGAAAATTGACTCATGTTTTAATAATAACAATTTCCATTCTTAAACATATTCTCTGTATGTGACTTAGTGATGTGTGTATATACATGTACATATATACGTACACTGTGTGTCTGAGACAAATGACAAATTTCTTTTTTCCTAGACAGACCTGTAGAACTAACCCCATGTGATGCTCTTCATTCTGGCACCTCTCTCAGTGCTTAATGAATTTACTAGCTAATTTGAACTTATTGAAATATTGCTTTGTAATATTGTTCATGTGGATTTTATGTATGTTTTTCCACTTTCCCAGCAGTAAATGCTCCTTGAAAGCAGGTATTAAGTCTTCCAACCTCTTGTGGCATATCCTTTAAAGCCCATGGTAGCAATAATCATAATTCATATTGATAATTTCAGTTCGTACACTATATATATTTGAGGTTTACAGTACACTTTCTTGACAACCCAGCCAGGGTTTTTCCTAGTTTACAGATTTAGTTTACTGAGGCTTAGAGAGCTTAAATGAAATCGTTGATGGTCATGCAACAGTGTCAGCTGGGATTTAAATTCTAGAATCAGGTTTCATGAATCCATGAGCAGTATTCTTTTCATTCTGCCACACTGCCTCTCTTTATTACTGTATTACAGATAGCAGAGACTTAGTAAATGTTGATTGACTGATGTAGCTAATATGAGGTGTAATTCAAAGTATCATATCAGAGAATTTAAGTTAAATTTAATTCAGCACAGTAAGCTATATTTAGAGCACTGTACTTGGCCTTGGAGAGGCAAAAATAAAAACAATATATCCTTTGTCCTCAAGGAGTTTCTATTCTACTGAGGAAAATGCACAAATAAGGGTAGTACAAAGAAAATGAAGGAGACCACTGACAATTGGGGGATGAGGAAGGCTTCATGGAGGAAGTGGTGCCTGAACTGAGATTGAATGCAATAGAAGCATCTTGAGAGGAGGAGATGACAAGGAAGTTAATTACAGACGTTGAGGAGAGCTCGTGCAAATGGATAGAAGCAGGAGATGGAGTATGGAGTATTGAGATTGGGGAGCAGCTATTGGTCTGCTTTAGGCAGACTGTAAGTTACACAAATTCAGAGAGTTATGAAGGGCACGAAGTGCCAGGCTGAAAGGTTTATATTTTATCCTAGAGTCAGCAAGGGGCACCACCCAAGATTTTAGAGCAGGTCATCCACACTGTCAGGCCTGTCTTGTAAAGATTATGTTGGCAACTATGTGGAGAGTGGATTGGAGAGAATGACTGTAAACAATAATCCAGACCAAAGGTGTTACATGCTTCAACTAGGGTGTTGTATGCTTAGAAAGAAGGGGGGTGGGTCTGAGATGGTGTGTAAGTAGGCCTGATGAGATTTGGCAAATGTGATTATCAAGAGGGTGGGGAAGAGTCAAGAATGAATGACTCCAAGAGGACCAACCCAAGAGCCTAGAAGGATGGTGTGGTACCTGTCCATGGTGGAAACAGAGAAGTTAGGAAAGGGGAGGGGGAGACAGTTTAGGGAGAAAGATCATGAGTTCTGTTTATGACTGTTGATGTCTGGGAGCATGGCGCTGCTCTCATCTGAAATAAAGAAGTTTAGGCTAGTTTCAAGGAAGATACAATGAGTTCTTTTTCAGGTGTGTTGAGATTGAGGTGCCAATAGAACACATAAGAGAGGTCCAACCATTAGCTGATGATGCAGGATTATGGTTTTGGAGGAAATGAGGACTATATTTGTAGAATTGGAAGTCATGTACATATAGATGCTACTTAAAACTCATGGGAATAGATGAGGTCACCAAGGAAAAGTGTGTAGAGGGAAAATATCATGGAGAAAACCAGTGTGATCTACTGCATTTATGTCATGCACCATTTGTACAACTTTATTAAGAAAAGCTGTCCCTTGCCACCATATTTGTAAATTTTTAAAATGCATTTTCCAAAGGCTTTCATGAGCTAGATTGTTGCCGATAGGCAGCATTCTAGGGGTTTATTTTCATTACTCCATACTTGTGGCCATGCAGTTCTAGGGGTGGATTCTCTTTCTTCTTCCCTCCCCCTCCTTAGAGTGAGTGAGTGAGTGAGTGTGTGTGTGTGTGTATGTGTGTGTGTGTGTGTGTGTGTGTGTGTGTGTACAAGCACTCCTACAGAGACAGGTGTAACCTTTCTAACTGGTACTGACATTTTCTTTCACAGAGATCCCTGATCTCATGGAACAAACTTCCTTTTTTTTTTTTTCTTTCCTTTTTTCCTTCCCTTCCCCCAGCTGATAATAGGACTAAAAAGAAAGTGGCCCATCGGGAAAGGAAGCAAGATTTCTCTGCCTTCAAGCAGACAGACAGTGAGATGAAGGTTAAAATATCACCACAGCTGCTCCTGGCAATGCACCGTTTCCTAGCAACAGGCAAGTGCCGCTTATCACGGTTTGGAATCACTTGTTTCTCACCGGCCAGGACAGGGTGGGCTGTGGGGGGTGCTGGGAAATGGGGTGACAAATAATGCCACTTTTGTGTTTTGTTTTGTTTTGTTTTTCTTTTTAAACTCTCTCCTCTCCTGTGTTCAGTGTCGGCATGAACCCTCTGAGACATTTACCAGGGGTGGACCAGTAACTTTAAATTGGTCTGAAAGGTAAGGATGAACGTTAGTGCTGCCACCCTGCATGTACAGTTCATCAGGTTAACTGCTCGCAAATAAACCCCACGGTAGAGCCTGGACAGCATCCGGGTCCATTTGATTTAGGCAGTTGACCAATTCGCCTTGTTATTCAGCTTGCCTGGAAAGAACTGTGGATACCAGTGGTAAGGTAATACAGACAGCCTTACCAGTTTGTAAAGCAGATAGATTTTCAAAGTAAAATCTTTGACTCGCCTAGTTTTAATGAAAACAAGAATATCAAGTCTTTTACATGGATTTCTCGATGGCCTATTTCCATTAGTCACGTTACCCAATCCACCAATATGGCCGGCAGTGACTGATGCAGAGGTCAAGGTTGAATACACCAAAAAGACCGTTCCCATGCTCCCTCAGTGGCCCCTTAGGGGAAGGGTGAGCTTTGTCTATCTAGCAAGAGGATTGGGAGAAAATCTGGAACTGACCAGCGACTCCTTCGAAGACTACATCTACGCCGCCCCTGTCAGTAGCACCCAGTGTGCTGGAAAAATATTTTGAAAAGAAGAAAAATGGGATTCACGATTTTTATGTCTGAAATTTCCATATATATTCTTTTGGTTTATAAAAGAACAAACATCAAACTTAACTCATTATTGTTCTGCATTTTTGAAATTCTGATAGTATTGTTCTCTGCCATCTAGGAACCATTATTCAAAACTAAAGCGAATAAAGTTGTTCTTTATCTGGCTTTTAGGTTATTTTGTAGGCCTGGTCAAATGCGGCTCTGAGAATTTAGTAATTGGTATTCTTAACATTTATAATGAAACCACATTTTCCCCAAGTGTGATAACAACTGTGATTTTTTTTAAGAAAAATCATAAGTTGAATGCATATTAGCCTGTGATTATGTCTTCTTTGTGAATATCTAAATCTCTACACTTTTATTTCTAGTAATGTCAAAAGAAGGAAGAATTGTGAAAATGAGATTCTGACAGCATCTTGTGCTATGTGGGTGTGTGAGAGAGAATGAGGGAGAGAGAGAGTTGAAGAGAGGTGGGAAAGAAGGAAAAGGAAAGGGGGAGAGAGAAGAGGAAAAAAAGAGGAAGAAGAGAGAGAAAGAGGGGACAGGTGAGGGAGAAAGAGAGATAGGAGAAGAGACAGATAGAGATACACACAAAGACTGATCCTATATTTTAGGTACCTCCTGACCTTGGACTTGACCTGTGCTCTTCTGGGTCATTGTCAGACAAGCTGTGTTATGGCTCAGAGAAAGGCATGCTAGGGATCAGTGAGTCTGTTTCTGGTTGATAATCGCTTTCTCTAACTGGGAAGTCAGGTGCTCTTTGTGAAAATGAAAATTAATGAATGAATCAGGTTGATAAAAAGGAATAAAAATGAAACAAAAGAGAATTCAGTTTTTTCTGATTCTCCCAGGACCTAGGTGATCGAGCCCTTAGTGGATCAACAAGCAGACGTTTCATTAATATATTAATGCTTCATTTTGCATCCATGATCTCTTTTTACTCACTTTAGTGTTAATTTATACTATTCCCTTCCACATATTCAAAGTGTAATATCAAGTTGTGTTTATATCTGTAGAAGTAGAAGCATTTAGCCCGTCCCAGATGTCAGAGAAGATCCTTCTAAGGCTGCTAAAACATCCCAATGTCATCCAGGAGCTGAAGTACGATGAGAAGAACAAGAAAGCCCCAGAATACTACCTCTACCAGCGAAACAAACCTGTAGACTACTTCGTTCTCATTTTGCAGGTCAGAAGAATTATTTAATAGTAATTTCTCTTTTGGCACCCTTCCTTCTTTCCATCTGATCAGGCTTTTTAAACAATCTTACACTAGATGGACAAGAACCAAGGTTCCTGTGTCCTGCTTCATATGATCTTAGCTATGGAAAGCTCTAAGTGGTATCTTTGTTTTCATTTCATATCTGCAAATAGCCCCGGTAAAAAGTAATGTCAGTGATCATTTTTATATCTTTGACTGGAAGGCTCTTAGTAATTTGAGAAAGTATTGAGTCAAATAAAGAATATTTAGTGTGGTTGAATTTGTTGAAGAGCTTCAGAAGGTGAACTCAGCTGATCCAAACCCATAGTTTGACAGAATGACTAAAGGCTAATTGGTATGCATTTCTTAGTAACTGTTGCCCAAACAAATAGGGGTTTGGTTTTCCTGGGTTCCAAAGAGATCCTTTTCCCTTTTTTCTTATCTCTGCCATCCATCTGATATTCCAGATTTTTCCTTGGTGATTCCTAGATACTGACCAACCCCTGCCTTCTTCACTTTGAAGGTATTGTGACATTATGCTAGTCTTGCTGTGACATGACCAGCTCTAGTAGTTGGAAAGTAGATCCATCTGGGCCCATGTGTGATGACATGGTCTTCTAGTGTACATAATGACCTGGTGGGAGAATAGACACTTAGCCCAGAACAGTACTTGAGTATCTTGGATAAATTACCCTTTGAATCTGCCTTGTTCACCCAATCGATATGGGCTATTTCTGCAACATTTCAAAGATTTTCTAAGGTTTTCTGTGCAGCTTCATTGTCTGAATGTGGTTTTCTGATTTCTGGCCATGGTTTGTTGCATTCTAGAACAGAGATGGAGAAAATAGAGTGAAGAATGGGCATTAAATTCAGCTACCAGAATCATTTTTCATAAGCAAGAATGGTTTCTTTGAAAGTAACTCTTATATGAGCTTTTTCTCCTGGTTAGGAAAATTAGAATGAATTGTATCCATGTGTGACCCTTGGGCGAGCAAGGAACAAATGATTCTAAAAAATGCTACGCATTAAGGAGTTAACCTATAATTTTCACAAAGCTTTTCTATGATGCCTTAGTTGGAAGGGGTCTCTAATTCAATAGTTTGATAGCTACTCCAGCCACAGGCCTGGTTCCACCCTTGAATTCTAAATATATTTTTTTTTTACTTTGGAGATTCTCTGGAAGTGGATAGCATTTTTCATCATGAGTCCTTTGGAATTGTCTTAGACTGTTGTTTTGCTCAGAATAACTAAGTCATTCACAGTTGATCATCATAAAGTATTGTTATACAGTGTTCTCCTGGTTCTGTTCACTTCACTTTGCATCAGTTCATATAAGTTTTTTCCAGGTTTTTCTGAAACCGTCCAGCTTGTCATTTCTTATAGCACAGTAGTATTCCATTATAATCATATACTACAACTTGTTCACCTATTCCCCAGTTGATGGATATCTCCTCAGTTCCCAGTTCTTTGCCACAACAAAAAGAGCTGCTATGGAATATTTTTGTACAAATAGATCCCTTTCCCTTTTTAAAAAAATCTCTTTGGGATACAGACCTAGTAGTGGTATTACTGGATCATAGTGTATGTGCAATTTTATAGCTCTTTGAACATTGTTCCAAATTGTGCTCCAGAATGTTTGGATCACTTCACAATATAGTTGCCATGTTTTCAATCTCTTCCCATTTAGCAATTTGTCTGGTTAACAAATTGTAATATCATTTAAGTTGGGACTTTCTTACTGTTTTAAAATAATTAATTAAGTGTCTTTGATTGAGTCTTACTAGGTGCTAAGCCCCAGGCCCAAACCCATATCTACTAGGTGCTAAGCCTATGTGGGTGTGAATTGGTAACTAAGGTGGGACTCCAGGTGGGGCCAATGAAGGGAGGTCTGATTATATCTTTGCTCCCAAGTAGGCCCAAAACCCTTAGCTGTTAGGTGCTAAGTCAATGTGGCCGTGAAGCCCTCAAGGTCCTAGGGGGAGGTGCTAACTCCAGAGCCAATAGTAAGAGCTTAAGTTCTGGTTGCTCAAATGACATTTGATGATGGCTAAAGAGTGCATAAAAAGGGAAGACAACGCTGTTTGCTTAGGGCTCTCATTCTTGGTGGCATGCTGATGTGGAGACTCTGGGCGCTGTAGTTAAGAGCCCTCCAGCTTGCCTGGATGTTTGAACTTGGTTAAACTCTGGTAACTATAAATTGGGATTTGAATCAGACAAGGTCTGTCTATTGATGTTTGTAATTTGTTTGTATTTCCTCTGAAGTTCAGGGCGCTGGCTTTTTCCCCTGAACTGAGTGAATGATATTTGTATGTTGGATTAAAGTAAGATTGTTAACCCATTTATGTTGCTTTCCTTAGTAAAGCAGAGCAAAAGAACTTGGGCTTGCCTGTGAGCTGGTTATTGTTGGTTTTACACCCCCACAGCAGCTGCTAGCTGGATTGTTGCTACACAAATATATTATCCTTTTTAGTAAGATATTTAGTAAGTATTCCTAACAAATTTGCCATTTTTCATATTCATGTTGATAATGCTATGGGATTTTGTTAAGTGGGTATGTTTTTGGTTAAGAGGGATTCCTAGCAATGAGTGCTAAGCTGGTGCTGGCTACAAAATGATAGAATTAGGTGATCTTAGCTCTTTCAGGATAGCTAACTGCTTGAAGCACCTGTAAAATCCTAGAAATTGCTTTCCAGAGGTGTAACCAAGATGGCAGAATAGATGGAAGCAGTACAGTGAGCTTCCCGCCCCGCCCCCCCCCCCAAATACAACAAACTACCTTCTCCAAACAGATCTTGAAAACACATCCTGATGGGGAAATCCAAGACAAAGTTATAGTGAGTCATTTTTTCCAGCCTAGATCAGAATAGAGAGAAAGAGTGGCCTTTGAACACTAGGGATGGGGTCTGGCTGGAAGTATCATATGAGGAGCATTCTAGTTTAGGGAGAACCTATGTAGCTGAAAAAGCAGAGGTCCCAGAACCTTCCCAGGGCATCCCCAGACTCACACCAGAGCATTTCAACAGGGACTGGTACCAACTGAAAACTTGGTTGCCCATTACCCATTTCCAAATCGTAGAAACTTGGGGTAGGATTCCTAGCTAGGGAAGCCAAAGGTGGCGCATCAAGAAAGAAGCAGGTTCAAAAGCAAGCAGAAGCTGTAGGGCTCTGAAGCCAGTGGAGATGAATAACCAGGGCAAGAGTCCCAGACACAAAGGGAAACCTGTAACCGTGTCCCTCTGAACCTGCAGAACTTCCCAGCTGGCTGAGTCTAGCAGCTGTCTACCATTTCTCAGACCAAAACCCAGGTCAGAAACTTGCAGAGCTCATACAAGAGGGGCAGCAATCAGACTTTGCCCTGGATCAGCGCCACATATATAGTAATCACTATATAAATGTTAGCTATTATTATCATTATCACTGAAAGCTTGCAGGTCCCCAGCCTGAACTGTCTCTGAGATCCTGGAACAACACAATATTCAATACCCCAAGAATCTCCGATCAGGACGAGCCCAAAACTTCCTTCCAGAAGTTCACAGAACCTGGCACTAACATCAAGTTAGAAGTCAAGAAGTAAGCTGGAAGAATGAGCAAACAAAAAAAAAAGAATCCCACCATAAAAAGCTATTCTGGTGACTGAGATGCTCAAGATACAAATTTAGAAGAAGAGAATGACTCCAAAATACCTACAAGCAAAGATTCAGAGAAAAATATACGTTGGCCACAAAGTTCAACTAGAATTCTTAGAGGAGTTGAAGAAAGATGGTTTTTTAAAGTTTTAAAATGTTTTATAAATGAAACGAGAGGAAGAAATTGGAAGAGAAGTAAGAGCTTTGGAAGAAAGAATTGGAAAGGGGAATTAATGGCTTGGCTCAAGAGATACAAAACATTGCCCAAGCAACAAAGTTGCTGAAAATTCGAATGGACCAAATAGAAGCCAATGACTCATTGAGACAAGAAATATTCAAACATAAGGAAGAGATTGAACAAAATAGAAGAAAATATAAAGTATCTCATAGCAAAAACAACTAGCTGAGTAAACAGATCAAGGAGAAACACTTTAAGACTCATTGGACTATCTGAATACCAAACAAAGAACCTAGATACCACATTTCAAGAAATCTTAGAAGAATACTGCCCAGATCTGTCAGAACCAACGGATAAAGTAGAAATGGAAAGAATTTACCAGTAGCCTCCTAAAAGCAACTTCAAAATGAAAACTCCTTAATTCTTAATCTTAAATTCCAGAATTTTATAGGTCAAAGTAAAAATGCTACAAGCAAACAGAGAGAATTCAATACTAAAGAGTTACCGTGAGGATCACATATGATTTTGGCAGTCATTAGTATCTAGGAGTGGAAAGCATAGAATACCATATTGTAGAAGGCAAAGGATGTGGACTTAACAGCCAAGAATAACTTTTGCAGCAAAACTAAGTGTAATCCTACAGGGTAGAATTAGGGGTGGGAAGAATGGCTTTAATGAAATAGAGGACCTCCAAGCATTTCTGATGAAAAAACTTTGAAGTCAAAGATGAGAGTTAAGAAAAACATAAAAAGGCAATCACAATTGAACAGTGATAAAGGACTAAACAAGGATAAACTGATTATAGTCTAATAAGGAGAAATGATACACATGTTCCCCATGCAACCCTATCGTCAGAGATCATAGAGGGAGTCTAAGGAGACTGAAGGCCTGGGAGTGATTCTCTTATATTTTGGTGATCTTAAGAGAAGAATGGAAAGAGAAAGGAAGAGAAACACACTTGGCGGGGGGAGGACAAGGATGATTAGGGAAAATTATCCCACGTAATCAGGGTGTGCAAGTAGACAAGTAGAAACAAGAGGCGGGGTGGTGGAGGGGGTGGCACTTGAAACTCAGGCTCATCTGAATTGGTCAAAGAAGGGAATACACAAACAGCTGTGTATACATCTCACTCAAAATGGAAATGGGAAAAGTGGGAATTAGAAGGAGGGAAGTTTAAGGGAGGGATTAATCTTAAGCAAAACAAACTCTAAGGATGTGCAAAAATAGTTATAGCTTTTTTTGAGATGGCAAAAATGGGAGTCTGAGGGCATGCCCATCAAATGAGGAATGACTGAACAAGGTATGGTATATTATTGTGCTGTAAGAAATGAAAAAGAGGTGGTTTCAGAAACCATGACGATTTAATGTAAACTGATGCAAAATGAATGAACAGAACCAGACTAATTTATACAATGATATCAATATGGTAAAGAAAAACAACATTGAAAAAATAAGGAACTCTTATCATTGTAATGGCCACGTACTATGCCAGAGGACTAATGGTGAAACATGCTCCCCGCTTCCAGATAGGAGTGTGGGTGAATCAGCATTCACATAATGCCTGCTTTGTGCTAGGCACTTCACATGTACAGATATCTCGTTGGATCTTCACAACAATCTTGTGAGGTTAATGCTGTTATTATCCCCATTTTACAGTTGAAGAAACTGAGTCAAAAAGAGATGATGCTACTTGCCCAAGGTCACACAGCTAGTTGGTGTCTGTGGCCAGATTTGAATTTCAACCTTGACTCCAGGCCTAGTGCTCTTCTTCTTGTGCTTCCTAACTGCTTCCTTTCCAATAGAGAGGTAAAGGATGCAGAGTGCTGAATGAGATAGATATTTCTGACTATGGCCAAAGTAGACAGCATGTAGATCCAATTTTGTTTTTATTTAGTCCTCAGTGGGGAAGGTTGGAGTTATTTGGGAGAAAAGATGAGTTTTTGCTGATTTTTAAAAATATAATAAAATCATTTTCTAAAATATTATCCTAGCAAATTAGTGTAGCTTAAGCTGAGCTCAAAAAATAGTGCCTAGGACTTACACCTAAAAAATGTTTCTAATCTGAGCATTTATAGCCTTTATTGGTCCAACCCTCACTAACAGCTAAGAAGTACATTATATGAAACAAAACTGGAAACAAATCCACAACCCAAACATTAGTGACGCAGAATTTGAAAATATGCCATAACCTATAAGCCTGGACATCTTGACCCTCCCTACTACCCTCTGACTTCTCCTTTTGCACAAGCTATCCCCCTTAATCTTCCCCTCCCATCCTTTTCTTTAAACAATTTAAAAACCTCAAACTAATAAACAATGCAGTGCCCTTCCTTTGAGCACCGAATCAATAGGTTTCTGTTTTATCCATGTTGATGCCTTTTCTGTGGGATGTAGCCAGTATGTATGTATTATTATTATGTTTTCTTGTTGTTTAGTCAATTAGTTGTGTCCAGCTCTTTGTAACCACATTTGAGGTTTTCTTGGCAAAGATAATGGAGTGGTTTGCCATTTCCTTCTCCAGCTCCTTTTACAGATGAGGAAACTGAAGCAAACAGGGTTAAGTGACTTGCCCAGGGTCACACAGGTATTGTTTGAGATTTGAACTCAGATCCTCTTGACTTCAGGGCCAGCACTCTATCCACATTATAGGGTAAATGCAAATCTTTACAATGAGGAAGAATTAGGTAGTTCACTAATTAAGTTCACTAATTATGTTTCATTTTTTACTCCTAATCTCAAGGCTGATAGCCTATGACCATCTGCCTTAGTCAAAGAATTTCCATATGAAAATATTTGTTGACCCAGGATCCTTGTAGTCAAATTGAGCAAGATATAAAGTGTAAAACACATCTATAAAGTTCAAACTCAGTTTCAGTTCTTTTAAATGAATTTAAGTAAAAGAAAAATTCTTCAGTTAAGTGACTCTGGGAATAGAAGTATAAACAGAAACTAGGTTTATGAATTTAATTAGTTATCCTTGATATAGAGATAGTGATGTTGTTTACAAATAAGAAGAAAAAGGGGAAGCTACATCAACAAGGGACACTGAGGTGTTTGACTAGATTCCTTTCACTTGAAATGTGTTATCAGTGGGAAAAAACGACTTTTCCTACCAGAGCCGCAGGTTTTTTTTCCTTGCAGGTTTTCAGTATCTAAGAATAACACCAAGTTTTCTTCATCGTAAGCTCCTGATTCCCTGCCCACGTGCCCTGTCTGGTGGGTTGAGATGTGGCCCTCAAGTAGCATTATACCTGCAGATGCAGGTTTTCTTCATTGTCACCAAATATCAGATGGGGTGAGAAGAGGCCTGTTCCCATCCAGTAGAGGCCAGAGGTATATCTCAGGGTAGTGTAGCTACTGCTCCACCTGCTTATGGAAAAGGAGTATGCTCTCTACTGCCTGGCTTCCAGAGAAAACTTTGCGTTGTGCAGTCAGGGCAACACTGTGCTCAGACATAATATTTAACTCTCATAAACAAGTAGTGAGGCCATTCACATGGAATATTATGGAACCAGATAGATAACCTTTATGTAATGTTTCATTCTTCCATAGGGAGTGGTTGGTATTGTTGGCATTCTTATCTCCTCAGTAAAATAAGGAATGATAAAAGAGCGATTAACCAATGAATTAACAAATAGACAAATGAGAAGGCCAAGGTTGTCTTGGATGAACATCCTCCATCTTTGCTTGCATCTTAAATATCTTAATATTAATTGTTCTGGCTTTTCTTCCTTTCCAAGGCCAACTCTTGTATCTGTGCCCTCCCCTAGTATCTTCACCACCCCTAATCTCCATTGCCCCTTATATTATGGCTTCTGTTTCATTCATTCTAATGAATGAAACTAGATTTTTGAAGGTTTCTAGTCAACTCCTTATCCACAGTTCTTTTTTTTATTTTTATTTTTAGTTTACGACACTCGGTTCTACATAATTTTGAGTTCCAGATTTTCTTCCCTCACTCCCTCCCCGCCTCCCTCCCCATGACAGCATGGAATCCGATATTTCTTCTATGTATAACTTTGCATTGAACTTATTTACACACTAATCAAGTTGTGAAGAAGAATTATGACCAATGGAACGAATCATGAGATAGAAGAAACAGAACCAAAAAAAACCCCCCAAAAAAAGAGAGAAAAAAAAAGGCGAGCATAAAGTGTGCCTCCATCTATCTGCATTCATACTTCATAGTTCTTTCTTGGGATGTAGATAGCATTCTCCATCGTGAGTCCTTTGGATTCTTACCCACAATTCTAAGCCCTTTTTTAGTTCACATTTTACCTGATTACTTTGTAGCAATTGACTGCTCCGTCATTTAAAAACTCTCCACATCCCTTGACTACTTTGATGCTACATTACTCAAGTCTTGCTTTAAATATATATATATATATATATATATATATATATATATATATATATATATATACACACACACACATACATACATACATACATACATACATACATACATACATACATAGAGAGAGAGAGAGAGAGAGAGGCATTTGGTCCAAGATCTGTACCTTGGAGCCAAAGAAAACAAATCTAAACCCTCTTTCACATGGTATCTCTTTAAATATTTAAAGATAGCTATCATGCCCTACTCTTTTCTTCTCCAGGCTAGATGTTCTTTGTTCCTCCAGTTGATGCTTGCATCTCTCATATCCATTCCTATCTCTCCAGGCCCTCACCACCTCTTGCCTCCTAATTGATCTTGCCTCTAGTGTCTCCCCTCCCTAATCCTTCACATAGTTACCAAATCGCAAATCAGAGTGTATGTATGTGTGTGTGTGTGTGTGTGTGTATGTATGTACTACATGCATGTATATAAATATTATAATGCATGTATATATATACCCACATGTGTGTGTATACTTGTACACATAGTGTTACATGGTGAGAGCGCTGGAAATTGGCCTTCTCGGAGTCAGGAGGACCTGGCTTCACATCCTGACTCTGATATATTCTGCCATTTCCTTCTCCAGCTCATTTTACAGATGAAGAACCTGAGGCAAACAGGGTTAAATGACTTGCCCAGGGTCACCCAACTAGTAAGTGTCTGAGGCCAGATTTGAACTCAGGGAGATGAGTCTTCCTGACTCCAGGCCTAGCACTTTATCTGCTATGGCACCTAACCACCCAAATCTATACATGGGTATGTGTATATGCACAGTCAGCCAAATCAAGTAAGAAACCCAAAGGGCAGTGGATAGATGTATAGTAGACTTAAGTAGGCTTTACTGTATTACTATTGATATTTGTGTACAAAGAGCGGCACCTCAGGAAATGCATAATTGGAAATGGAGGTGGCCTGGACATATAGCAAGAATGAGAGAGAGAAGACGAACTTTCCAGGTGATGCAGAGGTGCTCAGGAAGTGTTCAAGGGCATCATGGTTCCAGTAGTTAAGATGTGGAGGAAAAAATTAATAACGTTACAGAGAAGAGTCTGCACTGTTGTTTGGAAGGACCAGAAAGAACTTTAACAACTGCCACCATCTAGTCTCCCCACTACAATATCATCCCATGGAGGGGGTGGGGTGCATTACCTCTGGATTTAGCCCATTCCCCATCTTGACAGCTTGAACATTACAAAGTCTTCCCATGCTTTGAGCCAGAGTTCCCAACAGTATTTGATATTTGTGAGTCTCATTAGTAAACAGTACTTACTTTGACTTATTGTGAAGCCTTTTCTATAGTACCCTTACGTATTGTATTTATCAATGTCTTAAAAAATACTTCCTTATAGTCATCTATCTTGTATTTATTGTCCACCTGAGATCATGGATCCATTGAAGCATTGACATCTGGATATCAGACTTATCTATCTGTCTATAGTTTAGCAGGATCCACCTTCCTGTCATTTTTGAAAATTGGGTTATTGCCCATGCCCAATTCCGTTGCTTCTCTTCAGTTTTTCACCATTCCTCAAAGATCACAGATAGTGATTCAGCAATCTCGGTACTCTGGTATGTAATTTGTTTGAGCCAGGTGACTTGAACTCATTAAAGTAGCTATCTCCTATCTCCTTTTCTTGAATTTCAGTTCACTGTTAACAATTTTTGTTTTTGGACTGAACATCATTTTTTAAAAAGAGAAAACAGAAGAAAAACAGCAGCTAAGTTCTGATTTCGCTGTCGTTTTTTAATGTAATCCCATCCATCCCAAATAGCAGGCCTATCTCTTTGTTGTTACCTTTCTTGGTGATCGTAACACTAAAAGCATTTTTAATGTTTTTAATGGCTTTAATGTTTTTTATAAACTTTAGCTCATTCGGGATTTAAGCATTCTAGGCACTCTTCTTATATTTCCATTCTATTCATGAATTCATTCTGTTATGTACCATTCTATATTATCTACATGTTCTTTTAAAACCTAATTTCAAAACAGAACAAAACTGAATTGTCTATACTAACTAAGCTTGACCCTAGAGAAGAGTTGAGAAAATACACTTCCCTCCATTCTTTGCAGAGGTTGAGGACCATGGGTATGGAATATTGACTCAGTTGGTGTGTTGGTTGTTTTTTTGTTTTGTTTTGTTTTTAAATTTATTTATTTATTTATTTTTAGTTTACCACACACGGTTCTACATAATTTTGAGTTCCAGTTTTTCTCCCCTCCCTCCCCCCTCCCTCCCGAAGACGGCCTGGAATCTCATATAACTGTCATGTATAACTTCGCATTGAATTAATTTATACACTAGTCAAGTTGTGGAGAAGAATTATGACCAATGGAATGAATCATGACAAAGAAGAAACAGAACCAAAAAAAAACCAAAAAACAAAACCAAAAACAAAAACAAAAGAGAAGCAAAATAGGCGAGCATGTAGTGCGCCTCAATCTGTATTCAAACTTCACAGTTCTTTCTCTGGATGAAGATAGCATTCTCCATCGTGAGTCCCCTGGAGTTGTCCTTGCACCTTACGTTGCTGAGAAGAGCGAAGTCTGTCAGGGTTGGTCCTCACGGAGTCCATATATCTGTGGTTGTGTACAGTGTTCTCCTGGCTCTGCTCTGCTCACTCAGCATTATGTCGTGTAGGTTTTTCCAGGTTGTTACGAAGTCCATATCATCCCCATTTCTTATGGCACAATAGTTTTCCATTACCTTCATATACCACAGCTTGTTCAGCCATTCCCCAATTGATGGGCATCCCTTTGATTTCCAATTTTTGGCTACCACCAAAAGAGCCGCTATAAATATCCTTGTACATATGGGTCCTTTTCCCGCTTGTGTGATTTCTTTGGGATACAACCCTAGAAGTGGTAATGCTGGGTCAAAGGGTATGAACATATCTATAGCCCTTTGGGCATAGTTCCAAATTGCTCTCCAAAATGGCTGGATCAGCTCACAATTCCACCAGCAATGTAACAATTGTTCCAATTTCCCCACATCCTTTCCAGCATTTATCATTTTCCTGTTTTGTCATTTTAGCCAATCTGACAGGAGAGATGTGGTATCTAAGAGTTGTTTTGATTTGCATTTCTCTAATCAGTAGTGATTTAGAGCATTTTTTCATATGCCTATAGATATATTTAATTTCTTCCTCTGAAAACTGCCTGTTCATATCCCTTGACCATTTCTGGTCATGTTATATATATATATATATATATATATATATATATATATATTTGGCTGGTTGGTTTTTTTGAACTGTTTTTTTTTTAAATGGCTCTATGGGTGCTGGGAGGGAAGAAATATATTTGAAAATGAAGGCAATATAAAAGCAAAAGATTTCAGTCAAAATGAGGTCTGAGTTCATCAGAAAGCTCCTCACGTAACCATTTGGATCCCCATAGATAGACATGCTGTGGTCCATTATTGAGATTTAAAGGGACTTCAGAGAAGAATTAGACGAGTTAATGCTGAAAGCACCAGCAGCAGGAATAGCATTTATGTAGGACTTTAAGATTTGCAAAGTACTTTACACATGTTATTTCATTTGGTGCTCACAACCTTGTGAGGTGGTTTTTAATTTTATCCTGATTTTACAAATGAAGAAACTGGCAGAAGCAGGCCAGGTGGCCTAACCTCTCAGGATAATACAGTTAATAAATATGTAAGTGAGATCTGAATTCATGTCTTCCTTCTCCAAGTCTGGCACTCTATCAGCTGTACCACCTTGCTGCCCTTTAAACAATAGCAGGAAGAGGGCTTTCTCCATAAAGTTGTGATAGGTTGCTTCCAGGACTTAGCACATTTAATCAGTTCTTGAAATGGGATAGAATAAGAAGAGGAGGCAAGGTACCAAGCAGAGGAGGGTGCATGATGTCCTGTTACTTGAAAGAATATTCTACTCTGCAAGACACCTTCCCATTTTAATTCCATGCTAGAATTGCTCATGGTAATAGCTTATTGAGCCAGATTCCCTTTTTAGAGTCTCAGGCCATAGGATCATTCTCACCTCTATGGAATGCCCTCCCTCTTTTCTTCCCCCTTCTAAATCCTACCTATCCTTCAAGGTTCAGTTCAGATCCTACATAGTTGAGGAGGCCTTCCCTGATATTCCTTTCCTCTGAATCTCCCTAGCCATTACTGTCTATAAGTAGGTGCTTACCACGCATGACTATCTTTGTGAGATCTTATTGTATTTGGCTTATGGCATAGGACCATACTTGCATGTCAGAGGTGAGAGAGACCTCACAAGTCAACTAGTCTAAGTAACAAAATGAACAGGAATCCCTTTCACAACATCCTAGACAAGTGGTCATCCAAACTCGACTTGAAGCCTTCTCATAACGAGTACCTCTCTAACCAGACCGCTCCATTTTGAGTTAACTTTCATTGTTAGGAAGCTTTTCCTTATATGGAACCAAAGTCTGTTTCTCTGAAATTTCCACCATTTGGTCCGAGATCTGTACCTTGGAGCCAAAGAAAACAATTCTAAACCCTCTTTCACATGGTATCTCTTTAAATATTTAAAGATAGCTATCATGCCCTACCCCCAAGTCTTTTCTTCTCCAGGCTAGATGTTCTTTGTTCTTCCAGTTGATGCTCGCATCTCTTATATCCATCCCCATCTCTCCAGGCCCTCACCACCTCTTGCCTCCTAATTGATCTCCTTGCCTCTAGTCTCTCCCCTCCCTAATCCTTCACATAGTTACCAAATTGATATTCCTGTAGCACAGATCTGCTGTGTCACTCTCCTGCTCAAGAAACTCTTGTGGCTCCCTCTTCTAGGATTAAAATACAGACTCCTCTGTTTGGCTTTTAATACCTCACAATCTGGCTCCAGCCGAAATCACACAGGTATGAAAGGAAGTGCTAGAATTTTAACCCAGGCTCTCCAATTTTAAATTCAGCGTTCTTTCTATAAACCATAAAAATAACGCTCTCCGCCAAGTGTCTTTTGGGAAAATATGTTTTTTATCCTGAGTTTTACACCAGATAAAATGAGTACTTCCATACCCAAAGTAGAATATATTGATAATGAGAGTAGTGCATGAAACTGTGAATCTCTGTTGTGTAGTTTGCTTTTCTTTGTAAGTATGTAATAGATGCAGCTGTCCTGATCATGTGTTTTCTTTTGAATTTTCTGTTTGCTTCTGTAAATTTTTTAAAAAATGCTTCCATGACCTTATATCCATTCTTTCCCTTCCTTCCTTCCCTTTGTCTTTCTCTCCCTCCCTTCTTCCTCTCTCTCCCTTTTCCTTCCTTTCTCTTTTTCCTTCCTTTCTTCTTTGACTGTACAATTGCTAGCACTCATCCATTGGAGGAAAAAAAAATTAGGAAAAACAAAACCCAGAACAAATTTGCATGTTAGTCATGTCCAAAAATATATTTCATTCTTCATCCTGAGTCTATCACTTCATTATCAAGAGGTGGCTAGTCAGTCTTTTGGAGTCTGACGTTTCATCTATCAAATTTCTGAAGTCTTTTAGAATTATTTTCCCCTGATATTGTTGTTATCAAATAGTTCTGCTGGTTTTGCTTACTTCACTTTGAATCAGTTCATGCAAGTCTTCCCAGGTTTCCTTTTCATAATTTCTTACTGCACAACAATGTTCTATTATATTTACATGCCATAATTTGTTCCCCTAGCTGCCAATTGATGGGTGCCCCTCAATTTCTCAGTTCTCTTCTATAACAAATAGAACTGCTATAAATATTTTTGTATTTATGTTTTTCCCTCTTTTTTTATTTTTTTGGAACATAGACCCAATAGTTGTATTGCTGCATCAAAAACTATGCCATTTGGTTCTAAATTGCTTTCCAAAGAGGTCTACCTTTGAGGCTGTATTGCAAGTTTCTCTCCTTCATGTAGTCTATATTATAGTCAAGTTGGCTGACTTGCTGTTTCATACATGTGGCATTTTATCCCCCATGCCTCAGGCCTGACATTTTTTCTCCTCACTTCTACTTCACAGTATCCCTAGCTTCCTTCAGGGTTCAGCTTATTTGATAGCTCCGACAGGAATCCTGTCCTGGGCCACCTCCCCTTCTCTACCAGCTGCTACTGCCCTCCCCCTTAGAAATTGTTCTATATCACTTCATATATATTTATTTTTCTGTGTATATGTTGTTTTCCTACAACACAGTGTTTTTGAGGACAGGGACTGTTTGTTTTTGCCTTTGTATTCCCAGAATTGGCACAGTATCTAACATATAGTAGGTGCTTAATGCCTATTTAAAAAAAATTATAACCATCTTTTTTATATCACCTTCATTTCCAAATATATTGCTCCACACACCTCTTGTTAAAAAAAGAACAAAATCAATTGAGCAAAAGTAATCAACACATTAGCTGGGTTTGACAATATGTACTATGTTCCCTGCCCATTCACCTCCGCATGTCCTGCCATTCTTCCTCTTGACATGCTCCACCTTGTCAACGTCCTTCCTAATATATGGAGGCCAGAAGGAAAAATAGTTCTTGTCAGTGACATTCGAAGTACCTTGAGGTTAAGGGTTTGCCTTCACTTCTTTTTCCCCCTTCACATCACCTGGTGTGGAGCTTTGCATATAGTAAGCGTAAGTGAATATTTCTTGTTTGAAGTCTGTTCTGCCTGTAATGTAAAATCAATCTGAGAATGCTGCTAGCTCTGCAGGTCTCTGACTCACTTGTCTCTTGTGACAGAGGCTATCTGAGTGAGGGATGCTTGTCACTAAGTGAAAAAGACTGAGAAAGCAGAACTTGAAATGTTTCTTTGAGAACGGGCTTGGGAGAGGGGAGAGATTTAATGAGGAAGGTGTGTGTGTGTGTGTGTATGTGTGTGTCAGGGCTGCTCACTCCAGAAAGGCCCTCCTTCACGGATAACTGTTTCTTTTGCAGATGACACTGGTCACAGGGATCTTTTTAATCCTTTGTTTGGAGGCCCATAACTTAACTGTCCACACAAATGAAGTTTAGCTAGGTAGGTAGCAGAGAGGTAGATACAGACAGAGTCAGGAAGGAGATAGGGAAGAGAAGGCCTGAGCCTTCAGCTGAGTTCCACTTGCCAGAAGGATCCAGTCTCAAGTTGCCAGTCCTTGGTTGTGAAGAGAAGGAGGTCCCGATGGTGTTGATTAGGACGTACATGGTTGTCTGGGAGAGGAAGGACTACAGAGCCTTAGTTCTGGAGACATCCTTTGCTTCAGGGGTCAGAACGCCACTCTGCCATAGGAAAGCCGCAATCCCTGCTTTGTGGCCAGTCCAGTTTGTCCGCTTTGCCATCTAGCCTCAGCTTATATCCTGACTTCCAAAGTGTATGGCTCATTCCCAAGAGACACCTGACTGAGAGCGTTATTTTTATGGTTTATAGAAAGAACATTGGAGAGCCTGGGTTAAAATTCCAGCACTTCCTTTCATACCTGTGTGATTTCCGGCAAGTAATTTCACTTCAATGAGCCTTAGTTACATTGTCTATAAAATGAAGGGGTCCGAGTCCTGCTCTAAATCTGTGGTGCTGCAGGAATGAGGACGGTGCTGTTCAAAACCCACAGTGGATTGAGAAGGTCGTTTTTGCTCGGAAAGGCCTAACTGGAGGTAGGATCAATATATAGATATAGATGTGTACACACACACACACACACACACACACACAGAGTTATATATCTGTATATATATATATATATATATACATATATATGTACACACACACACACACAGTGTGTGTGTGTGTGTGTGTGTGTGTGTGTATACAGCGACCATGGCCAGAAATGGAAGACGCTTTTGTTACGTAGGTCACACAATAGTAGCCAAAACTAAATTTCATTTTTAAAAACGCTCAACCTTGGCCTTTTTCTAAGTGGAGAGGCGGGAGGGCAGAGAGGGCAAGAGACGGACAATAACTCATTCCCATTTTACAGATAAGGACGCTGAGGCAGCGGTGAAGTGGCTTGCCGGCATGCCCAGTCACGCAGCTATCAATGGGGGCGGGGGGAGGGCCGGGGAAGAACTCACTGATCCCGGAGCGCTCTGTCTCACGTCGAAGACGCTTGGCTGGGAGCAAAGGTTTTCGTAGCTGGGCGAGGACGCACCCGGCCCTCGTGGGGGAGGGGGAGGGGATGGGGTTGGGCCGCTCCAGTCTGCCCACCGGGCGGGGCCGTGAGACTGTCCTGTTGTTTCCCCCACAGGGGAAAGTGGAAGTTGAAGCCGGGAAAGAAGGGATGAAGTTTGAAGCGAGCGCTTTTTCCTACTACGGCGTGATGGCGCTCACGGCGGCTCCAGGTAGGTGCGGCCGGCGGCCACAGCCTCCCCGCTCTGTGCGAAGCCGGCTCCGGGCTCTGCCCGCCCTGCCCGCTGCAGCCCTGGTCGGCGGAGCCACCTCCAGCGCGTTCGCGTGTGCCAAAGGTGGTGCTAGGGCGCCACCGTGCGGACTTCAGCCAGAACTTCGCGCTCGGGAGGCCGGTGTGTGTGAGCCAAGTGATCCCCCGTCGCCCGGGGCGCGGGGCGCTCTGCCTTGGGACCCTCTGGGCCACTCGCCCGCTTCCTCCAGACTGGCTTCAGTGCCCCTGGAGAGAGCCTATCCCAAGCACCCGGCCTTAGGGCAGCTCCTCCCAGAATGCTCGGGTGAAACCCGCGTGGGGGGACGGGCGGTCGGTGGGTCCAGGCTGGGTGATGGGAAGGGAGGCAGGTGCAGGGAAAGCCTTTGGTCGAGCGGCGCCTTGCTGCTTGCCCCAGGTTAGGAGGGTGTTTCAAGGAACGTTATTACTCATTCTAACCCAGCTCCTCCAGCACACAGGAAGACGAAGCCACGTAAGGGCCGAAATTGCCCAGAGTCACACGAGTTAATGACCAGACCAGCCGCCAGGCGTGTGGGGCCTTCGTGGGGTCCCATGATCCTTCCCACTCGCATAGTCTCCTTTACAAGCAGGACTAGGGTTTTAAATGTCGAGAGTCAGTTGCAAATACATCATTTAGAACATGAATTTTAAAGTAGCCTTCCCTTAATTTTTTTTAATTAGATACAACTCCTGTCAGAGATTCTCATTCCAATTACTAATAATCATGAATAAGAGAATAAACATTCCATAAGACCTCCCCAAAGTGCATTGGGAGAGGATGGTTCTGGTCACTGGGACCACTGGAAAAGGCCCTTTTCCTACCGGATGCTGGTGCAACTGGCCAGAGGGCCACATTCCTTTCCATGTGAATGCATTATAGTTTTTAACAAAAGGAGAATGCAAATAGATCATAACATTTGTTTGTTTATTTAGGATTTATAACCTGCCTCCTTCTGAAAAGGATTTGAAGTGGTGGCAGGTCAGATCATTTATAATTGGACTAATTAAAAATGGAAATGAAGATAGGAGCCACAAAGTGCTTGCTGAAGACAGTGATACTGCCAAGTTTGTGGGTCAAATGCTTGTTTTTTTTTCTTTCTTGAGTTGAGAATGTCCCCGGTCCTAGTTTGGCACTTGTTCACTCTATGGTCTTTTGTTGGCTGGACTAACTGTTACCCTCTTGCACTGCCATGTGTGTTTGTAAGTCCTTCAGAACAGCATGTTTTGAAATGTCAACTGGAATTGAGTATTAAATAGCTTAAGAGATTTATGAGTCAGTGAAGAGGAAAGGGAATGCTTTTTTCTCCTCCTCTTCCTTCTCCTCTTTGAAAGCAGCGTGTGTGTCTCTTCTTTATTATAGAAACTATATAGTCCTTTGTGTTTCCGGAGGTTATTAATGCTTCTAAATTCCTAAAGAGCAGGAACCAGCTTTTCTCCCCTAACAGTACAAATTTCCTTCCTCAACTTTTGACAGAATCTCACCCTTGTTCTCTCCCTTTTTCAGTTCCTTTGTCCCTGTCTCGTACCTTTGTTGTCAACAGAACAGAGTTGTTAGCAGCAGGTTCTCCAGGTAATTCTGCATGCTTCTTTTTGTTAATGCTCGTGATGGGTCCCCCGCCCTTCCTTGCCACCCTTCCACCTCGCCTGATGCTGTGACCCTTCAGAGAGCTCTCCAGGAAAGGACCCAGCTAGCCAGGGAGGGAGCAGGCAAACGCACAGGCTGGGCTGGGGCAGGGGAGAGGAGAAGGGATTCCGGCAAAGGAGTATAACTTGAAAGGGAATGAAAAACATTTGGAAAAAATTATTTGATCTGCATGGATGCCCCAGCTTATTCTGTTTCCCAGAGCAGCAACGAGGGGCAGATCCAGCCCTGGCTCTGGGAAGGGCATGGATGGCATATGGGGAATGTGCGGGAACCTGAAGGCCCACCCACCCCAAGAAACGTGGAAACCTTAAAGTGCTACAGAAATGTGAGCTCCTCTTGTTACATTGCACTGACTCAGTAAAAACAAACAAAATCAGAATTTAAGGAAATGAGGAGCTTCTGTGCTAAGAGAGCAGCGTCCTATAGACTACATGAGTCATGGTGACCCTGTTTTCTCTGTCTTTTTTTCTGTCATTCAGAAGAAAAGGATGAACATGTTTCCTAGCATCAACGCTCAGTCTGCTGGCCAGGTGCCCCTCATTTCCCTTAGGCTCTCCAGCTTTGTTCTGAAATTAGTATTGGGCACATTCCTAACAAATGGCTGATTAGGGCCCTGCAGGGGAGACCGCTCAGGCCTAGCTACGACTTCCAGCTGCTAAAAAGAAAAGAAAAGACTTAATCGTTCTTTAATTAAAATAACCTGGCTTGCCTTTAAATTCTAGAATTTTAGAGCTGGCCAAAATACTAACTTACCCTTATCTCTTATAATTTACTTGCTCCTTGTCCAGTAAAAATGCTCAATATTGATGTTGGGGGTAGAGTGAAACACAGCAGCCCTAGAAGCTACTGTGTTTATAAAGTCTTCATTGCTAGAGTTTGGCATATTTGGCGGCAAGGCGATCTAATCCATGCCCTCTTTGGATCCATGTGCTAGAGAAAAACTACTGACTCCATTGTTAGCTCTTTTTTAACTTGAAAAGGTAAAAATAGTGATGTAGTGAAGAGAGTGGCGTGTCTGCCATGTCCAGCCCATCATTGCACATCGTGTTTTGGTCATAGTCCCCGGGCAGACAGCTTCTGCCCTCTCCCTTAGCCAAGTTTGGAGACAGGCACTACCATTTCCCCCTAGGATCCTAGAAAAAAAAATGCTCTTTGGAATTTGGTGTTTTAATGACCTTGGAGTTTTTTTGGCTTCGTTCTCTCAAGTTTCAATGCAGCACTTTGGCCTCTTGGTCTCCTAGATCATTTGCCCCACAACAGTAATAGTTATGGGATGCAAAGACCTCAGTAATGCTTACAAGTGTTGTGCATGTAGTGCCTAAGAATTCTCTAAAGGATTCTTCCTTTATTACACAAAGATATCTATCTAGTTGGTTGGGTTTTTTTGGTTGGGTTTTCTTTTTTTAGGGGGAAAGGCAGGGCAATTGAGGTTAAGTGACTTGCCCAAGGTCACACAGCTAGTGAGTGTCAAGTGTCTGAGGTCAAATTTGAACTAACTTAAGTCCTCTCAACTCCAGGACTGGTGCTCTGCTCACTGCGCCACCTAGCTGCCGCTAGTTGGTTGGTTTTGAAAATGAGTTAGAGATCTGAGCACCTTTTTGAGTTGAATATATTAGCCATGTATTTAAAAACTGAATGTATTGTGTATTTATTCCACAAACATTTATTAAGTGCCTACTGTGCAGAACACTGAAATGCTATTTTTAAGCATTGAGAAAAAATTCCTTTTGACACACCCAACTTGTATAAAACAGAGTGGGAGGGCTCTGAGCTAAGCCCCTAGAGAGTACCCTTTGTTGGACGCTAAATTGCTTTTGAAGGCAATCACATCTCCTCAGGAAATTCAGCCTACAAGTTTTCTAGGAATTGGGAAAGACTAAAAAATGATACCTTGTTTTTAACATTGACCACAGGCTGGTCTTTCTGATAGAAGTGAAGGTAAAAGGGCTTGGGAAAGACCTCTTGTTCTTTAGGTGATTGGAAAGGATGGAGGCTTCAAAGATAGTGTGAAATCAATGATTCAAGAGGGGAAGATCCTCAGGAAGCAGGGGGGATAAATGAGGTCAAGAGGTTGGTGAATAAATGAATATCACACATAGGAGAAAGAAGAAGAAATTCTGTATTGCTAGGACTTCACAACAGACATCCAACACTTTCCATAAAAAGTGAACCTGGACTACTTTAAGGAACAGCATGATCCCATTCTGCAATACTGGAGAACTGGCCTGACAGAAAATAGTAATAACAATGGGGGAAGTAGCCAGGTATTCAAAGGGCAGAATAACAGAGAAGAAAGGAATAGTATGGAAGACTTTATGGTGATGGATGCCTAGATAACCAAGTACTGAGCATAGTAACAAAGTGAAATTGAAGTTTTAATGTGCGGTAGATATGATCTCATAGGAATCATCAATGCATGATGGGAATGAACTCTTGAATAGAATATGTCAATGAAAGTATGCTTTATTTGAAAGAAGCACTTAATAGAAGAGGGTTAGGTAGTGGCACCGTATGCCAAGAAGGAAGAGAATTCATAACCCGGAGGATAGAAACATGATAGAAAGTATGTGTGTAAGGGTAAAAGAAAGGGATAGACCAAGAGTGCTGGACCAGGTTTGAGTCTTGGCTCTGCTGTACCAGTGTGCTTTGCGGTAAGTCAATCTCTGCGCGGCTCAATTTTCTCATCTATAAAATGAGAAGGTTAGAGCAGATTTCTTCTAAGGTATCGTCCAGCTTTTAAATCTATGATCATATATGAGCCTAAATAAGAACTGAAGTGTACTATAGACCAGCCATCTGTATGGAGGATATACACCAATAACTTTCTAACACAGATCACAAAGTCAGCAATCGACCGTCAGAATCGAAAGCTAAGCTTAGAGGTGGGAAACGTCAAACACCAAGTGTGGCGTCTGATGAGCTATCGACTTGCCTCGTTGATAGTTCAACTCTTAGAAGGGAAAGAAGTGACGCGAGTTTCTATCCTGTGCTTCATTCTAGTAAGAAAGGAAATTGCTGGTTGGGAAAACAGCGAGAATCTTAGGAGACAGTGAGTTTGTCGTAATAGAATTCATACTACCAAAGGAAGGTGTATGCTGACAATAATGAGTCATATATTTGTAGGCTTCAGGGAAACATGTATCAGAAAATTCAGAGCAACTGTAAGCACGGTAACGTTTCTTGTTGTTCAGTCGTGTCTGATTCTCCGTGACCACATTTGAGGTTTTCTTGGCAAAGATCCCGGAGTGGTTTTGCCATTTCCTTCTCTGGCTTATTTTACAGATGAAGAACTGAGGCAAACAGGGTGAAGTGACCGGCCTAGAGTCACACAGCTAGTAAGTGTCTGAGGTCAGATTTGAACTCAAGAAGATGAGTCTTCCTGATTCCAGGCCTGATGTGCTGTCTACACCGTCACCTACTTGCCCCTTTGGTCACATAGCTGAGACTAAAAAGTTAATATGGCTCAAGGAGCTAAAAATTAAATCCTTGCTCTATAATTACAAATTATTCATATATACATATACGTATGTATATACACATATTACATATATATATATATATATATATATATACACATATATATTATAGAGGATGTGAGGACAAGGAAGGGAAAGGACTACTGTTTGGAGCAGATGACATTGTTTATTAAGGCAAAACTACTCAAATCCTCTTTTGCTTCTTTGTTCTATATCAAGAAAAATGATGTTCAAAACAGAAAGCATAGGAAAAACATGCTGAAAATGTAACTGAAGCCATAGGTAGTAAGAGAGTTCCTATCAGTAGTTTGGGGTTCCAGACTGAAATTCATTATACATAAGGGAACTGAAAGAACTTACCGGAGAGATGTGGTGGTGAGGAGAGGGACCACAATGCTAGAGATGGCCACAGTACTTGATTTTTTTCCCCAGAAATAGTAGATTCTGAAAACTTGTAGAGTGGTGAATTTGATGTTATTCCCAAACCATATTCTCAAATGAATTTCTAAACAAATGTTTCGTGGGATAACCACTAGGTATCAGTATGGGTTCACTAAAAAAATCATGCCAAACTAATTTCTTGTGTTCTTGTGCTTAGTTTTTTCTTTAAAAAAAAAAAAAAAAGATTAATAGGTCAGGGAAATGCTGCAGACATAGTATATCTTAAATTCAGCTAAGCATTTCAGGTTATTGTGATCTTATGAACGAGGTAGACTAACACAGACTGAATAATAGTAGATAGAGGTGAGTTTGTAGATGATTGGACAATGTTATGCCAAGAAACATTGAATTTGAGGGGCAAAAATGTGCCTGGTACGCCTTAGGCACTTAATAAATACTTACTGAAACGAATGGCTTAATGGATCATTTTCCACAGGGAGGGTGGGTTGCTAAAGTGGTATGTTAAAGAGCTCTGAGTTCCCTGGCACCATCCCATTAAAATGCTTTTATCAGTTTCAAGGATGAAGATGTAACAAGCATGATTACCAAATATGAAGTTGCCGTAAAACTGGCAAATGTGAATATTCTGTTGGTTGCTAGAAGCAAAGATTTGAGGTCTTGAATCAGGCTGGAACAATAACAGCATGCCAGAGAGATGAAATTTAACAGCAGTGAATATAAAGTCTGACCCTTAGTTTAAAAAAAGAAATTTAAAAAAATCAAATTTCCCAAGTACAAAGTGCGGAAACCTACCTTTAGCAGCTGTTTGTGTGGGAAGACTCTAAAAGTTCTTAGTTGCTTAACATTGTAATGTGACTGCTAAATAAATGACTGCTTCATTGCAATCTTGGGCCTTTCTGTCCACTCCACCAACCATTGCCCATCTAAAGTGTTACATTCATGTCTGGGCTTCACGATATAAGAAGAATGCCGACAAACTGAAGAATGTTCAGAGGAAGGGAGGCCAGATTGGTGAAAGATCTGGAAAATGTCTGTGAAGAATCATAAAAGGAAGTGGAATATTTAATCTGAGAAAGATAAAGAAAAGAAGACATGAGGGAAATTTGATCACTGCCCTCAGGCATTTGGAGGGCTATCATGAGGAAGAGTATTAGTGTATTCTGTTTAACTGAAGAGGGCAGAACAACTATTATAGGAGGAAGCCTGGGTTTGAAGTCAAGGGACCTGGTACATAGCCTACCTTCTTTGACTTACTTCCTGTGTGACCTTAAACAGGACAATCTCTTTAGGTCTCACCTATAAAAAAAGGAGACTAGATCTCCAACTCTAAAGCCCAAGATAGAGGGAGACAGATTTGGGTCTGGTATAACCAAACATTTTCTAACAGTGAGTGCTGTAATGAGCTCCCCAACACTGGAAGTCATCAGGCAACGGCCAGATGACTTTTTATAAGATATGTTGTGGAGTAAGTAAAGATTTTTTAATTAGATTGTATTTGAAATGTAAAGGTGGAAGAACCCTTGAAGTAGTAGCAATTAAATTTTTTTTTAACTAAAAATTATTATGAGCCTCATTTCATTAAGAGAAGAAATCTTTAGACTCGGTCCATTTCCACTTACTTTGTTCTTATGAGAGAGGTCTGCCAGACTAGAACTACAGAAGCTATACCCCTGAACAGAACTAGACCTTTTTTAAAGGAAGGCTTCTGCTATCTTCCGGCTTCGTTCCCTTCCTGGCTTTGCTTCTGACTTTCTGGACTTCAGCACTGTAACAGCAAGCACCCTAGCATACCCAGGATGGCTAGCACAGGTTCTTTGATCTATTTTTAAAGGAAAAATAGCTTTTAAAGGGGTCAACAGTCTTCCTTTAATTAAACATATATCATTCACTTAGTTCAGGGGAAAAGTCAGCACCCTGAACATAGAGAAAATACAAGGACAAAGAAATTATAAGTAGAAATTACAAGTAGAGAAAATAGCACAGATCAGCAGACAGGGCTTCCAACCATCTGATGAAAGCAGTACATACATAGTTACCAGAGAGAGAAGCACCAACATCGGATTTTCAGAGCTGGGGGGCTCCTTAACAGCTACCCAGAGTCTCATCTGGCCAAATCACAGGAACATTCTTCCAATGACTGAGCCCTGAAGCAAAATGCTAACCCCAGAATGTATATACAGCCAGAAGGCATCACAGCCCTTGCACTTCAGTGCTAATTACCAAAAGATATGAAAGCCTTCAAGCAAACAAGCCTCCCCAAAGCAAGCTCTCTTTTTAAGCAAGTTCCTCTCCCAGTGGGCTCCACATGACTCAGGATGCATCACAGTTGTGAGCAGCAAAACATCCATGGCTGAACAAATGTGGTCACATTAGCCTATTAATGGACAGGGAAGATTCCATTAATATTACAAGCACCTTGCCTCATCTACAGTCTCACCCTGGAATATCCATCATCTCCTGAGACCTTCTCACCCTGGAACATTCCTCTACTCAGCTGGCCCCCTTCTCCCGTTAGTGAGTTCCTTCTGGGACCTCCATTTTGTGGAAGGGCCCAGTCTGGCCAACCTTCATTCCCCTCCTGACTGAGCTTCTGACTTTCTGGACTTCCACAACTTCTTCCTCTCATTTCGCCACTTTCTAGTTCCCTTTTTAAAAAAAGTAATTAATTTTTAGTTTTCACCATTCACTTTTATACAATTTTGAGTTCTAAATTTCCCCCCCCTCCCTCCACTCCTCTCTCTCCAAGATGCCATGCAACCTGATATAGGATATACATGTATGATCATATTAAACTTTTCCACGTTAGTCATGTTGTGAAAGAAGAATCAGAACAAAAGGGAAAAGCCATGAAAAAGAGAAACAAAAAACAGTGAAAAAAAGAGAAAATAGTATGCTTCAATCTGCATTCAGACTCCATAGTTCTTTGGATGTGGATAGCATTTTCCATCATGAGTCTTTTGGAATTGTCTTAGATCATTGCATTGTTCAGAAGAGCTAAGTCTAACAAAATCAGTCATCACATAATGCTGTTACTGTGTACAGTGTTCTCCTAGTTCTGTTCACTTCACTCAGCATCAGTTCATGCAAGTCTTTCCAAGTTTTTCTGAAGTCCAGCTGCTGACCATTTCTTATGGAACAATAGTATTCCATTATATTCATATACCACAACTTGTTCAGCCATTCCCCAATTGATGGGCATCCCCCAAATTTCCAATTCTTTGCCACCATAAAAAAGAGCTGCTATAAATATTTTTGTACATGTGAGTCTTCACCTTTTTTATGATCTCTTTAGGATATAGACCTTGTAGTGGTATTGCAGATCAAAGGATATGCACAATTTTATAGCCCTTTGGGCATAGTTCCAAATTGTTCTCCAGAATGGTTGGATCAGTTCACAACTGCACCAACACAATGTGTATATGTATATACATACATATGTGTACATGGTGTTCCAATTTTCCCACGTCTTCTCCAACATTTATCATTTTCTTGTTTTGTCATGTTAGCCAATCTGATAGGTGTAAGGTGGCACCTCAGAGTTGTTTTAATTTGCATTTCTCTAATCAATAGTGATTTAGAGCATTTTTTCGTATGACTATAGATAGCTTTAATTTCTTCCTCTGAAAACTGCCTGTTTATATCCTTTGACCATTTATCAATTGGGGAATGACTTGCAATCTCATAGATTTGACTCAGTTCTCTATATATTTTAGAAATGAGGCCTTTATCTGTAAAATTTGTTTCCCAGCTTTCTGCTTCCCTTCTAATTTTGGTTGCATTGTCTTTGTTTGTGCAAAAATTTTTTAATTTAATGTAATCAAAATTCTAGTTTCCTTTTGTGAGTTGTCTTGTCCCATTAGAATGTAAACTCCTCGAGGGCAGGGATTATCCTTTTGTTGTATTTGTATCCATGATGCCTAGCATAGTACCTGGAACATAGTAAGCACTTAATAAATGTCTGTTATTTACCTGCCTTCATAATAGCCTGAGGGTTTGCAGTAAGTGTATACCTTTGAGACCATGAATCATATAATAGGATTAGGGCGTGGGGGTAATTGAGTTATAAAGTAGTGTTTTAGTGGTTAAGCAAAGATACAAAGTAGTAATTGATAGGGGAATCTGAGTTGCTGATTGTTCTCCTTTGGAAGGATAACTTTAATCTATGCTTAACAGTGACATCTCTCCCAAACCAGATTGCAGTATCAGCAAACACAAATACCTAAGAATCCCATTCCTAGCAAACATCCTGAAAGATCTTTGCTCCATAGTTTCTCTTGTCCATCTTAAGTAGAATTAGGCTTTTATTCAAGTAGAAAAGCACCCTGTCTGTGATAGTCCGAAGGTCTTTGCTTGCTAAGAGAAGTAGCCAGTGGAACCATTTAATGAAGCTGGCTGGGAGGCCATTGTAGCTGTTCCTGATATTAGGGCCTAACATGTCAGCCTCTGGCTGAAATAGTCAGCATCAGTCTGTTGTGTCACACGCCAACCAATGGATTCCAGTCCTGTAAGTTGTGACTTGTGCAATCAGATATGCCAGGCTGGCCGCAGCCAACTGGATCTATGCATTTACAGGTATGTTTCATTTGGAAAACAAAGAGCTGATTTCATTGGCTACTTCTGCCCCAACTAAAGTTGTGTGTTTTACCTCCTTTCACAGCTGAAAACAAGTCACCTCCTCGTCCATGTGGCTTGAATCATTCTGATTCTCTCAATCGAAGTGACCGGATTGATGCAGTGACCCCAACACTAGGGAATAGCAACAACCAGCTTAATTCATCTTTCCTTCAAGTGTATGTCCCTGATTACTCAGTGAGAGCCCTCTCAGACATTCAGTTTGTGAAGGTAGGAGAATAGTGACCTGGCTTAAGAAACAAAAACTCAGCAGGAAACTTCTCTGATAATACTGACAGGATGTATTGGTTGTTTACCTTTCCCATGATGCCAGAGTTAGCAGAGGAAACATTCATTTTGCATCTAAGGGGTTGGCTCATTTCAGTAAAGGTTCATTAACCATAAGTCCAGGGCTGTGGCCTATAGGACAAAGACCAGGCCAGGAGCCCTGGCTCTCTGACATTATATATGCATGCATCATTGTGTGTCTGTCGGACCCAGAGAGCAGGAGATAACAAAGGCTAGCATGGCCTGTTTTATGCATGTTCCTGTGGGGGTTTTTTTGGTTTGATTTTTTTCCCTAGATACCCCTGAAGGAGGGCTGGTTAGGAGGTAAAAGGCATGCTAGTTCTGTAGGGAATTGGATGTGACCACATCTTGTAAATCAAGGATGGAACAGGAATTTCCTGTGCCTTCTATCAAATATACCAAATGAGTTTGTCTGGAGAAAAGTCAGCCTTCTCTGATATAATTGGCTCTTCTCCCTTTTCTTCAAAATCCTACAACCAATTTTTTTAAAAGGAGGTATTACTTTGAGTCTCACTTGGAAAAATGGCCCAAATTTACCCTACTAGCATGCCCTTTTTTCCCAAGAGAAACTATATAGAAGGGGGAATACACTTGATGGCCCTGAATTTACCTGAAAGATATTGCAGGGAGCATCTTCATCTGGGGCCCCATGTGTCCCGTGTCAGGCATCATCTTCTCCTGTGTGTTCCCGAAACAACTCCAAATGTTTACCCAGAACAGTCTTCGTCTAAAGAGGGTGACTTAAGAAGCCTAGGGACTTGCCCTTGTAATTATGAGACCCTGATGATTTTTTGGGTAGGCAGTCAGGATTAAATGACATGCCCAAGGTCACACAGCTCGTGAGCGTCTGAGGCTGGATTTGAACTTGTGTCCTCCTGACTTCAGACTGATGATTTTTGTACTGAAGCTTTGAGGCTTCTGTCCATCTTGATACTTTCTCTAAAGGGGAGCCACCCGCTTTCCCCCTAAGGAGTGGCACTTGAGGGAATGGGCTTAGGGGCAAAACAAAGTGAGGAGGAGAGTACTCTTGTGAGGTGGGCCATGTCTGAGACATTCTATAGAAAAGAGAACTGAAAAGCAGAGTTATCTCATTGTGCTTTTTTTCCCCTTGGTTTTTGTTTCTACTCCATCTTCTCTTTCTGTCCTAGATCACAAGACAGCAGTACCAAAATGCCTTGATGGCATCCCGGATGGACAAAACTCCTCAGTCTTCAGACAGCGAAAACACTAAAATTGAACTGACTCTTACAGAGCTGCATGATGGGTTGCCAGATGAAACGGCTAACCTGCTCAATGAACAGAATTGTGTGACTCACAGTAAAGCCAATCACAGTCTGCACAGTGAAGGCGCCATCTAGGACTTCTGCCCTGGATTGTCATGGTCTGAAGCAGTGTCCTGCCACGTCGCTGCTCTCCTCGGTCTCCTCAGCAGGACCCCCTTTGGCCCTGTCCCCTGCCTTGTCCCCTTCTGACTGCAGCTACCATTAGTATGTGCTCATACGCCATGCTGCCTCCTGCACCATTCTGAGACCAAAGACTTTGTGGCCTTCCTGGGAAATGCAGAGGAAGCAACGCAAGGCATGGCACAGGAGGCAAGGACACCGAGCCACCTGCCCAGAAACAGTGAGCCGGATTCCAGACATGTGCTTCCTCCTGCTCCGATAGAATCACGTTTATTTCTCCGGCCAGACCTTTTATCCTGGTTCATTTGCCTCCTTCTTAGATAAGCATGAAGAAGTTTAAAATTGTTGCAATTTATTTTTTCAAGAGATCATGTTTTTAAAAGTCTTTTGCAGAGTTTTAAATTGTTTTTGTTCTGTGTGAACTCTGCTGTGATCCCATGAACTGATCCTGATATGGTGGATTTTGCCCCTCCACCCCTATGATCTCTCATTTTTCCCAGCAGCCTCCTGGATAGGCTGCACCATCATTCCCACGTGAGTCCCTCTCTACCCTGAAGGACACGGTGAAGAAAACTACCACAGAACCGACCGAGTTTGCTATTGAATGGGAGTGGTTCGGAGAGCAGTCTGCTGGCCATGGGGGATTTGATGGTTAGCTGGGCCTCTTGCCCTCAGGAAGTCTTAGAATTTGATTTGGAAATGTGGGTTTGCTCCCGCACTAGGAAATTTTAACAACAAAATGTGTTTTATTGAATTTTAAACTTGTTGGATAATAGAACAATGGGCCTGGGGAATATTCAGCTTATCAGACTGGTGTTCAGCCTAGGCAGGGATCTCAGGTTCAGGTCAGCCTTCCTCCCAACCCTGGGGCATCCCTTCTCTGAGGAGGAGGGGGAGAGGACAAGGAGACCACCCAGCCGTTCCTCAGCTTTAAAGAGCTCTCGCTCCCCTTTCCCCAAACCTCATTGTTGTTCATCCAAGATGCTGCTATACTGATGCCAAAAGGAAATCTTCTCTGGGGCTTTTCAATAGAAATATGGTATGGACTCCAAGTCTTCTCCCCTCCACACTGAAATCTGTCTAATTGTCCTAGAAGGCATTTCCACTTCATCTTGTGTTCTTCAAGATACAGTATTCGATCCTCAGTTTCTAAGGGGGTGGGGACTCACCGGGGACTTTTGAGGGGAGCAACTCTTCCGTTTTCGCTCCTTCCCCTCTTCTTGTTCTTTTAGATGTTGTTTGGTGGCCAGGTTATGGAGAGCCACCAGCACTCCAGGTAACAGGACCGTCAGCGATGGATGGTCTGTCTGCAGAGCTGTGGGACAGGACAACCTGGGCCCCATCTAGGTTTCCAGAAACCAAATGTGTATTATGGCCAGTATATGTATGTTGCTTCTAATTTAATACCAAATGCCGTCATCTGTTGTCAGATTAAGGCCAATGGGCATTGCTTGACTGGTCAGACTTTCTACTTGTCCACCTTAGGAGTACTAGCTTAAGGGAAATGTGCCTTTTGATGGCAGTATTCATATGTTGAAATGAACCAGTGTTGACCGTGGCTTTCTTGTTGACTTTCATTACATATTGCATCCAGACACTAGCAAACTATGTAGCATTTACTTCTTTCCTTGTTCATTTGAGTGGAATGAACTCCAAGTCTGTTTATCCTCAATTTGAAGTGGTGGGGCTAAATGCTGCCTTCTCCCTCCCCTAAGGATATTTCTATTCCTTTGGGTTCTAAATGGCCCCTAGCTGGTGTATTGGGGTCATCCTTTGTGTGGGGGGAATCGGAGGGGTGGCTTTCTGAGAAGATGGATTGTTTCAGCCACAAACTGTAACAGGAAATTGAATGTTTCACTGCCTGACTAGGTGAGCAGTTGAGCTTGACTTGGTGTTCTCCCAAAGTGGGTTGTTAGCCCAGGATTCTCCCCATTGGCTTGGGTGATAGCCCTCTGAGACAAGCTCTGGACATACTCAGCAAAAGGAAGAATGTGATGCCTCTGGGTAAGAAAGGGTCTGGGGATGTCATCTGAAGAGGTCAGATCTGCCCCCAGCAAATTCCATCCTAGACAAAAGATTTCCGGTTTCCTGCTGGGCCCTTAAGGGATTGATGAATAGAGCCCTTTGTCACTGGGAGGAGAAGGATTGGCCTAGGCACCTGAGAAGGTCTTTTAATGGCACTGACCTGAGCTTCAGGATAGAGTACTTAGAGGAGGGCTGCTCTCTTGGTCTTGGAAGACTCCCAGTCTTTTGACTCTGCCCAACCTCTGGGAATGTTAGCTTCACCAGCTCTCAGAGTTCTTTCCTCCACCTCACCTGAGTCTGCTTCTGTCCTTCCAAATACAGCCCTGCCCAAAACTTTGGGGCACAATTTCCTAGAGGAAAGCTTAACATGTTGGTGGCCAAAAGAGAGTCCTTTTCCTTAAGGTCTAGTGGTCTTGCTGTTATCCCTGATCAGTCTGTTAGTTGGGTTAGAAGAAACCCTATAGTATTGTGAGATTTTGGGGAACAGACTGAAAACACTTCCTGCTTGCCTGACTTTGGGCCCGAGGTGGCAAAACCCCTCAATGAACTCAATGACTTTTTGAAGAATGCTCTTGTGTGGAGGAACTCATGGCCAGGAAGTAAAGTCCTCAGTACAAATTTTACCAGACTTCTGTCCCAGATGTTTGTGGATATCATTCTAACTCATTTTTCTAGAAATGAAAGCCAACACTCAGTCATGAATATTAATATAAAACATCAGATAATCAAATGTCATTTCTTTTTTGGTTTTTGAAAGTATTTTTATACTAAAATTTGAATATATGAGTACCTCTGACTAGGGATTTGGAACACTTTTAGCCAATACTAAGAGGTCTGATTCTTCAGTATCCCCATTCTGGCCTCATTTCCACTTTGGGAATTGAAAAGATCATCCCTCAGACTGATGGAGAGGAGGCACCTCAAGCTGAGTTGGACTCTTTACAGGCTGGCTGTTTCATGCCTCCTTAGGACTGTTTTGTTTTGGCTTAAGACTTTCTCCTCCAGTTTCTGCTGGGCGTTAGAGATGGATCCACAATCTTCCACCAAATAATTACACAAAGAAAGGGAGGATAGTGTTAGTAATTAGTGTCAAGAATCTGGGAATAGTATTCCTGAATTATTTCATTGAGCTATAGTCTGCTAAGAAGAATGAAATACAGATTGGCTTTATGAGCTATGAAGGGATGCCTCGGGATCCTAAAACTCCAGTGGACAGGCTCATTACTGCCCCCGTCCAGGAATTTGGAAAGGCTATGTACAATAGAAACCCTTGAAATAAGGAGGCCTGAGGAAGGGGATAGGTTGAGAGCCAGAGCAAAGCAAGGTGGTGGGACTGAGTCTTGAAGGGTCATGATTGTCTGATCTAGAAACAACATGGTGATCCACTGTGATGATGTGAAAGCCTACCTGGAATAGAATCCCAAATGCTCAGAAATTCTCAGGGTTTACTCATTTTCCTCTACACTTAGCTCTTGCTTGGCACTCATTAGACAAGGTGAATTCTTTACCAACCATTGGGAAGCAAGGGCATAGGATTTAGTCTTAGAAATTAGAGTTGCTAGTCAAATTGAGTTTTAGTCTTTACCAAGTTTGTACCCATAGAAAAGGATACAGCACATGGCTGTTCTCTACTCATCTAACTTTGGCACCCGAGTTCTTTGGCACAGGAAAATTGAACATGAGCCCCTGCTTGCACTCCAACAGGCACAAGTCCTCTGCACCTAATGGCCTAGCACTGTCAGTCTGAAAAGGTAATTATGAAAATGTGAGATTTTCTCTTTGATCAAACAGACAATGCACTTGCAAATGTTTCTTAAGAATTAGAATCCAGTTGAGACCCAGAAAGTCCCCCTCAAATTCCACAGCATAAGTCCCTATTTACACAGGGTCATGGCCCATAAGCCCTCTAAGCTGGTTCCCCGAGCCCTATAGTAACATTTTTTAGATAGGCAGCTGTGGTTAGGTCCAGGAAGGTAGGCATGGCCGGATCTGGCAGTAGAGCCCCCAAATGTCACTTGTCATTTCATCCATGAATATGTTCACCAGAAGGACAATTCTAGCCAGATTTGCTCCCTGGGGCTGGAAGTGAAGATGCCTTGAAAAGTCTGGAATGGAAAGAGTTTCACTCTGTCCCCAGTGATTGAGAATGGAGAGGTTGATAGAAGTTCATTTAGAATGTTGCCCTGGGTTGGTCTTACCTCCTCGATGAATTTTTAATTGGAACAATAACCCCTTTCTTTGTTCCAATCCTAGTACCAGAGAGGGATTATTTTTAGATGAAAGTAAATTTAAGGAATAAGGAAAAGAAAATAAAGGGATGGTAGCATATGCTGTGTGTGTGTGTGTGTGTGTGTGTATGAGAGAGAGAGAGAGATGGGTGGATGAATGAATGAATGAATGAATGAATGTGTTTAGGCAGAGGATGACCCTAGACTCTCAAGACCAACATAATAGGACTTCCAAGTCTTCTGATTCATTACTAAGAAAATCCTCCAGCCTTGAGCTTTTTACTAAACCATGAAGCTCTGGGTAAACAAGTTTCCCTCCATTAGGTTTTCTCCAGTCACTTTAACTCTTCTCTCCACTGACTGGGGTTTGGATTAAGGTGATGGAAATTCTTAGCATATTATAAGGTCACAATATGGATAGGAAGGAGATTGACAGAATCAGATTTTTCATTGGATCTGACTTGGTTGGATTTCTCATACCTCAGATTTATAACTCACAGTTTTCATTCTCTTCAGCAAAATTGATTTGGAAGCTAAATTCAGAAAAATCTAAATTAAAGTTTATTCTGCATCCCTCCTTTTGAAGAGTGAAAGTTATCCCCCTGCCAAGCCTACATGAGGAAGGAGCTTCTGATAACTCAGTCCAGGGGTCGCCCTCTACCCTACTTCTTCTCTTCTCAGGGGAGGCTTCCCATTCCTGTAAACAGCCTTTTCCTAAGGCTCTGAATGGAAGACCCCATTAGGTGTGCAGCTTTGGTGCTTTCTAGTGGGGAAGAAGAAATGTTGGATTCAGCCACTTCCTCCCTCTGTGTCCATCTGCTTCAAGGTTCACTTCCCAGAGAACCTCTGCCAGCCATCTTTCCAGACTGCCAACACTAGTCCATTAGCTGAGAAGAGGCAGTTGGGCTTCTGAAGTTAGTCCCGGAGAGGAGGCATTACCTCCTGGTCGTTTTTTCGGAGAGGAAACTTGGCTGCTACGCTTAAGACCATCTCGTCTCTTCTGCCATCTAGGGAGCTCACGTGCTGCTCTGGTCTCTGGGATGTCAGTTCAGCTGTGCTCTCTGTCATGTGCTGGAGCTGTCTATAGTAGCAGAATTCTGTTTTAATTATCAGATGGAAACTGAATTGTACTGAACTGTTATGGAAACAGAATCTGTAATGTGAGACAGCTAATGTTTGGGATGTATGTGTTCATGCACAGACATCTGTACCACCTCACAAGATTTGACTAGTGGTGCAAAGCATTGTAGTCAGAGCTGCACAGTTAATAGGATATATAGGGAGTGTCAATAGGCACCCTTCTGGAACCAGACCTGAATGGAGTAATTTGGGAGTTCTAGAGACCCAGTTCTTACCGATCCTGCCAAGAATCTGCCTGGGTAAAGCTACTGAATAATGTCAGGAAGGGAAAGGGGGTAGGGAGAATCATGGGGCACCTGAGGACTGTGACTTCTCCAGAGGATGGAACTGAATACCATCAATGGAGTCTTTTGGAAGGTCACTGGGAAGCAGGGAATTTGCTTTGAATTAGTGATAGAGGCAGTTCACATCTGTCACTACAACTTTGCCTTTGAACAGTTGGTATCTAAAATGCCCCCTAAGACTGGGGTGAGATTAGTGAATGAGGTCCTTGTTATTTTATTCCCATGAATAGCCTTACATACTGTCTGGCGTCAGCTTAATCTTCAAATGTCATTGCTCTGTGCCAAGGTCAGTTGTGAAAGGGTTTGAAACCCTTTCTGAAGTCTAAATTTTAGATCCTGGAGGTTGGGGGTGGAGTAATGACTTCCTTTATTCCTGGAATCCTTTAAATTCTCAACTGTACATGCTTTATTTTATATTATTGTTATTATTATTTATTATCATGTAAATACATCCTTCCTATTTTCTTACACAGTCTAAGGTGAGAAATACTATCTGATTTGTAGCCCTTATATCTTGAATCTAGGATTTTGCTATCTCATTAGACAGGAAGGGAAGTCATACCCTAATTTTGCCCCCATCAACTTGACCCAGGATCTTCTTAGGCCCTTTCCTCTAGTAGCAGAGGTTGAGGATGGAGACTACGCTTTGATCTTGCAGCTACGTTTGTCTCATTAGGAGACCTCAGTAGTGATTGGTAGAAACCTTTTGGCAAAGTGGGGAATTGTCTCCCATTGGCTACTAAAGAGGCAATTCCAAGGTGACTTCCCCTTGCAGAGATAGTGATGGTTCAGGGTACCAGAAAGAACTAGATTCTGTGCTTTCCTTCTTCCCCTTCAGGGAGTTGCTCTTAGGTTTAGGTCTCTCAGAGAGACCCCAAACTTAGAGAAGCTCAGCACATGTTTAGGGCTGCTTTCAGAGTCCAGTGGCTGGGGTGACTTGAGGCTCAGTAGAAGAAGCTCTGACATTGCAGTCAAGGTGACTTAGCTTGGAATGATTTGGGAGTTGAAAGGCTGGTGGGGGAACGACCAAGAGAAGTATGATGGGGAGGGAGGAAGAGGATAAATTATGATGCTTTATTCAATTGATAAGCAACAAGCCTAGGCCCTGGGGATGTTAGCAGTTGTAAAAATGGCACATCAGGCAATCTCTGCCTCACTCCTCCTGGCTGTGCTGGACAAGCTTACCTTTAATTTCCTCTGCTGAGTGCCAGGCCCCCAAACCGGAATTGCCTCCATTTTCCAACCTCAGATTGCAGAATCTGTCTGGACCATGGAAGCTGCCTTGCCCCATCTGGGATCTAAAAATGCCTTTTTCTTTGATTTTGAGGTACTCATTTTCCCACACAGTGACCATTCCCTCGCCAGCTCAGGGTGGCCAGTGCAGGCTGCCTTGGCCTTTCGAGAGGATCCTTCTTAGGGTCTGATATTGATACTCTGGTCTTTGTTCATTGTATCATAGTGTATATTATGTGCTTTTCTGAGATGGAGGCTTCTGAATCCAGTATTTGGGACTGTATGCATAACCCTGACAAAGCACAAGGACAGTGTTGGATGACGTGTATACATTTCATAAGCGGATTGTCATAATGAATGCATTTTATAATTCAAATGATGTTGTAGATTTACAATCTCTCCTATTTATTTTGTACTGATTTATTTGTATATTTTGTGATTTGTTTAAAAAGGGTTTTATTCTTTTTAGATAAAATGGTGATTTTCTGTTCAATTTTCCGGTGGCTACGTGTTGTTGCCTGTTTCACAGGATGCTAAAACCATGTATTTTTCATCCCGACTCCTCTCCATGTCCTACTCAGCTTTCCTGAGAGCCAGGGAGCTTGGCAGTTTTCTGGCTTGAGCAGTGCTACTCACCTGCCTTCAACTCCATCTGGTGAATGTGATTCCAGCGCAGTGCTTCCTCTCTCTTAGTAATGTTCTAGAATCCATCCTGCTCTCTTGCCCCGCCGCCCAGCGCTGATCCAGACATGTGGCTCTGCTCGAGCTTCTCCGAGTTCTACTCCTAGCTCTGCAAGCCCCAGACTGCCCAAGAGCCACAGATTGTTTTCAGGCTCTGCACTTAGCCCTGATTGGGCTCAATATGCCCCTTCCCCTCAGAACCATCTGTGCAGAGGAAGGAAACAGGCTGGATCAGGAGTGGACCCTGAGTCTCACTTACTGAATTAGAAGCAGGCCAGGGCAGGGCAGCAGCAGGTGATGGGGGCACTCATCAAACTAGAAAACCATTCCCCAGGTCATCAGCCCTTGTGGTCTTCATCTCTTTTCCTATTTCTTAAACTGCTTCCTTATGCCCTTACTGCTCCCATAACTTAAGCCTGCTGAAGAAGGTTCTCTTCTTTGTATCTTTGAGAGCCCCCATGAACCTGACTGTGGCATTTACCTTCCTGGCATGGTCTGGTCTGCTTCTTTTCATCTGTCTGGGTTTCAAATGACATTCACCCCAAGAATCCAGTTTCTTGTTGCTCAGGCCTTTCCTTTCCCTCATGTCATGTCTTGATGAACACCTCTGTTCTTTGCAGTTTGCCACATTTGATTTCCATCTGTTCTGTGGTTGGAGACCTCTTCCTAAGGAAGAGCTAGTGGCCTTGCCTCAGTTTGATTCAGCCCCACACCCCAGCTTTGTCCCCAATCACTTTTCTGGAAGCAGATTTGTGCACCAATGAAATCTTTTTCTGAAGGTTATTTTGTTCTTTCCCTCTCCCTTTTCACAGTGAACCTGCCCCCTCTGGCCGGTGCTTTCCCAGCCATTTATTTTGTCTGGTTCCAAGATCGACTCAGGAAACGTGTCAAGGGAAGTAGAGGAAGTGATTTTTTAACTGTGAGGACAACTACTTTGATGCCTGATATCTCTTTGCATCCGGGGGTGCCCATGGTTGTCAGTTCCTTTCCAAGCTTTATCATGTGCTTTTGGGGAGGTGGGAAGACAAGCTTAGTTCAGTAGAACAGATGCCCTCCCAGCACATCTTTTCATCTCAGCACGTCTAATGATGGAACCCAAATCAATCAAAAGATTCTTTGGTGAAAGTGATCAGAGCAAAATGATTGACGAGAGTTGGTTTCTGGAAATTGTCCTTTTATACTTTTTGAAAGGTATTGACTTTAATAAAGAGATGATTCCTAATTAAAAAGCCGAAAACAGTTGAATTATGTTGAATGGCTAATAAATACTTTTGCTTTCTTTGTATCCTGGTTTCATCATTTTCCTCCAACGGGACTTCCTCCAACATTGATTTCTACCTATTTTCATTTTCTAGTCACCTTGGAGGCTAAGTGGTCTCAGTACATGGGCAAGATTCTTAATGTTTGCAGATTAGAGAACAGCTTTCCAGGAAAGCCCAGGAACTGTAAAAGCCAAGGCTGCATGGCAAGATTCTAATAGCTGATTGTGTCTACACATGACTGGGGTAGACAGATCTTGGAGCCCAGCAATCTAAGTTTTGAGGAAATGCTAAGGATGGTAGTCTGTAAGCAGCAGCCTTATCTGAGGTTCCATTAGCTTCAGAGAGGACAGCGCCCTGGAATCTGACTCCACCAGAGTAAATTATGTCAAGTCCCTCAGTGTCCATAAAATGGAAATGCTCTCTTTGTACTGCCTACCAGTAGTAGGGAGGAAAATGCTTTGCCAACTTTAAAGCACTCCATATAGATGAGTACTTCTGCAGGGGCCAGTATGACAGCTATGAAGTGTTAGGTTAGGCTGAGCCCCATCCCTTCCCATGATGCCTCCTGGGCAGCACTGATTGCTGGGTAAAGTCAGAGAAAATGGTGATGGAGATCTTAAGCTGGAACCACTAGGCTTGTTTTAAAATAGCCACCTTTGTACCAGTCCCTCAGAAGGGGCCTCGTGGGCAAAAGGGGGAGGTGTCTTTAAGAATGGTCACAAACACTTTTTCATTCCTTAAGTTTTACTTAAAAAATCCTAGTTGGAAATATCTCAGTATCTCACGTGACTTGGGAAGCTTGTAATGCTGTCTTCTATGGAAAGAATTTGCTCTGCACAGCCTAATATCTAGAGTGTGTGGGAAGACTGACCTTGCCTAGCCTCTAGACGGTACTTACACAGTTTGTCTAGACAAAATGTAGGGAAGGGGACCCTGGGAGAACAGAGCATTTGGAGAACTACATGTATCTAATTTAGAATCAGAAACGGTATTCCCTAGGGTAAAGTCTTAATGTATGAGAAACTAAAGTTAGAGAGAAGGGAGGATCGTATTGTTCTGAACAGTTGTATGATGGAGTATGGAGGATCACAGCACAAAGGCTATGGAAACTTGGGGCAAAATCCTCAGGCTTGGAAACAAGTAACTTTTGCTTCTTCTCCATCTTGGATGAACTCAGTATGAAGGATCTCATTATTTAACACATTTCTCTTTGGTGGTATTTAGAGGATACTTTTGCCTGGACAAAACAGACGTGGCCTTAGGAATGCAAAAAACTGCTTTGGCTGTTCCGTATTCCTTTCGTGTAGCCTGGCAGGTGCCTTCATGGATCCTCCGAGTGAGTTGATTAGGGGACTCAGTTTTGGTGCCACTGCTCTGGCTCTCCTAGAATCAGTATGCAACTTCTCCTTCCCAGCAGTCTTCTGCATTCTGTGCCTCAAGCCTCCCTACATATGTGGGGCAGGCAGCTTTAACTCAGGAGGCAAAATCACTAACTCCTGCCCTCTGCTCATGAGTTTCCACCATCTGATATCAGAACAAGTAGCTAAACCACCAAATCACGTTTGTAGGTTTGATCAGAGATCAATATACTTTGTTCTGTTCTTTAAGATTTAGGTTTTTTTTTAAAGACTCTCTTCTTCCAAGAAATGGCAAGGCTACCTTCTAGATCTGTCTAGTATCAAGAAACTTCATAAATCTCCATTAAACACAAAGCTTTACTGAAGTCTTTATTGTACATGATTTTGACTTAGAGAGAAAAATAAAAATGGAGATCAGACTTACAGACCATGAGAACACTCATCCTTAATGCTGCCAACAGGGATGGGGGAGAGAATGGCCACATGACATTGACCATAATCATCATGTCCACGGAGAACAATTCCATCCTTTCTTTCCCTCGAGGGATTTGTTCTTTAACATTACAGCAATAACCGCATATATTTTCTGGGTCATGGATGCCACTTTCCCATCCACCACCAAAATGAGGTTAAATAGTTTCCATAATTCAGAATCCAGACAAAGTCCCAACTCCATTGGCACAGTCCTAAATATATTATTTGTTTGAAATTGGGCTATTTGTGGTCAAAGACAAAGTATTTTAAGATTCCCTATTGGTCCTATAAAAACTGTGGAGACTTTAGAGTTGTTGACAAAGTATTTCTTAAATAAACTTGAGTTGGAAATCACTAAACATGGTCAAAGGACTTTTTCAACCTCATGTCTAACTTTTCCTCTGAGCAAATTAGCTTATCTATCAAGGGTCTGTATAGGCCTAACCTAATCCTTGTGGAAAGGGGGCTTAGAAGATCAATCATGTAATCCAGTCTGCTCATTTCACAGACAGGGAAAATGAGGATCAGAGAAGTTGAGTGACACAGTAAGTGACGAAGGCCCGAGCTGAGTCAAGGTCTTTTGCCTGCACCTTTGGGGCTCTTTCCACTGTCCCACACTGTGGCCTTTTGTATTAATAGCTGTGATTAGAACGAGAGTTCTGAAGAAGGGCAACTTTGGTGTTAATTTTCATAGTTTAACAAATTAAAGACTTTGTTGAAATATACCAACCACAATAATAATAATTGCTTTGGTCACCTGGAGAGAAAAGCACAGAACCCAACTGCTTTTCTCCACTCAGAAGTAAACACCTCCTGACAAATGCTGGAAGTTCTCTCTCTCTCTCTCTCTCTCTCTCTCTCTCTCTCTCTCTCTCAGCAGCAGCTTCAGAAATACTTGAGATACACTGCCGTGATGTGTTCAGTCTAGCATCTTTTAGTTCTCGTTAGAGAACCAGTTAAATGATCAAATGATAGCTTCAAAATAAGCAGCTAGCTATGTTCTCAGAAGCCTCGGTCTGATTCTCAAGTAGGGCTGCCACCTCTAAAGAGGAAAATGAAACATCCAAATTAGAAGAAAAAACCAAAAAACTAAACACTCACCCTGCAGTTCTTTTTCTCTGCTAAAGAAACCAGATGAGGAATTAAAGGTTCAGGTGCCTTAGACGGCAGAGAAGAGGAGAATGCAGAGATCCGGTCTCTCTGCACTATGCTCCACCTCACCCTTCCCTGGCAAATGGTCCTTCCATAAAGGAAGCACAGACAAAAGTGGCAATCAGGCTGTTAAGGCACAGACATTCTGCAGAATGGTGCTTCTTCAGACTCCCTAACCCAGGACATTTAACTATTCTGATTGTTTCCATTTCTCAACACAGGGTATGTACTGGCTGCCAAGGGCTCATCTGAATCTGTAATAGGTGTGGTGAGAAAAACAAGAAGAGCTTAACACTCATAATGCTCTAATCTACAGTGTAAGAAGTTGAAAGGCAAAAGGAAAGTAATAAGCTCTTGTTCTAATGAACAGAATAAGATATGCTATAAATGCAAAAATGCAATGCTAGTATAAAACTGGAGTCACTTGTATTTTAGGTAAATTTTACTTCTCTGTTGTTATTTGTAGAAACGGTCTGGCTTTGGTGACTCATATACACTTGCTAATGGGGCAGCTTGGTGGCGCAGTGGATAGTGTAGATAGACTCACCTTCCTGAGTTCAAATCTGGCCTCAGATACTTACTAGCTGGGTGACCTTGGGCAAGTCACATCACCCTGTTTGCCTCATCTATAAAATGAGCTGGGGAAGGAAATGGCAAAGCAGTCCAGGATCTCTGCCAAGAAAACCCCAACAGGGTCATGAAGAGTCAGATATGACTGAAAATTACTGAATGACACACTCTCACTAAAAGCAGGAAACACGGATGGCCGCCTGCCATTGTCTGTCCTCATCTTTCATAGCTGCCCACTTTCACATTGCCAACGGTTTTTCTAATCTGCTTATTTTTCTAAAAATTCACAAAGGTTCCAAATAATCCACATTGGTTACTAGCAAAGAGCACATCCACGTAGGCAGAGAAATTCTTGGTGAACACGTACAACCTGTGGCAGCGGATGTTCTACGTAATCAGAAGGCACTGGCACACCTTTGTTACACACTTTGCATTTCCTTTGTCACACACATCCTCTGCAATCTGGCTGTATCAAAAAATGGATGTCACTATGTCAAGGCTAAAACACACCTGGAGACATTCGGTTGTTACTATATGAAAGAGTCAAAGTCATTATTATTAGAAACATTACACTTTATTGGATTCTAGAGATGCTGACCCCATTACCCTCCCCCGCTGACCACTGACAGAAGATTGAAAGAAAAATAAAAGCAGAAAAGATTAAAACACAAAGCAGACTCTCACGGATGACCAGGCCCAACTGCGTGTGGCGTGGGGGGGACAGCACGCTGCTGTGGGAGTGGACCCTGAGGGTGCAGTGATTTACATTTGTTCTACAAATCAATAACAGGTCTCATATAGTGGGGTGTGTCTACACTGATTGTGCCCTAGGCTACATCTACCACTAACATCACTGATTTCACTTGTTGGGATAGAAAAGGAACCCTCCCTGCCCATTTCTAGGGGTTGTGGCTTCCTCCAAGTCTTTGGGCTGGGGGTTTTTCAGACTGACTGTAAAACATCTTTGGAGAAAGAGTCGGCTTTTGTGCTATCAGGGTGCAAATGTGAGCGTGCAGCAGCCTGCACTATTGGAAGCAGAAAGGACACACACAACTCATGTCAGGTGCTGAGAATTAGGAAGCTCTACCAAACCAAACCTAAAACACAGACAAGAAGCATTTCTAAGCTACTGACTTGGAGCCATTCAGGATGTTGAAGAGCTTAGAAAGGAAAACTTGTGCTTCGCAAAGGACTAAATTTGGTACTGGAAAAAAATACATTTCTCCACTGATATACAATACTGTGTAATGCGGTGACAAGGACGAGTCTGGAGCAGCAGCACAATGTGCTCACATGCAGTGTCTTCAGACTGGCTGCCTCCCCTGCTCTGGCTCATCCTCGCCCCCAACCCTCCACTGCTGTCCAGTTATTCAAACAGAAAACCAAGGTAACACATCATTAATGGAAGGGACAAGGGGGCGGTATCATAACCAGCGCTAGGAGGGAGCCACCAGCATGCAGTTGGTTCTGAATTCACTCTCAGTTCTTTCAAACAGACTCTGCTGGAATTTGAACCATCTGCAAAGAGTGCAGATACAGAAAACTAAAACAAGGCTCACTATGATTAGAATAATTTTAAGTCTTCAGAAACTTTCCAGATGTACCTTTGGTGGAGTTCCCCCCACCCCAAAGCCCACCAAGAACCCAAACAAGGACCCATCCCCCCTCCTGCTGAGCCCCAACAGAGCTGGTTCACTGGATAGTTCACTGTTTTCTTGATTCCTTTTTCCTTACTCCTCCTCCTCTTCCTCCTCCTCCTCCTCCTCCTCTTCATCGTCATCCTCATCATGGCAGTGTGTAATCTCCTGGGGGGCCAGTGGGAAGAGGTTGGGAGGTTTGATCTCACTGATGGAGCGTGTCAACTGGTGCCGTTTGTAGTCAGTGTCTTTAAAATCCACAGATGTGCGGTTCCGTGTAGCGAGGGGGGATTCCATCTCGTTGATATCTACGTGGATGTGCTCCACTGTTGATTCATGAGGCATCTAAATCAAAGCAAAAGGCTCAGAAAGAAGGCAGGGTATTGGGTCTGCTTCCTCAACCCCCCTCTCCCCGGTCACTGGCCACCCAGAACAACAGCCATAGTCAGCAGGAGGATGAATTGCACAAATTTCTAAGCGCTCTTTTATGGGAGGACCTGAAGCTACTATTAAGGGAAAAACAGTACTCTCTTGGTGACTGAAATTGGGGGGCAGAGAGGCAAGGAGAGAAGGAAAATGTCTTGCTTTGTACTAAGCGTAACTCTATCTAGGAAACATCAGCACCAGCTGTTGGGCGTGCACCGTGTGGTGACTGCATTTCTCTCAAAAGCCAAAGAGGAGGATCTCACATACTCCAGCACAAGTAATAGAGCAGCTTTTGGAAAAAAATAATAAACTACATATAAGCAGTGCTGTTGGACAGCTAAAGGGCTTTCTAACTATTGCCTCTTTCAAGGTGGCTCCTTGTGTGAAAAAGGTAATTTAAAGAGGATTATTCCCATTTACATAGAGGGGAAACTGAGGTTTAACAAGGTCATGTGATTTGTCCAAGAGTGCACAATCAGTGGTGGTGCCCAGACTGCCCACTTTGTGCCACACAGCTTTGGTGATGACTAAGTTACTGCATTTCGCCCTAAACAGGGGAAGGCAGGTTGTCCATCCTGGCCATCAGTGAGAAAAGCCTTTCTCTCAGTGACATTTGCCATTCAGACATATGACTTCCAAAGGTCCTTAGGGCTACAATCACGCAAGTAAGTTGTCACTGCACAATGAAATTCTCAAGATGGACATAAATTTGGTATTGCACCTCAATTATATCATTAAGAGTTCTGGAAAATGTTTTTGGCCCAACAGTTTTTCCATAGGATTTGACCTATTCAAAGAAGAGGTGTACCACATCTTACCAGCAAACCAGTTTATCTAGTTCAATCAGACTATCTGCCTAGAAGTGGCAGCAAGCAATGATAGGGGGACATTCTCCCCCTCTTTCAGGCAGCTTGACCTCTGTTTGTTTAAAAGAAGATTCCTTCAGGGGTCCTGTGGTCTGAGACTAGTCAACTTCTTAGCTGACATAAGGGTTCAAAGTTACTTTTCTCATCGAAGATTCTCAAGATTCAAAGACCCAGGCTCAATCTATCTGGTAGCTCGAACTGGAAAAGAGTACAACTTCTTCCTCCACTAGGCAAGGCAAGATTGTCTCTCCCCAGGCTCCTCTGCTGTACCTTCATCATCAATCCAGGATGAGATATACATACATATACATAAGGCCTGGATGATCAGAGCCTTTACAACCCACATCACGTTTAGGTCTTCTGGGGTCACAGGCTCTATTTGGAAGGCAGAAATTAATCAAGAGATCACAGAACTAACAAGAAAACTGGTTCCAGTCTCAGGTTCTATGACTTTGGGCAAGTCCCGTAACCCCTCTGGGCCTCAGTCTCCTCACATCTCTAGGGTTCCTTTCAGGTCTAAAAATCCAGACTCTGTCTCCTGTTCAATCCAACAAAACTGGTAGCAAACCCTGGTCAGAAAACACGCGTATGTTGAACAACACACCTTGGAAATACATGAACTTACCAAGACGTGAGCAGCTCTGAAGAGGTAACTGAACGGGTAATACAGGAGGTTGATAAAAGAGGCGGCGTAGAGGTCTGCATAGCGCATTACTTGACTAGCAAAGAGTGTCTGCCTCGAGCCGCTGCGGAAAAGACTTCCCATCATCCCGTAGCACATGTCCATGTCATGAGTTACTTTCTAAAATCACAAACAAGATTTATTCTCAGGTACTCTGTTAATACAAGGAATATAAAAACTGGAAAATAAATTTACTTTAAAAAGAATTATAATCCTGAAGACATTCCCACTCTATACCTTAATTCGTCTCTGAATGGAGCTGATATCTGGGCGCTCATTACTGCTGCTGTCCAGGTGCCTGGGAGCAAATAAGAATCCAACAGAAATCTTTAGGTGCACATTCCTTTTAATTAGATTCTTTCCATCCAGAGGGACTCTCTTGAGTGGAAAAAAATTCTTAACAAGAAGTAAGGAAGTATACTCACTTATAGAGTTCTGCCAGAAAGATATCCAAGCTCTGCAGCTCCTCAAAAAGTGCTGGGTAGAGTTGGAACAGAAAAGGAAAATGTCTTAGATCATTTACACAAAAAAAGGAGAAGCATCAATTTCCCAGCTGCTCCTAAAACTGAGATGAAGAAAGTACAGGGAAGAACAAAAAACAAAGCCTGGGGCTGACGTGCAACATGGCCGCTCTCATCCCCTGCCGAGAGGCCCCCGGAAAGGCAGTCATCCACCCTGCCCTTTCTGCAGCATTTAGCACCACTGACTTCCCTTCTCTTCCTTCCCAGTCTCTCCTAGTGAAGCCCTTCTAAGCTCTTTTCACTAGTCCTCTTCCTTCCCCTCATTCCTGAGTGGGCTCCAAGATCCATTCCTTGATCCTTCCCTGTCTTCTCTCTACACTCCCTCCCCCTTGATGACTCCAGCTATTCCCATGGCTTCCATTAACTACCATCCTTCCCTCAGAGCAATGGCATTGCATCTCCAACTGCCTGCTCACCCTCTCCACCTGGATACCATTCAGCAGTTTAAAATGCACATTCCAAAAGGGCCTTCATCTTCCCCTCTAAGTTTGCTCGTCCCAGCTTCTGTGCGTCTGTTGATGGTACCACCAATCCTTCGATGTTATCGACAGCTCAGCCATCTTCAGCTCTCTCCCTTCTTGCCCTTCCCACTGCCACGCAGTTGCCAAGTCGTGCTGAACATGTCCCCAGTCTCTCACCTTCCTTCTTTCCAATCCTGATGCCCCTGTCCCGGTTCAGGTCCTCATCTCTTTTCCCTCCCTCCTGCTTCCCGTCTCCAGTCTAGACCTCTCTAAGCCATCCTGGAGAGTGCTGCCTGGGCACTCTTCTGATATACCATCACCTCCCTACCCCACTCCCTATGTAATCCAGGACAACTTCTTCAGCCTGGCTCCGACCGAGACCAGCCTTGTCTCATGCCACTACTCTTCATATACTCTATTCCAGTCAGGCTGAACTCTATTCTCTCTCCCAGTTTTGTCCTACTGTCTCCTGTTTCTGCCCCTTTATTCATACCACATCCCATGAATGGACCATATTCCCCTCCTTTTGCCGTTGTTCGGTCATTTCAGTTGCATCTGACTCTCCATGACCCCATTTGAGGTTTTCTTGACAAAGATTCTGGAGTGATTTGCCATTTCCTTCTCCAGCGCATTTTTACAGATTTTAAGAAAGATTTTAAGAAAACTGAGGCAAACAAGGTTAAGTGACTTGCTCAGGGTCACACAGCTATTAAGTGTCTGAGATCAGATCTGAACCCGTGAAGATGAATCTGACTCCAGGCCTGGTACGCTATCCACTGTGCCACCTGGCTGCCCGTATTCCCCTTCTATCTCTATCCGATGAAGCCTCTCCTTCAGGGGTCACCTCCTCCAAGAAGCCTTTGCTCATCTCCCTCTGCTGAAAGCGAGCTCTCTCTCTCCCATCAAACCTCTCCTAGTACTTTGGCCAGATGCCATCTACACTCCTATCACACTTCCCCTTGGGTCACAGTTATATGTCTACAAGTCTTTTCTTTATTAAATTGTAAATTCTTTGAGAACAAGGATTAGACCATCTAGAGCCTAACTAAGGACCTGGCATATAGTAGGTCAATAAAAGCTTACTCTGAATGCATGAATGAATGAAGAAATAAAGAAAGAATAAATGGGCTAGTGAGATAATATGAGTCTGATGTTCGCTGGGCTCAAATTCACTATGTACAAACAGAGATGAGCACATTGTGCTCCACTGAGAGACCAGATGCCTACTTGGAGAATACCCCTTGGCCACCACAGGGATGGTCATACTCTAGGTCAGGGGTCAGCAAACTACTTCTGACAGACTGTTTTTGTAGGCCCCTTGAGCTAAGAGTGGTTTTACATTTTAAAATACAATAAAAACTTACTTTAAAAAATGTGAAAAACGAAACACCATATTCTTAGCCATTTATGGGCCCTACAAAAACAGGAGGTCATAGTTGGCCAAGACCTCTTCTACATCTTACCTTCATTCTTAACCATGGCAGCACCATGACTTTGAACTTAGAAATTTTCCTCTCTGAACACCATCTTCTGTTTTGATCTCCTCCTACACTATCTCAACCCTGACCCTAGTCTTCCTTCTCTCCACAAAATCCAATATGTCCAGCCTTTCCTAGTGTCTCAGGCTAGAGCCCCTGAGTTGGTCAGTTTAACTACAGACTGCCCTCCGTCCTTAGCTCTTTGACCCTCTTGTCCTGCCAAGCGATAGACACTGCCAACGCTCAGCTCAAGAGCTCCCCTGCCTTCTGCTTCCTCTGCTCATGATCCTTGGCTGCAGAACATCACCAGAGAAAGTCTCATCACCTTGCTCACTTACTTGGTCCACTACAAATTTAGGTTAGCTCATCCCAACTGGGCCCTCATTGCTGCACGGTAAAACACATTTGTCATTAACTGACTCTCTATCCCGGTCCCTTCGGTGGCTGTGCCAAGTCTTCTCTTTTCTCAAGTTCCCAGTGTCTCTTCTACACCCTACGACTTCAGCAGATACTCTTACCTCCTATTTCACCGAAGAAAAAAAAAGTCTACCACATGTTTCTCCTTTGAAAAACCTAGAAAGCTTTTTACCCATCCTCTTCTATTTTATGCCTTTCTCTGAAGAAGCAGTGGCCCTTCTCCATGCCAAGGTCAAGCCCTCCACCTGTGCTTCTGATCCATTCTTCCTTTCTCCTCCCTCTTTTCTCTTCCCCTACCTACTGGCCCCTTCCCTGAGGCCTACACACATACTTAGATCTAATCTAGCCTTAAAAAACTCTCACTTGGCCCTCAAGGGGCTGTCTCATGTCTCTCTTTCCTTTCCCTGACAAACTTAAAGAATTAGCGCTACTCGATGCTCCCATGTCCTCACTACCTCTTGGCTTCTCAATCCTTTGCAGTCTGGCTTCTAACCTTGCCTCTGGACTGACGCTGCTCAGAATGACTACCTCTTGGGGCTCTTTCCTCAGCTTTCCTCCTCCCTGATCTCTCAGCAGCTAATGGGGTTGATGGTCCTCTCTCTACTTAGCTCCATGACGATGCTCTCTCCTGGTTCTCTTCCAGCCTGACCATTCCTTGTCATTCTCCAGCTGAAAACCTCAACAACTTCCCAGAGTTCAAGTGTCATCTGTAGACAGATGATTCCAAATCTACACATCTTCAGCCTTAACTGCTTGTCTGATCTCCACACTGGCCTGCTCCCTCTCTCCTCCTGGATGTCCTGTAGGTACCTCTCACACCAATCCTCTTCCCTCCATTCCCATGGTCACCCCCCTCATTGCTAAGCCCCTCTCTCCTAGCCTATAATATTTTCTTCCAAATAAGCCTCCTTGATTCTTGACCCTCCACCCCTCTCACATCTATCCTCCACCTGCCAAAATAAGCTTCCCAAGGCACAGGTCTGACCACACTAATCTCTTGCTCGAAAACACTCGGCGGTTCTCTTTTGCCCACAGAGTAAAATACACTCTCCGTATCCTGGCATTTATATCCCTCCAAACCCAGATACAACTTAGTTTTTCAGACTTAATTCTACAACTCATCTTCAGAAACTATGCCCTACCTAAACTACCGCATTAGGCATTTCCCAAGCTTGATCCTGCCACTGTTTGGGACAAGGCTGTTGTTCTGCACCGCTCCTCTGATCCTTCCCTTCCTTCACAAAGCTCTCCTTGCTTCCTCTAGGCATCACTAAGCTGTTGAATAGTCCTCAGGTGCAGAGAAGTTAAGAGTTACACTTCTGCTAAGTGTCAAAAGCATGGTTCAAAGTCCAGTACTCTGAGAGCGCAAAGGATCTAAGACCTGGATTTCATAATACAATGTACACAGAACAGTGTTAAAACTCAAGCTTGTAAGGAAAATATAATATCAATGAAGCTGCTCACTTAACATGAGCCAGGATAACCTGTTTAAACTTCATTTTCCATCTTCCTAAAAGGAAGAAAAGGCAAACAGCAGGGGACTTGACCAAAGTAACTTACAAACACAAACTCCCTCCCACAGACAGTGGTGTGTCAAAAAAAAGGAATCATCCCACAGCTGGCCCCTCAGCACCATTAAGGCAGAACCAAGTCGTGCTGAAAAACTGAAGGATAAGGAAGGGCTTCTTACAACTTTTGTCAGTCCAGACGTGCAGCTCCTGTGCCAATTCGGGAATCACAAGGAAAGTCCGCCACCCTTGTCGTTTCTTTGATTTCAAGATATCCCCAAAAATGTGGTCTCCAATATAGAGAATATCCTTGCCCTTGGCCCCCAGTAGGTCACAGATTGTATCAGATGAACCTGATGAGCAAGGGAAACATTAGGAAGAACCATGAGGGACAAAATAAAATGTTGTCTTGTCCAAGCCAAGATTCCAGTTATATCAAGTCTACCTCTCCATGCTGAAACAACAGGCATGACACACACTCATACATTATGACTACAAGCAACTGAGGGCAGGATGTAGGAAGGAGCCAAAAAGCATCATGTCTGAAAGATGCAGGTCTTTTTGTGGGAAGTACCTGGGCAAACTCTACCCCCCTGGAGGACTGCTGCTCAGAACCACTACAACTCACTGGCAACAATGAATACAGATACTAACACTACCCAGCTTTAATGATTATGTCCCTCAAAAAAGCCATCAGCCACGTCCTGACATGACCTTGTGCTGCGATGGGTCTGCTCAGTGGCTGTAATTGAGTCTTCGCTTGTACATATTTCTAGAACTCCTTAGAAGCACTACGAAAACCAGCACAGACATCTCTGCACCACCATGAGAAGCACTAGGTGAAGATGTGCACAGTGAGGACCCAACAGAGAGTTACCGAACTGAGAGTCAGATTCAAGAAGGTTTGTGAAGCAGGTGAGAAGTCTGCCAAGAGCCTGAGGTCAGTTCAGCAGCTTCACAGGCCCTCCTCCCTTAATCTTTATAGGGAAATTTATAAATCATGGTAGGTGGCCAACTGTTGCACACGTCCGCTCAATGAATGGAGAGTAGGAATTACTAGTGCGATAAACAAGGGGCAAATGAGAAATGATCAAGGTGGGTTTGTAGCATGGCCTTTCACATTTAACAAAACGAAAATCTGTAACCTACCTCCTGAATAGACAATTCCATGCTGGAGGGGGCCTGTGTAGGTACCAATCTTTAGCTTGCCAGTTTTCTGTAAGAAAAGAAAAACGTTATGATTCTTTTTCACCTCTCCTCTACCTCCACCTCCACCCTGCACCCCCGCTCCCTCCTCTTCTCAGTTCTTTCCGGTCTCTGTCAATCCAATGACATTCTCAGTCTTCTGAATACAAAGTGAATTTGTTCTACTGCACAAAGTGCTCAAACTCGTCAAAGAATTTTAAAACAGAGATAGGGACACTTGTTCATCAGTCATAGGACGTGTGGGACAGAAATGCTATCAGACACATTATCCTTTAGACTTACAGTGTCCACCTGCCTCAAGACTGTGCCTTCTCCAAAGAACAGTGGTTTTCGTGCGTCCACAAGGATTAAATCAAAATAGGACTGCCATGGTCGATGTGAGCTCCCGGGCTAGAGAAGAAACAGACATCGGAAGTCAAAACTTCAGTCAGTCCTTCCTCAGTTTAATTCAATTTAACAACCATTTATTAAGCACTATAGTACTGGGTGCCTGAGACACCACCACTAAACAACAAGACAGTCCAGGCTCTTGAGGGCCTTATGTTTTGCTGGAGGGGATACAACATATACACAGATAATCTAAGGAGAAAGCTCACTGATGCCTGGTAAATCAGGAAAGCTACACAGAGGTAGCACTTGAATTAATCATGCAACCATGAGAAATCTCACACTTCTAAGAGAAACTAGAGGATGCCCAAACCCTTTCTTCTGCCAAATGAGATAATATAGGCAAGTGTTTGGCAACCTTAGAATATTATCTATGAATGTCAGTTACCATTATTATGACTACCGAAAAAAATCAATTGTGAATAGAACCTGGTTTTTAAGGTTGATATCTCAGAGAAGGAAGATAGCCACATAGGAGAAGAAAGAGTATGCACTTAGCAATTGTTAATTATCTCCCAGGCTAAAGAAATATGTTGGGGAGATTCTCTGGATACTAGTGATTAATATTCCTTGGCACAATACTGAGATCTAGTCCCTGGGTATGTTTGTGATGTAGTAAAACTGGTTATTAGCCAATAAAGCAAAATCTGAATGTGTTTCTGACATCTTAAAGTGGAAACTGAAGGGCAGGATGAGAGATTAGATGGGTATGGTTCAGGAAAGTGTGAAGAATGGAACTGGAAGATCAGGAAGTGAATATGAAGGAGGACAGGCATCCAAATGTGGATCCTCAGAAGCCTTCTTGTACTTCATGCATGGGAAGTGGACTCTAAGCCAGGCAGAAGCAGGGGATCCTGCCTGCTCAGCTGGTCAGAGAGGAGCCAGGTCCTGACCACCATGGAGCCGCATCAGAGTTTGGAGAGCAAGAACAGCCAAGTCCTGGTGGATGGCAGGCAACTACCTGAATGAAGTGATTCTCTGACCCTAGTAATCTCACCATGGGAAAGAGTGCTCCATATTTATGTGTAAAGAGGAACAAGTGGAAAGTGCTTCTGAGGGTGTGTGACAGCAGGTTTCTGTCACCAGGAGCAATTCAACAGCTACAAGACAGGCACATCAAAGCAGTTTAGGATAGAAAGTAAAGGAAAATCAGAGACTGAAATGCATGTTCTGGCTCTGAGAAAAAAATCACTAAGCTAGAGAACTTGACTCAGAAAGGCACAGATCACTGCCAGAACTGATGTGAACAAACTGAATGGGACGATGATGTAGTTTGCTGGATAAATTCTCCAAAAGAGACGCAGAACTTCTCTTGGGCTCATACTGATCCAGAAGGGAGATGTATTTATTAGTGGGATTCTTTTGCTAAGGTAAAGTTTGTGCTCTCCTGCTGTAACCAAACAGTCCAGATCCAGTGAAATATAGCACTTTTTAATACCTACAAAAGCAGTAGCCAAAACCACGTGAGGAATTATTTACAGATCAAGATGCTGAGGCTACAGAGAGGCTGTGTGACAGGCCTCTGGACACACAGCTAGAAAGTATCCACAAAAACGTATTCAAGTCGCCTATGTTCCTTAAAGCTAAAAAGAGCCGAGAATCAGGAATAGGGAATCTTCTGTCAAATGTATTCCAGCAAGACAGAATGTTAGATAGCAGTAGCTAGTAACAGTTAAGATGACCTGGTTTAAAATTTCCTCTATTTCTATAAGCAAATGGGTCAAATAAGTATCTATCTTCAATTTTTAACATCCCTTTTAGTTCTACCAAGAACTAAAAATGGAGGATCAATTCCAGCTTACTTAATACCACCTGAGTGTCTATGTACTAGGAAGCCATGATACTGAAGTCTCTGAATGTGGCTGGTTTCAAAATTGCTCCTAATGTAAACCATGATAAGACAATGAACTTAAACTGGGAAGAATCTCAGATCCAGTATCTTCCCTGGATAGGCCTGATTCCCTGCACTGATTTTTTATTTTTTGCTGAAACACATTCATTATTTTTAAAGTAATGACTTGTTGAGTTGTATACAGTACCTTAGGGCCATGTGGGAAATCAAACAAGTAAGTCATAATTTTCTGGAAAACAAAGAAAGTCCAAGTAACTTCTCTCTAAATTACACAAATTCTACAAGAGAACATGCACATTCCTCAAAAATAAGAATATCTCTTAATATAAGATTCATTAATTTCCCTCTCCCACCACCTCCCTCCTGCCTTATTTCTGAAATAGTAGCAACTGGGACCAGAAGAAAAGGTACCATCAAATACACTGCTACTATAATCATCGAGGCAAGTCAGTTGAGTTGGGAGCGCTGATAGCCCTAATGAAGGCAGCCCCTCTCCCATACCAAGACTGCTATAGCCAGAAGACAAAAGCAATGAAAGCCAGAACCTCTGGGCCACATTTTGCTATAGACTGGCCATTATGCTCTTACTGCAGACCTTGAAGAGAAGAAGACCAAGAAAGCCAGGTTATACTTCTCTGTGACAGGAAAATGCTGTTCTTAGAGTTGTTATACCCGGGCTTTCCATGTGTATCAATGTTGTGTTCCTTCGTGTTATGAGCTAAGTTTGTAGACAAAACACCAAAGAGTAGGGCAATGACAATGAGTCTCAAGGTTAGTGACAGCAATAGGCTATATGACACCCTGTTTTCTTAGGAAAATCCATGCCAGAGATCATGAGACCTTAACAGGGACAGCAGCACTCCCTCCTATGACTGTAAAGGGGCTGATGGAGGTGACATAAGGGCTACGTGTACATGGAAGGCAGTCAGGTCAACTGCACCATTCTAGGAAGGGGGAGGAGGCACTTCCAAAGGGAGAATGCTCTGATCAAAATCTGGGAGACAAAGCAGCTGAACTGGAGGGTGCCACCGGCCTCACTCCCACTCCAAAGCTGCCCAAAGCTTGAAGTTAAAAGCAAGGAGAGCGAGAACTTCTTGGCTTGTGTTTGTCACAGGTTGGTTCATCACGCGACAATCAAGTAACATCACATTTGTATGGTCCGAGGGTTCCTGTTTTATATGACCCAGGGTTGTAGTTGTGTATGTCCCTGGAGAAGTCCCGTGTACTGGCCTGGGCTTTGAATGGCCTGAGTTCTAGGGCATGGAGAATACCAAACTGCTGGGTGATAGAGAGTCTCTTACAAGGTCAGTGACAATTGCATCCTTGATCCTTCCCTATTCTCCAGTAGCTGTGAGCCTCTAAAATACACCTTACCTCCCAAACCAAATGGTGATGCCAACTTGCTCCCAGAGAAAGCCCCTGGCTAAAAGTCTTAATTCTTATGAAGCCATAATTATATGGGCCTTTTGTCAGTAGGGCACACTACTAATGGGTATGGTTTTACACCAATTAATTTATACTCTGTGAGGTACATGTGAAGAACAACTACTAAGGTTAAGGGTACGAGTACTTAAGCCTTGTAATAAAGTAGAACTAAATGGCTCAGGTGAAAAATAAACATTTTATCTTGAGTATGAGAACACAGGTTTTATGAAGGAGCACTTAGTCCAAATAATGAATTTTCCAAATTAAAATAATACTGTAGAGAGGGAGGAAAGTTAAGGGCTAGAGAGTTACAAGCACATCCTCAGAAATGCCTAAGGCATTTTATTGTTGGGCAGTAAGGTAGGTAAACATTATACATTTTCTCACCAAAAAGCGAACAGAGAATAAAGTCATGCTAGAGTACTTCTGAGTACATTAAGCATTGGGAAAACTTTTTTTTAAAGATGAAGTTTATTAATTTTGATATTTATAATCAAATATCACTACTATTTCCTAATCTAGGATTCCCAACAGCTGGCAGTGGAAATGTTTGCATAAAAGGAAAGGTCTGTAAAGGAACAGCAAACCCAGGAACATAGCTTGTTTGAACTAGATGAGGCAGAGAATAAAGAGCCATTTATACAGAATAACTGCTCAAAATAACCAAAATAAAAAAGTGTTTCAAGCAGCACACTGTCAACAGAATCATTGCCAAAACAAAGACGACTTTGAGGATAAATTTGAAGATTCCAGAGTCTCTCTAGCCCAAGCTTCAGCCAAGGTATAGCCAACCTACCTTTGTCTCCCTCACTCTTTCCTAGTTAAAATGTTAGAAAAACACTGTTGCTGCAGGAGAACTACATCATTTGTTAACATATTCTTTGGGATAACTGCTAGTTAACGAACTTCAAAATTCTCATAATGAAAACCCAGCATAAAGTACCTAATTCCTCTGTTTAGAAATAAACCAATCTCACATTTACACAGTACTTACATCAGTATATTTATAATCACTGTTGGTAGCAAGAAATACTTTTCCTACTTCCTTCATTCGGCTTAGAAGCAAAGGTAGCTTCCCCTGAAATAAAGCATGATAATTAGATCCAAGTGCCTGCTGATCTCTTATTTTATGGAGATGCTGCCCTTGGGAACAGGGTATGTTATACTACCTTGTTTGTAGATGGTGTCAGTAAGGCCATTCTTAAAAAGTATTTTAAATCTTGCCCCACAACTTTCTATTTAAGCCTTCTAAGCTTTTTAATATAAATTACATAAATTAGGTGTCAAAACCCCGGTTCTAATCTACATCTATGAAAATAAATGGAAGATGTTCTCTTTGCCCACAACTACCAGAACCATGATATTAACTAAGACTTCTCTCTGGCTGAAAGTGGCTTTTTAAAAAAATATTTCATATATAACTGAGTCCTGGGAAAGAAACATTTCCCTCTGGGGGATTTAATTATAAGTGCAGTCATTAGCTTTTTGGTTTAGAAAGTCAGTCATTATGCCTTTCATCACCTATATGCTGATAAGGCATTTCTCAACTGATTTCTACTTACATCTTTGACCACATATTTCTCTAGATTTTCAACCGTCTTTTCCTTGAGGGAACCCTGAGAGGAAGGCAAAAGGAAATAAGGAAAAACATAATCATTTATTGCAAGAAGAATCCCGCCCACTATCAATCCCAATTGACTTTCTGTGTATTTTCTAAAGAAGAGAGTAGCTGAAATGTGGATTGTGGCCTAAGGTGCCTGATGTTTCTGTATGGGGGACAGGCCTGTGATGTCATCGGCATATGGAATTACACTGAGGCAATCCTCTACCAAACCAAATCAGCTCCAGCTCCACAATCTACATTAGAGACCAGTCTGGAACACTGATCAACTGAGGCCTTTGACCAGGGTCACAGAGTACACCTGGGTCTGCAGCAGGACTGGTATCTACTGCTTCCCGATGCTGGGACTACTTTGTTATCCTTTACACTGTGATGGTTCCCACCAGATTTTTGAGTTACAAACATACAAAACCTCCTTACCTTTACACAAAGAAGCTTTGCTTCTATTTTAAATAGCAATCAGAAAGATCTTATTTTATTCACTGAGGTGTGCAATTAATTTAAGTATTTTAACTTCATTTACTACATTATGCAGGAGAAAATAAAATGAGACCTAGCAAAAATTAATAGGTTCTAATCATCCACAAATTGTATATGGCAAAAAATACAAGTACAAGTCTGAACCAGTATTTAATTCCTTCTGAATTAAAAAAAGAAAGGAAAACTAAGATAACCAGAAATGAGTTAGCCCCAAATGGGGGGAGGGAGGGGAGGCGAAGAGGAAGAGGAAATATTATTGCTGAAGGAGAGACAAAGACAAAGGAGAGATAAAGATAATTCAGTGCTCCTTTGATCGATGGCAAATGCAAGTTTCTCATTCAGGAAAAATCCCCACTGTACACCTGGAGAAGAGCTAATCTCACATCAGACAACACGTGTTAAAGAATAGAGACAGTAAAAGAGAAGCCCCAGGATACCTTGTAATGAACCCAATCAACGGCGTCTCTCACATCCTGAAACATACTCCGGAAGGACATAAAGAGATCTCCATCTTTAAATCCCGTTTCGCAGCTGCAGGAAGGTAAGATAGTTGTGACAGGGAAATAAGGTGAATAAAATAGACATTAAACATCAGTCTAGGGGAAGCAAAGATTGTGCCAATGACTTAGGATTGGCTTTATTCCAAAACGTTAATGCCTAACGTAAGCCATTCCAGTCACCAGAAATGGACATTTTTCAATGGAGTACAATTAATTTGAATGAACAAACAAACAAGTATGTGATATTAAATGACAGCTAAAAGGTCAAAACTATAAATAGATACTTTTCTTTAAAACTTTTTTAGAAATAGGCCTCCAACCAAGTTAATTTAACGTTTTGAAAACTGACAGTTTAGTCTCCCCTTCACCCTGCATTTTCTGGCCTGGTCCCTAAATACAAAGCTACTGCCCATTTAAAAATTTAATTTAGTCACTTAATTCACAGAACTAAGTGCCTCATAGCAGCTGGAGACAGAATATAAAGAGCAAGAAGATACTGGTTTCTATGGCTGCTATACCCAGGAAATAAAATAGCACAATTCTCCCTAAATAAAATAACTAAAACTCATTTTTTCCTTCTTTTTATTAAAACTCTGTGGAGAAGAATTAGGATTTACTCCTGGATTAAATCTTGATGGGCCTGGGAATGAAATTAAATTACCATCACTGAATGGCTCCTGGGTAGCTGCTGTGAAATGAGTTGGGGGGTTTTAGTGCCAATCTGCTTAAACAGATAACCATCACACAAACCTCCCCCTCAGTTGTCACAATTAGCACCTCTGCTGGCCGTCTTCATTCCAGGAGAAGCCAATCAGAAGTGGTCCCTTCCAAACAAGGCTGCAGCCACTGGCAAGGAGAGGGGGCCGTGTGGGAGGTGAGAGCCTGCATGGAGCTCCTCGTGTTGTCCCATCTCTCAGGTTGGCAATCTGGCATCTCACTAGCACTAAATTCGCTTCAGAAAAGCAGAAAAAACCTACAATGGCCAGTTCTCTAAAACCCTGTACATTAAATAAAAACTGAAAAACAACAAAATCACAGGTTTTACCTACCTGGAATATCTGGCACAATTGGTAAAAAAATCTACTAAGCAGGCCAATAGGTAGGTCTCTGAAAATAAAAAAAGACTATGCATTAAAGTACAAGAAAAGTCATTGATTAAAGCCTATTTCATGTGATGGAATACTACTGTGTTGTAAGAAATGATGAGCAGACATGGAAAAACTGCATGAAATAACCAAGAGGGAAATGAACTAAGTGAACCAAGAGGACATTGGATACAGTATCAGTGATAACGTTCGAAGAATAACTGTGAACGACTAAGCTATTCTGAGCATTATAAATACTCAAAGCAACTACAAAGGATCTACAAAGGACAATGCTATCCACCTCCACAGAAAGAACTGATAAATCGAACTATGAATAGTATGGTTTTATACATATACACAAAGATACATACACACACACACATACCCCCACACACAAATATAAAAAAATCTGTCAAAAGATGGCCTTTCTCTAGTGTGGGGGTGGGATGGGAGGGAGGAGAGAGGAAGACAGTTTGGAACTTAAAATGTAACAAAAATTTTTTTTTTAAATTTTAAAAGGGTACAGCTTCCCAAGGGGATGGTTTGTATGGGACCTTAATTCTCTGGATGGATAAATTCTAATTGATTTGCTAATAAATAAGTCACATGACTTTCTAATCAATCTCTCTCTCTCTCTCACACACACACACCCCCACCCCCTGCCTATTTCATTCTTCCCCTGAGCAAACAGAAATATTCATGAAAAGAGAGGAACATGCAACATGCTACCATGGGTCAGAGGGCAGAAGTACCTGGGAGGTTGAACAGGGTGTTCAGAATGTAAAATCTCTCTGTGTCATCTCGCTGGATAAATTTATTTGGATACTGTTCCCGAGTTTCAGGTCTGAAAAGAGCAAGAAAATATTCATTGGTATTCAGTAGTCAGCATGTACAATATGTAGTATGTTGACCAAAGGAAATAACATATATGTGTCCGTGTGTGTGTGTGTGTGTATACACATACATACATATATATATATACACATACATACATATATATACATATATGTATATATATATATATTTACACTATTCAGAGCCTATTAATACTATAGAAATCAAATTGACATGGTTTATATTGTAAATATTCCTTATCTGAATTTAGAACCTTAATTCATTTTCTCAGTCACTTTTAATCACCTATTGCAGTTTCAAAGCTATATTACATGACAGCTAATAACCAAATTCTCTCAAAAAAAGTTCCCATTTAAAAAGGAGCAGGAGAAAGGAGAAAGCGTCTTAAAGTTACAGTAAGCCAAACATACTTCAGTTCTACAAAGTGGCTTGAAGTCAGTTTTGCCTAGTCAGAAGTAGATATGTATTTGTAGAGAAGAGAGAGAAAAGGACATAGATTTGCTAAATCTGTGAGATCCTAGAACATAACTGTATTCCCTACTGCTTCAATTAGTGTAACCACAGGAAAGCTTTACAGACCTCAACTCACCGTGGAAACCAAGGAGCTCTTAAAATGGTTAACAATACTATTCACATTAGAAAAAGCTATTGAAAAGAAAGATAGATTTCTGGTTCCAAGCGGAGTTTGTGCCACTGATGGCTTATAAAACAGAGCAGGAACTTATATTCCAGAATCATCCAGAAAATAAATATGGGGCCTAGTTCTCTCAAGTTGGATTAGTTAGATATATAAGAGCATTTCCTTACAATAAATGTGTAGGGATAGGAACTACAGATGACTTAACTGACGGAGGGAATGCTGAGGAAGAAGAAACTCCAACTACTGATACGAGTTGACACTTTCTCTGTAATTTACAGAGCTGCCTCCAGGCCAAGAGGTTGCATGACTTGCCCAAGGTCATACAGCTGGTATGTGTCAGGCAGGTTTTTATGGCTCCGAGGTCAGCTCTCTTCTTGCTGTGCTACATAGATTCTCAAAAAAGGCAAAGAGCTGATTAAAAGTAACTGAGAATGGGCAGCTAGGTGGCACAGTGGATAGAGCACCAGCCCTGGAGTCAGGACGACCTGAGTTCAAATGCAGACTCAGACACTTGACACACTTACTAGCTGTGTGACCTTGGGCAAGTCACTTAACCCCAACTGCCCTGCCTTCCCCCCTCCAAAAAAAAAAGTAACTGAGAAGATAATCAAGGCTCTAAATCCAAACAAGGTAAAACCATGTCACCCTAATTTCCATAGGGTTAATGGGCTCTGAACAGGGCCACTGTCAGTTGCTAGCTCTTTACTGCCTAGTGATTCAGAAAGAAGATTGAAGAGCAGTTTGAAAAGGGATCCTGAGGAGCAAGTTCTTGGATGTTACCAGGGCAGCTGAATATTCTTCATTTAAAATTGACCTCTCCCCTTAAGCCTTCCCCCACCCCCCCCAGGCTAAAATGTGGCTGAGAGGTTGAAATACAAAAGTGGAAAAAGACACAGCGACAGAGAACCTTTACTCGGTCTTTCTGGATCCCTGTCACACTCACCCACACACAATCTCTTCTTTATGCTTCACTACAAAGGGTATATACACTGTAAACACATTTCAACAAAGAAAGGGCAGTCTCACTATAGTATCTGCTATTGAAACAGACAGAATTGGTACATGACCCTAATTCTAGTTTGGTTTTCAGGGATTCCTCTTCTGTTCCCCTAAAGCTTCAGTTACTGGTTTGGTGGCAAAGCACTAACAGCTGCAGAGAACTCTAATTCTAACCCTAAGCCTTTTCTCAAACTCAAATGAAGGAGCGTATGACAAACTACATAAATGTTAGTTATTTTTATTACTGTTCCCACTGGTACTATGCTAAAGGCTGACTGACTCTGTCTCTCTCTGTGCCTTCTATGTAATCTTGAATCAATATGCCTAACAGAACCATATGAAAAAACCAATTTTTAAAATTAATTCTTTTCTACTTGTGTATATGTAACTTAACAGTTACTGTTAAAAATTACATTCCTAAACCCAGAAGTCATACAGTATGTTTGCATCTTTGCACTGAGCTAAACATTTCCTCCAAAGTCCAAGTGATACTATTTTCACTTTCTGTAATTTTCTTCCATGTCTCCTCCCTTTGGGGCTGTGTATTCTTTCACTACATGATTAATATGGCAATACGTTTTGCATGATTGATGTATAACCTATATCAAACTGCTTACTGTCTCAGAAAAGGGAGAGGTGAAGAAGGAAGAGAGAAAATTTAGAACCAGAGGGCAAAATAAAGTCAGAAAAAATCCACCATCTGAAAGTTCAGAACCCTAAAAGGAAAAATCCTCAGGATTATCACAGTCAAAATGAACAGCTCCCACATGAAAGAAAAAATATAGTCAACATCCAGAAAAAATAAATTCAGATATCAAGAAACTAGTCAGGATCACATAAGACCTAGGAACTTCTATTAAAAACCAGTGTTGATTTTAGAATCTAATATTCCAAGATACAGGCTTGTAACCAAGAATAATGAACTCCACAAAACCAGAGGGGGGAAAATGACTTTTTAATGGAACAAAGGACTTACAAGCATTTCTGATGGAAAAGACAAGAGCTGATTAGGAATTTTGCATAACTGGGTTATGTGAGAAGGATACAAACACAGAGGAAAGAGTGGGGGCAGTGGGATCAAATGAACTTCACAATTATATGAAATAAAGAAGGGTTCAAAAAACACAGTTTGATGTAAGAAATATTTCAAATTCAACAAAGAAAAAAGATGGGTGGGGGTTAAGAGGGAGGATAATACTAGGGAGAGAACTGTCACAAGCAAAACAAACTTCCTGATCCTGAATGGAGCATTAAAAGGAGAAAAGAAAAAAGAAAATTTAACTAGAATCTAAAGAGGTATTTTAGTTTGCCTCTTAAAGAGAAGAGAGTGGCTGAACAAACTGTGCTACACAAATTTAATGGAATATTACTGCATTATAAGAAATTATGAAAAGAGACAATGTCAGAGAATTCCAGATAGTTTAAACTGACTCAGAGTGAAATGAGCAAAACCAGAAGAACAATTTATACAGGGACAGCAACACTGTAAAGAAAAACACCCTGAAAGACTTAAAAGCTTTGAACAATGTAATAACCAACCATGTCTCCAGGGGACTTATTGTGACCCACTCACAGGTCTGTCGGGACCCAATTCCTACCAGAAAGGTGATAGACTCTAGGTTCAGAAAGAGTCATATATTTTTGGACATTTTGAACATTTTGGATTTGTTTTTCCTGACCTGTTTATATGTTACAAGATGTTTTTTTCCTTCTGTTTTTAATTGGGGAAATCTGGGAAGAACGGGAAAATTAGCAATAGTGATGCTAAAAAGGCAGACCACTGAAACATTTTTTAAAAAATGAACAAAAGAGAACAGAAATTAGTTCAGAAGGAAGCACAGACAAGCAGAATAGCTTTGAAAGTAAGATGGAATTGATTATAAACTTTTTTAAAAGCAAGCAGTATGAAATGAAGATTCACATTTTTTCTATACAATCCTTCTTGTGTCTGCTGTGAATATGAAAATAATCTTTTTTGGTGTTGAATTTCAGAATAAGAAATATTTTAAAAACAATTCTTCTCCCTACCCCTTAAAAAAAAAGATGCCAATGAACAGGGCTAAGAACTGAACACGAAGAAGAGAGTAAGTTAGATTGCGTGTGGGAAATTATACAGCTCTACTAAATGATACTAAACTTCTCCCTGAAATGAAAGCCCATCTTTTTAACAGAATATTCTTCTAGTTGTGCAATGCAGAAACGAATCACAGACTATCAGACTATCAGTTTCTGAGGAATCAAAATTGTGAGTCACCTAAAAAACAATGGAAAGGCATATGGTGGGCATAAGGAGTCTGAAGCAAGTTTGAGTTACGCTCAAAACGCAGTGTAAATGATATCAAAGAGATATATGCCTGGAAAAGGCAATGGGCCAGTCATATATTAAGAGGGAAGGATAAGAGATGTACAGGTTGCACGGTACACATTGCAGCACTGTGTGTGACAGAGAAAGGCCTCCAGCACACCAGGCAGACCCTCACAGAAGATTCATGGAAAACCACAGAGGATCTTAAGTAGTGCCATCTACACTGTAAGAGGCAGCATTCACACTGAGAGAGTCACAAGTCCACTTAAGTACTGAATAAGAGGTAAAGAGCAGGGTAGACTGCATTTAGGAAACTCAAGCTTCTCTATGAAATATAAATGCATCTTTTAAAACCCATTATCTCCCGGTGATGTTATACGGTGGTAAATTACAGAGTACTGCAGAAATGCTGAGTACAGACAACTCATTTTACAAGTTTCAAAGTTAAAGGAAGGAGAAAAAAAATGGCAGCTTGTGGGACGGCAAGGGTACAAAAAAAAGGTTTTTCAAAATGAAATAGATCTGTGCATGTTTTAAAGCAAAGGAGAAATCCAGTGGTGGAGAAATTGATGATGCTGCAAAAGGAAGAAATAAATTTAAAAGCAAGTTCCTTCAGGAATTGCTAAAGGTTGAGATCTAATAAGGTAAAGGGGTAAGCTTTACAGAGGAAGTACACCTCCTTCTCTGAGATTGAAGAGAAGTATGAGACAATAGGCATAGAAAAAGAAAGGTACTGAGATACAAAGAGAATGCAGTGAGAATGAACTATGAGTTGAGGCTGAAAAGCATAAACTTTGGGGCAGAGTCAAGATGGCAGCTAGAAAACAGGGACTTGTGTGGGCTCTACCCCAGGTCCCTCCAAACACCTATAAAAAATGGCTCCGAACAAATTCTAGAACTGCAGAACCCACGAAATAGCAGAGGGAAGCAGGGCTCCAGGACAGCTTGGATGGTCTCCGAGTAAGGTCTATCACAAGGAACTGGGAGCGAAGCAGAGCAGAGCCCAGTGTGGGCGGCGGGCGGCAGGACCAACTAGACTGTGAGCTGGGCAGAACAGGCCCTAGAGCCCTGAATCAGTGAGCTGTGGCAGTTACCAGACTTCTCAACCCACAAACACCAAAGACAACAGAGAAGATTAGTGGGAAAAGCTGCAGGGACAGAGTGAAAGGAGTTCGGCGGGGCAGTGGAGGTGATGCAGCTCTGAGGCTGCTTACAGAGTTACAGCTGCAGTTGCATTCGGCCCCAGGCCCACCTGGTGGGAGGAATTAAGTGGTGGATCTGAGCAGGAGTGCAGAGCCAGCTTAGATCTTAGTCCTGGTCCAGGTTGGCAGTTCTTGGGGGAGGAGTAGCGCTGGTATAGCAGAGCTTGCTGTGTAGAAATAGCTCTGAAAACAACAGTGCAGCCCCTCAAGCTTGGGACAAAGTACTCTATACTCTACAAGCAGTCATACCCCGATGAAAAATTCAAGGGTCAAGTAAGTTGGCTGGGAACATGGCCAGGCAGCGAAAACACACCCAGATTCAGCCTCAGGCTTTGGATTCTTTCTTTGGTGACAAAGAAAACCAAAACATACAGACAGAAGAAGTCAACAAAGTCAAAAAGCCTACATCAAAAGCCTCCAAGAAAAACATGAACTGGTCTCAAAAAGGATTTGGAAAAGCAAGTTAGAGAAGTAGAGGAAAAATTGGGAAGAGAAATGAGAGTGATGCGAGAAAACGATGAAAAACAAGTCAATGACTTGCTAAAGGAGACCCAAAAAAATACTAAAGAAAATAACATCTTAAAAAATAGACTAACTCAAATGGCAAAAGAGCTCCAAAAAACCAATGAGAAGAAGAATGCCTTGAAAGGCAGAATTAGCCAAATGGAAAAGGAGATCCAAAAGACTACTGAAGAAAATACTACCTTAAAAATTAGATTGCAGCAAGTGGAAGCTAGTGACTTTATGAGAAATCAAGATATTATAAAACAGAACCAAAGGAATCAAAAAATGGAAGACAATGTCAAATATCTCATTGGAAAAACCACTGACCTGGAAAATAGATCCAGGAGAGATAATTTAAGAATTATTGGACTACCTGAAAGCCATGATCAAAAAAAGAGCCTAGATATCATCTTTCAAGAAATTATTAAGGAGAACTGCTCTGATGTTCTAGAGCCAGAGGGTAAAACAGAAATTGAAAGAATCCATTGATTGCCTCCTGAAAAAGATCCCAAAAAGAAATCTCCTAGGAATATTGTAGCCAAATTCCAGAGCTCCCAGATCAAGGAGAAAATACTGCAAGCAGACAGAAAGAAACAATTTGGGTACTGTGGAAACATAATCAGGGTAACACAAGATCTAGCAGCTTCTACATTAAGGGATCGAAGGGCTTGGAATATGATATTCTGGAAGTCAAAGGAGCTAGGATTAAAACCAAGAATCACCTACCCAGCAAAACTGAGTATTATACTCCAAGGCAAAATACAGACTTTCAATAAAATAAAGGACTTTCAAGCTTTCTCAGTGAAAAGACCAGAGCTGAATAGAAAATTTGACTTTCAAACACAAGAATCAAGAGAAACATGAAAAGGTAAACAAGAAAGAGAAATCACAAGGGACTTACTACAGTTGAACTGTTTTGTTTACATTCCTACATGGAAAGATGATGTGTATAATTCATGAGACCTCAGTATTAGGGTAGCTGAAGGGAATATATATACTATACATAGACAGAGGGCACAGGGTGAGTTGAATATGAAGGGAAGATATCTAAAAGAAATAAAATCAAATTAAGGGATGAGAGAGGAGTATATTGAGAGAGGGAGAAAGGGAGAGATAGAATGGGGTAAATTATCTCACACAAAAGTGGCAAGAAAAAGCAGTTCTGTAGGAAGAGAAGAGGGGGAATCAGTGAATCTTGCTCTCATCAGATTTGACCTGGGGAGGGGATAACATACACACTCAATTGGGTATCTTACCCCACAGGAAAGAAGGAGGAAGGAGATAAAAAAGGGGGGATGATAGAAGGGAAGGCAGATAGGGGGAGGAGGTAATCAAAAACAAACAGTTTCGAAAAGGGACAGGATCAAGGGGGAAAATTGAATAAAGGGGAATAGGATAGAAAGGAGCAAAATATAGTTAGTCTTTCACAACATGAATATTGTGGAAGGGTTTTACATACTGACACACATGTGGCCTATGTTGAATTGCTTACCTTCTTAGGGAGGGTGAGTGGGGAGGGAAGAGGGGAGAGAATTTGGAACTCAAAGTTTTAAAAACGGATGTTCAAAAAAAAGAAGTTTTTGCATGCAACTAGGAAATAAGATATACAGGCAATGGGGCATAGAAATTTATCTTGCCCGACAGGATAGTAAGGGAAAAGTGGATGGGGGGGGGAGTGGGGTGACAGAAGGGAGGGCTGACTGGGGAACAGGGCAATCAGAATATATGCCATCTTGGAGTGGGGGGGAGGGTAGAAATGGGGAGAAAATTTGTAATTCAAACTGTTGTGAAAATCAATGCTGAAAACTAAATATATTAAATAAATTAAATAAATAAATTTTTTAAAAAAAGAAAGGCATAAACTTTGAATGGGTCATATCTACAGCTTCTTCCAGAAATGTTCCATGGTCCTGGAGCAGAAGTAAAGAAAGTCGATGGTGACAGTGACCTAGGTTTGAGGTCTGATATAAGGTCAAAAGATACTGGGGCAGCTAGGTAGCCCAGTGGATAGAGCCCTGGGTCTGGAGTCTGGCAGACTTCATTTCTGGCTTCAGACACTTATTAGCTGTGTGACCCTGGGCAAGTCACTTAACCCTGTTTGCCTTAGGCTCCTCATCTGTAAAATGAGCTGGAGAAGGAAATGGCAAACCACTCCAGTATCCCTGCCAAGAAAACCCCAAATGGGGTCACGAAATGTTGGACACAACTGAACATCAACAACAACAATGTAAAGTCAAATAAGCAGAGAGAGAAAGAAGAGAAGGGCACAGGTAAAAAGCAGCACAGAGCTGAGCTGAGTGAGGAGGTCCCATTTGGTCAAGGGACATAGCACAGACAAATAGATAAAGTACTACAATACTAGGAAATGTGGGAGGGCTGAGAGACTGAAGGATGTGTATGTATGTGAAGAGCAGGTATGGTGAACCTAAGGTAGTGAAGGGGAAAGAGCAAAAGAAAGGGGGTTCTCAGTGATACAATGGTGTGGCTGAGTGGAAAGAGGGTTGGATTTTGAGTCAAGAGCAAGTCTTTGCTCAACCACATACTAGCTATGTGACCTTGAACAAATCACTTAACTTCTATCTCAGTTTCTTCACTGTAAATAAGGAGGTTGAATTAAATGACCTCTAACGTCGTTTCCAGATAGAGAAAGATGAACTTCAGTAAAGCCTCTTTCTGCCCTAGACCTATGATCCTATGAAAAGGTGAAATTTTTAAAAACAGTATAGAATGGGTGAATATAACAATTAAATTTCACTGTTCCACATATCTCATAAAAATTTAGCCAAGAAAAATATATGTGGTTTTATATATATATGACTAAGGAAATCTGAAAAGTATGATACAGGCATACCTTGTTTTACTGAGCTTCACAGATATTGCCTTTTTTTTTCTTTAAAACAAATTGAAGGTTGTGGCAACCCTGTGTCAAGCAGGCCTGTTAGTGCCATTTTTCCATAGCGTGTGCTCACACAGTGTCTCTGTGTCACATTCTGGAAATTCTCACAATATTTCAAACTTTTTCATTATTCGATCCATCATGGTGACCTATGATCGCTGATGTTACTATTGTAATTGTTTTTGGGCATCGCAAATCGCACCTATAGAAGATGGTGAACTTAATGGAGAAATGCTGTGTGTGTTCTGACCATCCCACTGACCAACCATTCTCCCTTCTCTCTCCCTCCCTATCCCCTTAGACAAAACAATATTGAAATTAGGCCAATTAATAACCCTACGATGGCTTCAAAGTGTTCCAATACAAGGAGAGTCAAATGATGCAGCAAAACTTCATTGCCGTCTAATTTTAATAAACTGACACAGCCACCCTAACCTTCAACGACCAGCGTCCTCATCAGTCAGCAGCCATCAACACTGAGCCAAGACCCTCCACCAGCACTAAAGGCTCAGATGATAGTATTTTTTAGTGATACAGTATTTTTTAATCAGGGTATATGCATTGGGGTTGTTTTTAAGATATAATACTATTGCACACTTAATAGACTACAATATAATATAAACGTAATGAAACCAAAAAAAATCATGTGACTTGTTTTATTGTGATATTCACTTTGTTGCTGTGGTCTGGAAGCAAACCCACAATATCCCCAAGGTATGTCTGTATTTCAGAAGACAATACCATCTTTATATAGTTCTCATTTAATCCTAATAATGCAAGAAAGAGACCAGATTTTGATACTGCAGTAGTCCTAGATCATTCTTCCTCTTGCCTTTGTCTAGAATCTTCTATACCTGAAAGCTTCCATGCTGGAAATTTACCTTACTAACCAAACCCCTGATTATAAGTAACCAATCAGGGGTATCTTACCCCACAGGAAAGAAGAGGGAGGAAGATAAAAATAAATAAATAAATAAATAAATAAATAAATAAATAAATAAAAAAAAGTGGGGGGGTGATGGAGGGGAGGGCAGATGGGGGTGGAGGTAATCAAAACAAACACTTTGCAAAGGGGATAGGGTCAAGGGAGAAAATTCAATAAAGCGGGATGGGTTGGGAAGGAGCAAAATGAAGTTAGTCTTTCACAACATGAGTAGTGTGGAAGGGTTATACATAATGATACACATGTGGCCTAGGTTGAATTGCTCGACTTCTTAGGGAGGGTGGGTGGGAAGGGAAGAGGGGAGAGAATTTGGAACTAAAAGTTTTAAAAACAGATGTTCAAAAACAAAAAAAAAAGTTTTTGCATGCAACTAAAAAATAAGATACACAGGCAATGGGGCGTAGAAATTTATCTTGCCCTACAAGAAAGGAAGGGAAAAGGGGATGAGAGGGGAGGGGGGTGATAGAGGGGAGGGCTGACTGGGGAACAGGGCAACCAGAATATATGCCATCTTGGAGTGGGGGGGAGGGTAGAAATGGGGAGAAAATTTGTAATTCAAACTTGTGAAAATCAATGCTGAAAACTAAATATGTTAAATAAATAAATTTAAATTTAAATCTGTAAAAAAAAAAAAAAGATTTTCCCAAAGTAAAAAAAAAAAAAAAATTAAGTAACCAATCAGACCTGTCTCAGAGAGAAGCTTTCTCCTTCCCTTTAAAATCTCTGACCCTCACACTGAATTGTCTTGACAGAGAAGGCCTCCAGGATCTTGTGATAAAAACCATCACACCTGTGGTTCTAGCAGTCAGCCTGGTTGTCCCTTGGAATACTCCCACACACTCCTGGGGAGGGGGTGGGAGGAGGTGTGGGGTGACACTCAGGTGGTTATTTTAGGTCTCAAGCTTTCCCTTGTATGTATTAGAAATACACTTAATAAAGGCCTATTACTTTCAGCTTTCACTGGCCTGTCTGACTCTTCTGTGAAAGTTTCCCTAAGTCCCAGGATGGCTGAAATATCCTAGAACAGATACTCACCCCCTTATGAAGTTAAATCCATGTGCACATACCAGGAGGTTTCCATAGGCATCAACTTTCAGCAAGTTCCCATATAGTGTGTCAAAGACCAGTCCTCTATATGAAAAAATTTTAAAAAGTGGATATGAAATAAAAGAAGCAAAAATCACATGACAACACTGCTATGAACCCTAATCACAGTACAGACAAAAAAGTTTGTCTCAGAAAAACAGACATTGGAGGTTGGACCAGATAAGACAAAATCCTCAAAATTTTGTAAGACAGGCATCAGATGCCTCCTACAGGAAGTGATGCACAACTAAATATTCAATGAAAATAAGATATTAGATCTAAATCTCCCTGTTAAATCTAGAAAATATAGGGGCAGCTACATGGTGCAGTGCAGTAGATAGAGCACCAGCCCTGGAGTCAGGAGGACCCGAGTTCAAATCTGGCCTCAGACACTTGGCACTTACTAGCTTTGTAATCCTGAGCAAGTCACTTAACCCTGCTTGCCTTGCAAAAAAAAAAAGAAAAGAAAAGAAAAAGAAGGAAAAAGAATCTACAGCATTACTACCCCAGTGCTAAAAGGTCTCTGGGCCCTTTTTCTCTACACCCTCTCCTACACAGTGATCCCATCAGCTCCCAGGGGTTCAGTTATCATCTCTGAGCAGATGACTCCTAAATCTCTATGTCCAGCCCTACATCCTCTCCTAAGCTGCAAGTGTGCATCTCCAACGATTGTATATTTTGAACTGGATCAGATTGATTTGAACTGGTGTCCTGTGGGCACTTGAAGCTCAACATGTTCAAAAGAGTTCTCATTAGATTTTCCCCTAGTTCTCTCTTTGTCTGAACCTCCTTATAAATGCAGAAGGTAGCACCATTCTTCCATAGTCACCCAGGATTCAGTGCTATCCACAACTCCTCACCCCATATACCTAAACTGCCAAACCTTGTCTATTTTTATGACATTTCACACATCTGTCCTTATTCATACAGCCACTACCACAGTACAGGCTCTTATCACCTCTGATTACCACCACAGCTTCCCGTTTGCTATCCCTGCCTCAAGCTTTTCCCCATTCCAATCCAGATCAGCCCCTATTCAGTAAACTTTTGTGGTCCCCCATTATTCTAGGATCAAATATACACTCTTCTGTTTGGCATTTAAAGCTCTTCACCACCTGGCCCCTTCCTACCTCTCCAGACTTCCTAGATACTAATTACTCCCCATCAGTACTGTAAAGTCCAGCTACGCTCTCCTACTTGCTGTTACTCCTATACAACATTCCATCTCCCACCTCCAGGCCTTTGCACGGGCTGTCTTCCAGGTCTAGAACATACTCCTTCCTTATCTTCACCTCCTGGAATCATCCCTTTCCTTTTACCTTCTATATGATCCTTTCCTGATCCTTGCCTCTCTCTCCCCAAAACTGATTTACTTTGTATATATTCCATATATACTTATTTACACACATGCTGTCTCCCCTGAAGACCAGGACATTTCCCTTTTCTCTCTACCCCTGAGATTATATAGTGCCTGGCATACAACGAGTACTTAATAAATGCTATTTGATTAACTGGAAGCCGATTTAAAACAGCTTGACTTTATTTCCAAGGAGGATTGTATTTTATCTAGATGTAATACTCTATGGGACAAGTTTTAACCAACACAGGCCAGAAAAATCTTTTCCCTCCTTTCAGAGATAATTTTGTAGCTATTAACTCTGTGGGCAAAAGGTGGTGTGACATAAAAAGTTCAAGAGACAAAAATTCTGGATAATTAATCATATTATTAATCACGCTAGCAGGTAATTAATAAAAGGGGTCAGTGGCACTTTCAAATGCTAAAGACCCTTCATGGAACCCACTCAATGCTTATATGCCCTTGGAAGATTGGGTATTCCTGAGGGTAGCAATCAACTCTGACTGGTTAACAATTAATGAGAAGAATCAATATTGGTGGATCTATTATAATTAGGGGCTCTGGGACGTAACTCTGATCATTCTTGCTCCCAGGCCACCCCCAGCCTCAGGCAATCTAGATAAAGGTTCAATCCCCCTGCCCAAACCTGCCAGAGCAGAAGACAATGGGCCAGAATTGGACTTAGAGTAAATTCTTTTCAAGGTTTTCTAGTTGGGTAGGGCAACAACTCCAAGATTTCAACTCATCAACCCTTCAAAGAACTAAGCTTTGACCTAATCTCCAAACGAAAAAGAGAAAAAATTCTGGATCTCCCCAGTAGTTGGATATTTGATAATCATTTCTCTCACTGGTGATGCCAGTCCTATCCCAATGCCATTTACAATTACCTGGTAGGGAATGTAGAATCATAGACAAAACTGAGCAGCTCCTGGGGGTATCCAATGGAAACTAATCTTTCAACGGTCAGGTCAAAACCAAGAGATTCATACTCCGGGGATTTATACACTGCACAAAGAAGAGATCCTTAATTAGGCAATGCAAAAGAACAGGCAATCAAGGCAGAAGGCAATTGAAAGTCATTTCTTCTCTTCTCTTACCATACTTCCCCTCCCCTAAGACTGTCATTTTTGTTCTTCCAACTCAGGTTCCATTGTGCTCATGCACACTGTGATAGGGGAATTGTTATGAAACTGTAAAAATGCAGCTTACCCCTGCAGCTGCTATTTTAATACCAGTTGAAATTTCCAAAAGCCCAGCAGAATTCTTTATCTCAGAGGAAACTTATGCCAAACATTATTTCTTCTTCTACCTACCTTCTCCCTTCCTAGCCCCATGTTATCAAGGTATAAAATCTAAATTGAGTGGCTATTTGTATGGTCAATATTCTCCAAGAGAAAACTACTGATGGGAATCAGGCTAGAGGTTTATAAAAAGTGAAGGGCTTCATCACACATCTGGTGTGACAAGAATCCTTCTATGATTTTATCAGATTTTCTTTTTCCTCTTTGGGAATCTCTGGCTTGGTGTTGGTTTTACATTCACTTTTGACCAATATGTTCAACTGCATTTGCTAGACAGAATATACATTTGTTAATCAGCTGTTACAATGTTAAATCTATCAAAATTTCATTAGAAAAAGATTTAAGTTCGTTACACAGAAAATGCTGTTCCCTTAAATGGCTCTCCTCCAAATGAGATGTTTAAGCAGGTATCATTCCATCATATAAATAGTAGAGTCAGACAAGCAGGTAGTCAACAAATGATAAAACATGATATCCTTTCATAAACCATATAAAAATGCAGACTAATTTTTGCAAGTTGGGAGCAGCTCTGATAGTGTGATACAGTGGGGAAAGGCAGGAGAGTTGGGTTTCCCATGGGCATGTAAACTTAAAAAAATAATCAATGAAAGGAAGTAATGTCATGATGTAGTGATGGTCTAAGGGGATGAGAAGGTACAACAAATTAATTCCCCTCATACAGGGCCTGAAGAAACAGATTAATGGAAAGGATATCAATGAACATATAAATCTGTCGGTCTGTCCAGTGGGTATGAGGAAGGTAAAATGACTACATAGTCTCATGATACCTCTACTTACATTACTGTTGATCACATATAGCTTTTGATTACTATTACATTATGTCATCCTACTCCTGACCAATTTTTCAGTTCTGTTAATTCTCCTTATTCACGATGAAATTTTAAATTATCTCCCTCTTTTCCCCTCCCCCCACCACCTCGAAAGTTGTACTACTAGAGTAAAAAAAAAGTTCTCCCATTTATCCGTTTGAAAAAAATGGAAAGTCAAGCTTTTATATAGATCTTGGGTCTCTCTCTTCTCCAAAGTAGCAATGACAAAGGAGAGACTACTTACTAGACTCCTTTTGTGTCTACCAGGTAGTAGGAACTTCATAGTGCCCCACTATCTGCTATCACCTGCAAGACTAACTCTGAGATTTTTTTTACCCTTTTAAAGCCCTCTCTATGGTACTGGGTAGGTTAGACTGACATTTAGATTCTCTTGCCTTAGCACCACAATGCCTTTAGAATACATTTAACTTCTCCACTGTCAAAGGTACCAGGAAACAAACCACTACTTGAGCTAACTCTAAGAAAACTGGTTTAATGCTATGAGGTATCCCTCCCCAACCCCCACCACTCCCATCATGGACCAAATCCCGTTACATTTCTACAAAACAAAAATGCTCTGGCCCACAACCCATTTATTTTCAATACACTATTTTGATACAACAAAATTCCAGTGCAGATTTTTTTAAATTGTGCAATGCTTTAGAGTTCATTTTAATAGGATTTGACCTGTACTAAATTTTTTTTCAACTATTGCTTTTCATAAATTACTGTATATACCTCAAAACTCCCCAGGAAAAACAAACTGATCTTATACATCATTGCCCATATTTACTCTCTAAAAACACCAGGGTTCCTAAATTAGGGAGATGGGTAAGTACAGAGTGATGACTGCTAATTAAAACCTAGGCCTTTCTTGAAATAGTTTGGAATAAGAACCAGTAACCCCACTTAGTGATTTCAAAACAAATAATCCTCACACCTTCAAACCATAATTTTAAAACACAATTCCTGGAAACACTTGGAAGAAAAGCACTGCACACTTTATAAAGAGAATGGTTTGTTCATAAGGGCAATTTTTTTTCTATCTGAATACTTTTCTTGAAAAATGCTATTTAATATAAATGCCTTAAATTTACATAGACCCTTTTTTCCCAATCCAACTCAACACACTTCAAAGGGACAAGTGATAGTTTCCCCATTTTGTAGTTGAGAAAAATGAAGCTCAGAGATGGTAAATTACTGACCCAAAGTCACAAAGCAAGTAAAGAACAGAGCTGGCACTAGAATCCAGCTCTCCTGATTTTCAATCAAGTGGTCTTTCCAGTGAAGTCCACTATTGCCATAGAAGGGTTTCTAGACTGCACAAGGCTATCACAGTGGAGACATCAGATTAGATCCCTGGTGGTGAAAACACACAGTTCTCCAATTACTCTAACACTGTCCAAAGTAAACTCTACTTTAATTAGTCACAGGTGGGAATGGATTTTGAGTGTAGAGAGTCCAAGTTCCATCTTGACAACCCTCTTCATTTCAGCAAGCGCTATATTAATCAGTATGAAGTACAAGCTATTGACATTTTCTCACGAGCTGCCCAGATAGTCATTTCAGTAATATGACTACCCGGTCATTAAACTGTCTACTTGAGAAACACACAGTGTAAATGTGCTTTGGAGCAAGAAGGGTGCAGAAGGAATATGCTCCAAGTCCAGCAATACAGAGCACAGGAAGGAGTTTATCCTTCTGTCACTGCTTTCAGAGAGAATATATTTAAATCACAATTTGCTGTCCTGGTTGCAGGAATGTGTTAATGAAAAGACCCTTTACTCCTGAAACAAAATAAATATATACTTAAACCCCTTCCTAAAAATATTTTTAAATCCCTTCTCATCCCGGTCCCTGGGAAGACAGCCTTAGCCATTTGTAGGGCACAGGGAATGCCACCTATCCAAGGCTTGCCATGCACGGACTGCAGGGATATATGCTTCTGCACAGCTGCAGGGGCTCGAGTTTCGACTCTTCTTACAGGCTAGGGGCAAGTAAGTGGTGTACAGCCTCAAGCCCAATTGTTAGGTTTGACCTTTTTGTGCCTCCAAAAAGCAGCCCAAGGCCCGAAGCTAAATATAATCATCACAGATTCCCTGCTCATTTATTTCTTCTTTAAAGAGGGTCCTCAGGCCTACCCCAATGGGCCCACATCCCAAAGACAAAAGGACAAGTTATTTTCAGGGCCCCAAGTTCTAAAACAGAGAAATGTTTCTGCCACTACAGCAGTACACAGTGTTCTCAGATTACATAAATCCACTATAAAGAGAACAGCCAAAGCTTTGAAAGCTGAAGTTACTGATAGCACTTAACGATACTGTTGGCTCTATAATTACTGATAGCACTTAGAGATATTTTCAATATTAAAGATATTGTTTCTTCTATAATTTGCTTGCGGAAAAAAGAACTAAAAAAAATCAGCCAAATCTTTAGAGGGGAACCCTCAGACTCTGTTTGGAATAGTCACTGATTATATAGATGGGCAGGACCTGTGTTAGAAGAGAAAGCCCCCTTGGAATGAGCAGGAAGTTGTGCAGGGAAGTTTGGAACCTTCATGCACTTTTTACCTTTGCTGCCAAGACATACTGTGTAGCAGTTTTATAGGCTTCCTGAAAAAGAAAAGGCAAACCTCTATAGAGGTTTGAGCCTACGCAAAATGCTGCTGCCAAAATGATAACTCACATGAGGCAGATGCAGATGCAGAGTGTCACTCCAGTCTTGAAGGAGTTACACTGGCTCCCCTGTTAAAAAAAAACAAACAAAAAAACCAAGCTGGTTTTAAAACTGTTGTGATGGGCCAGGACAGGGAGGCACCATCTGGGGACTGGGTGTTTACTGGAGCTGCTGCCATCCTGGTGTAAACATCCTCCGGCTTGCAACTGCTAAAATTAGCCTTATCAGATAATCCAAAATACAGGTGTAGAAGATAGTGTAGGTTCTGTTTACTTTTCTTGTGCCCTGAATCTGGAACACACTCCAGGCCTGGTCCTGAAATATTAAGTCAAAAGATAGACAGATGGAAAGAAACTTCTTTCATTTGTCTTATCACATTAAAATTTGTTTTTACATGACAAGGACTGAATGTAGCCTGTAAGAGTTATCATACTAATTATCATGCTGTATCTAGTGAAACAAAGATGACATCAAAGGATGTAACAGCAAACTAGAATACACTCTCTTCTTGCTTCAAAGTCAACATTTAAACTGGTAATCCATAAAGGAAATGACATGTGAACCTGCCCCTGCTTCTCCCCACCACAACCTGGCAAAGTCTGTCCAGATGCCTAAGCTTAAAACAGAGAATGAAACTGATTTGAGTGGTTTGCGTTTGTCAACACTATTTCCAGTCGAGCTTGATCAGTAAAAAAAGAAATTTCACTCAAGGCCCAATTCTGTCACTGGGCACTTTCCTCTTGTAAAGAGTTTTTAATAACCCTTTCCTTTCATGAATGGGTTATTCTAGATGGCCCCTGAGGTCCCTACTAAACTCTTAAATTCTGGGTTTATAGGATGTTCAGCATGGAAAAGAAAAAGATTATGCTAGAAGTAAAATGAAAGGGATAGGACAGGTCAATGGCTTTGTACTTGTATGCATTAAGCAAAATTTGAGCAAAATGCCAAAATGGTTTGCTATTTGGTAACTAAAAATGTTATTACAGAGTTATTTTATTTTATTGTGTTTGATAGTGATTAGTTTTACCTATGCAAAGCTGAAGCGCTCAACTGCCTCTTCTAGTTAGAAGAAAACAAGCTGAAAACACGATACATTTAATTATACTGGTTTCTAAAACTGTTACAGCCACATGAATTAACTTCTCAGAAGAACAAGGTTATCTTCTTCCAAGAAACCCATGACCAGGTAGGCCTTGTATCTGGGTGTTCTTAGGTGTGCTTGGATATACAAACCCTATTGCTTGGCTCCTCCATCAAACATCCTGCTGAGAGAGAATCTCATGCCCAGCGGAAAAGCAAAAGGGAACAAATATGATGACTTGTGTTTTAAGGAATTTGTTGTAAAACAGATAATAAGAAATCAACAAATCATCTCCAGGCCTTTGCACCTCTCACTGCACTTCCAAACTCTACCTTTTAAAACAGCCATGAGTGCATCTTTTTAGAGTCCCTACTAGACTCTAAGTTACATGAGAGTAGGGATTGTGTCTTGTTTCTCCAGGACCTAGCCCACGACTGTACATAAAAGCAAGTGCTCAAAAAACATTTGATCAGGGAATGAAGCATGAAAAAACCCTACTTATTAACACAGTCATTTGACTGTATGTCTCTGTTCCAGAGATTCAAAGGCACACTAAATGTAGATTAGGACCCCGCTATGGGTTTTTATATATACATTTTTCATGAAGTATTTGCTCTTCTCTCTCCTATCTCAAGAATCTTTAAAAAAAAAAGTTTTCAACATGAACAGGTTTCATTCTTTATCAACACAGAATATACTAAACAGACCTAGAACAGTAATTTTTTTTTTTTGCAAGGGGGAAGGCAGGGCAATTGGGGTTAAGTGACTTGCCCAAGGTCACACAGCTAGTGAGTATGTCAAGTGTCTGAGGTCGCATTCAAACTCAGGTCCTCCTGACTCCAGGGCCGGTGCTCTACTCACTGCGCCACCTAGCTGCCCCTTAGAACAGTAATTTCTAACTCTGATTTTATAACATTCCACCATGCTTTAAATTATCAAAAAGAAGATATTACAAATTTATTTGTAAAACCAAAGAAATTTATAACATTAAAGAATCAGGTTGAAGATGTTATGCTACATTTGAATATTCTGGTCCTTAATAACCAGATTAATATTAATTCACTGGGATCAGAATAACAAAATCAGACCACTGAAGGTATCTATCATGATACCACAACATCCAGGAAGGTATGAAGAGCTGCAGAACACATTAATGAAACTAACTAGTAAATGAATGTCATGCCTCAGTTAAGCACAAAAGGAAAATTTAAAATGCAGATTTTCAAATTAAATATAAATATTGGATTTACATTTTTAAAAATGTAAACTTTAATGCACAGATTGTTTTTGGTGAATCAAAAGAACGCAACAAATTAGCACTGTTTCAATAAGCAAAACTGACAAACTAAAATCACTAATGTAATTAACACTGTTTTTCAACTAACAAGAAAATTCAGAAGTAAAGATTTAAAGTTACTGTTAGATAGTTTAAAATGCAACAGAAGCTTAATAAATGTCTGTGAAATGTTTGACTAAAATGGTAAAGGGATTGGTACAGATGGATTGGCACACTGTTATAACCAATATCTTGGAGCACTATGATAATTAACTAAACCTTACTGAGTTTCTGACCAGCATTTAAGAGAAGTCTTGAAGAAAAGAGAAGGCAATTCAAGTGGAAATCCAAAAGAGGTACTCACGTTTCAATAACCACAAAGTATCCTGGAAAATGTTGCTGCTAAAACATGCATCCCAAGGAAATAAAAGAAAATCACAGCAAAGAAATATAAAACTAAGGAGTTGGAAGGTCACTTTGACCCAATTCCCTGCTATAATGCAGTAACAATTTGAATAACCGTAGACTAATCCTTCCCATGACTGCCCCCAAAAAATAAATGTTCAAAATGATAGTAATAACGAACACCATCACCTTTCTCAAAATCTCACCCTTGCACAGCCTTCCCATGTAACTCTTCATATGATTCTTGACATACCAAGTTTGATTCCCAAGTCTTTAACTAAAGCTTTTTTGCTAAATAGTTTGACTCCATTATAATTACTCATCTCTTCAAAGATCATGATCCCCAAAACAAATAGTAAGAAGAAACTCTATAAGAATATAAATGAAAAAGAATTAAAGGAAAGCCATGGTATTAAAACCATTTTAATTTTAAAAAATGCATCTGGAAAGTTTTCTGTGAGATGCAGGGAAAGGCAAGAGAATCAATTTAATTTTGCTAAATATTTTTTAAAAATCACATGCTATTTTATTCATAAGTCATAGCAAACTTAGATGTTTGAATATGGTTCCATGGATTAGTAGCTGGCAGATAAATTCATAAATATGAATGGAAAGTGGCCACATACCCAGTTAGGCACTGGGTAAAAGGGAAAGCCAGGTTTCTTAAGCAATTTTTCCTAATTTTGAAATGCCCTGAAAAAGTATGTTATATACTGATACAACACTAAAAAAAGGAAAGGTTATTGGAAGGTGCCAAATAGGATACAGAGAGATTTAAAGAACTTGGAAACAAGTTAGTTTTTCAATATTTAGCATTCCACATTACAAATGACTAACTTTCCTTAGTACAATAAGTACTGAAAGTACCACCTACTTACAAATGTCCTCCATTCCATATTTTTATTAATCTTTTCAAGTAGGTGTTAGAAAATTCTCTTAAACATTTTATTTAGTTATAAGAACAAAAGTAGTTTACAACTGCCTGAAAAAAAGTAGAAAATAGAAAAATGTCCTGGGTTCATAGTCCAATGATATGGGCTTGAGGTTTGAATCCCAGCTCTGTCACTTTATTACATGGATGATCTTGGGGAAGTCAGTGAACTTGTGTGGACCTAAGTTTTCTCATCTGTAAAAATAAGGGGCTAGACTAGATAATTTCTAAGGTCCCTTCAACTCTAAATCTACAAACCGATGGTCCAATGAAGAAAGAATCTAGAGATATTAAAACAACAGTAACTAATTTTACAAAGATAATTCACTATTCCAAAGGATTTTCATGTCAAATGATTAAGAAAAGGCCAGTAGACAGAGGGGTATTATGGTTTCCCTTCTCAAATAAATGAGGGGAAGTATAAGTAGAAAAAATTTTCCATTGGCTACCAAGAATTAGTTTTCTTTCTTTGATTCTAGGACCATCAATAAACTGCGGAATGAAAATACTGAGCTTCTAATGTTTTGCCCTTTTAAAAAACTGATCACAATTCACTGGCACTTGTCCTTTCAGTCCCTCTACTACTAATTTTTTTTTTTCGTAAATCCTGCTATACGGAAATTCTGTGCTTTAATTTGGGAACTATATAGGACAGATTTTTATCTGACTTTTTGAACGTGTCCTTAATTTTTAAAATTACAAAAGTGCATATAAGTACCATATATAGAAGAATGTATACTTACTTCATGGATGGTTTCAAATAATCCCAAGCTACTGCTTAAACACTTTCCACATATTTAGAGACAAATGTAATAGAGTAGAAGAGTATTTGATTAGCAATAACTTGCATAAAAAGATTACAAATTAAGTCTTGAATAAAGAGCCAATTCCTAAAAAGCATCAGTGTTCTTGTTTAAAAAGGTTTTTTTGGAAAATATGGAGAGTGGCATGTTGGGTCAAGGAAATTAAAACATGAACCATAAAAACATAACAAAAGACAATACTAAAGCAGGTAAAACCATCACCGAGCACCTAAGTGGCACAACAGCTACTGTGCTGGGCCTGGAGTCAGGAACACCTGAATTTACTTCTGGCCTCCGACCCTTAACTAGCTGTGTGACCCTGGGCAAGCCATTTAACCCTGTTTGCCTCAGTTTCCTCATCTGTAAAATGAGCTGGAGAAGGAAATGAAAAAGCACTCCAATATCTTTGACAAGAAAACCCAAACATGGTCACAAAGAGTTGGACACAACTGAAAAATGACTGAACAGCAACAAAATAATCACTAATATCTTAGTTCAATTCAAGACACATAGTCTGATAAAATCGGAAGTCTAATTATATTTAAAACACCATTGAAAGCACTGCAAAATATGATTCTCATTCTAAAGAGCAAACTACTCCAAAACTAAAATATTCAAAAATGAATTAAAAAATTACAAAGATCACAGTGCTGGCACATTTTAGGCATTTAATAAAGCTTACTGACTGACTACTTAGATAACTGATTTTTTTTTAAACCAACCCACCAGGATTTACAGTAATAAGTGAATATTGTTTCAAAACAATGCTTCATACTTGCCAAATCCTTTAAGTTTTATTTTTAAAAAGACTTACCCCAAACTGACCCTGAAAGTAGGAAATGCAAGTGCCATTTTTACATAGGTGGAAACAGAAGGACAGAGGGGTTGAATGACTTGCACACAGTCCAACAGTGTGTCAGCGTTAAGAGTCACCTTGGACAGCTTTACGTTTATTCTCATGATGCTGTCACTGCAAGAAATATTTTTGAAACTTCTTTTTTGAGGGATGAGTTTATTTGGATGTATAAATTCTGATATGTTGGGGATTTTTTTCAATGGCTTCATTACTTAACAGTCACATTACACAATTATTACCTTATCAGCCTTGGGAAGTTATTTATCATAAGGATAAGTGACATATTAGCCCCTTTCACAAATGGGCTTAAAGAAACTTGGAATCTAGCACCAAGTATAACTTCTTAATCCCTTCACACTCCCTTACCTTTCTCTTGGATGTTGTGCCCTCAGGTATCTTTGGTTGATTTAAATCTAACAATTTACCCAATTTTGTTTAAACAAGCCAACTTATCTATCTTATTCCATTTTGGTGAAAGAAAATAAAACCCGGGGCAGCTAGGTGGCACAGTGAGTAGAGCACTGGCCCTGGAGCCAGGAAGACCTGAGTTCAAATCCAGCCTCAGACACTTGACACATGAACTAGCTGTGTGACCTTGGGCAAGTCACTTAACCCCAGTTGCCCTGCCTTCCCCCCTCCAAAAAACAAAAAAGAAAAAAAAGAAAAGAAAACCCCTTTTTATGGGAAATATGGTAGCAAATTAAGATATGATAAAAAATTTTCCTTATAAGATTTGTTTCCCCTTAGAAGATAATCATATACACTTCTATGCATTCACAAATAGCAATCTGACAAATTTCTGAAAAAGCAGAATAATTTTACATCTCATCTAATATTTATTACCTTTTACTGGAGATATAGCAACTCATACCTCATATGCAAAACTTAATAAAGAAGAGGACAATATCCTTAGTGACCTGAGAGCTAATCTACAATTTTTACATTTTCCAGGCAACAAGAGAAATAAATAGTGGCCATGGTGCCTTAAAGACTCTCCTGGTCTTCTTTGAAGATGCTGACCCACCATGATTGTTTAGGCTACTTTTTGCACTATGCTTACCTTTGGGAGATTTCCTGTTAGATCAAAAACATCAGATAGGTTGGGCCTTGAGCTGACCTCACACTTGCCGTAGGATATTAAGTCAGCATGCCAAGTCAGTCATCATTCCTACATGAAGTATCTTAGAATTTGGAAAGGCTTTCAGATGTGATTCTCAAAAAGTCCATATCCAGTCATGTATTTTCTCAAATAATTGATATCATATTACAACTTACCATGAAAGGTCCATGAGACGTTTTTACATTAAAAGAAAATCTCATATGCAAAAAGGCTGCAAAGGCCACTGATGGATGTAGATCAATCCCAAACTAAAGCATGTCCCTCTTCATTATTCCTAATATCAGTCTCTTTTAGAAAACCTTCAACAACAAGGAACTCACCAATTTCCAAAGCAGCCCTTCCACTTCAGGACAATTCTTAATTGTCAGAGCTCCTTCTTGAAATTAATATGGACTATGTTCTAAAATATTTATAGTGGATCTCTTTGTGGTCACAAAGAACTAGAAACTGAGGCTAAACAAGTTGTGGTATAGGACTGTGATGGAATACTACTGCGCTGTAAGAAAAGATGAGCAGACTGATTTAAAAAAAAAAAAACATGGAAAGACTTGTGTGGAATAATGAAGAGTGAAATGAGCAGAACCAGGAGAATGCTGTATACAGCAATAGCAATACTGTTCAAAGACTGAACAAGGAAGTTATTCTGAGTATTATAAATACTCAAATCAAATACAAAGGACCTAATGAAGGAAGACATTCTCCACCTCTAGAGAAAAAACCAATAAACAGAAGTATGCATAGTATAGTTTTATATATGTATATATATGTTTATCACACGTTGTGTGTTTTGTGTGTGTGTGTGTGTGTGCGTGTGTGAGAGAGAGAGAGAGAGAGAGAGAGAGAGAGAGAGAGAGAAATAGTGGCCTTCTTTAGGTGCAGCATGGGGAGGAAGGGAGGGAGACAGTTTTGGAGCTTAAAATGTTACAAAAAAAAAGGTAAAAAGATAGTAACATGGAAATAAACAATATGTTAGAAAACTTATCATATACTTTGACTTAATCCATTTTTAGGAAAATACCCTGACTTATAAAAAATATACATAATGAGCTACAGATGGAATGTTTTAAAAGGTTTTGTCCGAAGATTTTCTTAGTAGCATTATATGTAATAGGAAAAAACTTGAAGCAACCTAAATTTCCAAAAACAAGGGAATGGTTGAATAAACTGTGATTCATTAATGTAAAGAAACAATGTAAAAACATTAAGACTAACAAGGAATAGAAAGTAATTAGAAAAGAACTTTATGAAATGAAAAATTTTAAAAGCAGATCTCAAAGAACAGGATACATACAAGCTATAACCACATAAGAGGAAACTGAGTAAGAACAAATAGACAAAGAATACTGATGAGGACTTGGGGGGAATGAAGGAAAAGTCGTGATGCTTTATGCATTGAAATTAATTAAAATGTAAGGAGTTACTAAGCAAGGTTGTTGGTTATACTGATATTCACTACTGCTTTTAATAAAACATTTTTAAAAAGCAATATGCATATAAAGTTCTTTCTTTTGCTAAGTCAAAGTCAATTTCCCTACAGCTTCCACTCGTTAGTCTTAGTTTTGCCTGTTGAGGTCAAGCAGATGAAGTCCAATCCCTCTTCCACAGGACAACCCTAATAGTTGAACATGGTAACAGTATTCTTCTTCCTTAAAAGTACAATAACCTTTTTCCTCACGAGGCATGTACCCCAAAGACATAAAAGATTGAAAGAAGGTCCCACACAAAACAAAAACGTTTGTAGCTGTGCTCTTTGTAAAAACAAGAACTGTAAGGGGAGTGGATTCCCTGGCCCAGGAGCCTCCTGACAGAACATTATCAAGCCAATGAGAAACCTGGGATAGCCAGCACAGAACAGAGAAACTAATTTTATGGAATGGAAGCTTTCATTTCTGTGACCAATGGAGACTTCCAAAGCCCTGATGCGGAGCATTCCTGCCTCTTGGTGTAGAGGGCACTCTACACCACTGGGCATGGAATGAAGAGTATATTCTCAAAGTGACCCATGCTCTAATTTGTTTTGCTTGACTTTATTTGTTAGAGATGGTTTGGGGAAGGGGAGACAAGAATAGTAACAATAAGCACCTGCAAAAAAGCGAAAGCATCAGCAAAACATTTATAGAGAAAAAAGGAACATGGAAAAGACAAATTTTCACTGACATTAGTTTCCTATAGATAACAAAATGTTTTGGGACTTGTTACAGACAGCTACCCTCAGCCCTGATTTATTCAAGTGCCTTTAATGCCAGTGAATCTGGTAAGGATTTAAGATGCTGACAGACAACTGGTCAAAGTGTCCAAGCTTTCTGTCTAAGTAAGCACACCATGCAAAAAATGTTCATTTAAATGTCAAGTTTGTTGAGTCAATTCCAAGTCTAATAAAACATGGTCAGAGTGTGTACCAGGCACGAGAGGCTAATGATCAAGTGCCAGACCACTAGTGCTGCCAGCAAGTGGACCCTGAGACTTGTTGCCAACCACAGTTTTCTTAATAATAATAATAATACTTGCTTTGGGGCAGGGCAGAATCTTTTTAGCTACCTTCTTCCTCTATTTCTCCCAACAAAAGCCTTATCTAGTTTCTTGGGTATGTTTATACAAACTACTTTTGAACCATAAATTTGGATATAAGTTTTAAAAATTTATATTTTTAATTTTATTCTCTTTGGCCCAGAAGAAAAATATTTGAATTTAGAGTTTTTTGTTTATTTTCCCAAAGGCCTGAAAAACTTTTAAAAATTATATTTTGATGTAATGACTAATAATGAAAATAAGACATTATTTATATAATGCTACTCAACCTTTAGTTTTCCTCTTCCCATCTTTGAAAAAGTAGAAGACTAAGTATGAAGTGTTGCACATACTACTGGCCTGAATTGATTTACTGGTAAGTTTTACTGAATTGTATTTTTGTCTTTTTTTTAATCCTCTGATGTAAGAGAGAGCTCTCTGGGTAAGGAAGGGAAAAGATATTAATATATTTTTAAAAGAAAAAATGTTATACCATAAGGTGATTTTTTAAAAAGTAGACTGTGTTCATTTTCCTGAACTCTAAAAATGAAGGGGCATGACCTTTGGACGTAGCAATACCACTTCTGGGAACATATACCACAGGAAGTTCAAAGATAAAATAAAAAATTGTGGGTGCATACACACACACACACATACAGGTATAATTATAGTAGCAAAGATGAGAAAGAAAAGTGGGTGCCCCTCAACAGGGGAATGACTAAAGAAATTGTGGTACATAAATGAAATGAAAATGTTATTATACCATTAGAAATTATAAGTATGAAGAATTTGGAGAAACTTGGCAAGACTTGTATGAATTAAGGCAGAACAAAGTAAGACCTAGAACAATTTACATGATGACTCCAACAATGCAAAGAAAAACAACATGGAAGTTTTTAGGACTCTTAGCACTGCTGAATCATGACTTGAGCACACTGGTGAAGCATGCCTCTCATTTCTCTGCAGAAAGGTGAAGAATGGGCTCTATCTATCTAGACAAGGCTAATATGATTTGTTTTGCTTGACTATACTTAATTATTACAAAAGAGAATTCTCTCAGGATTAGAAGAATCATTGGGAAATGATAGTGAGATAAAAAAGTGAAGAAAAGAGCATCAATAAAATATTAAAAAAGAAGAAAGGACTTAGATAATCTCTACAATCTTAGTTACTAATTCTAAAATTCTACCAAAATCAGATCATAACAACCTAACAAACAAAATGTTTTCTGGCTGTCAGAGATTACTGCTATTTCTATAACTGAAGAAAGGAGTCATTGCTTCCTTACTTGTAGGTTCTCACCTTAAAAACAAAACAAACAAAAAAACCCAACTAGTTTGGTGGCTATGTTCCCTCCTCTCAGTGAGGCATAAGAAGACTCACTGTGAACACCATTAACAGTATCTATTTATTCCTAAAGAAAATATACATTTCTATTGGAAACAAGGTGCTTCCTTGCTACATACTCAAAAGTCTCAGAAAGGAGATGAATGAGAAAATCTAAATATGATTTCAATTTCAAAGAAAATTGGAATCTTGATTTTTCTGTCCCTGGTATTTTAAGATCCATAAATTATATTTATGTACTTCATGAAAAAATAACATGTTGATTTTATCATAAACTTTGTTACAAGTAAGGCATTTTAATGTTCCTATACTGATAAGTGGCATGGAAATGAAAAGAGCATACTTGAAAAGTGTTTGCACACATCACAAATTTCCCCAAAGTGTCTTCTCTCCTATCTTCATTCACCCTACTAGAGTTGCAAATATTTTGCCATGGCATCAAGATTTCTGGAAATTTTACACTTCTAACTTAGAATATTGATTTTTCATTCCATGCAATTTTTCATTTATCAAGGTCATCAAAAATAAAAATACAAAGTCCTAAATTCTTATTGCAACTGAAATAGATTTGTATTTTCCTCAATATTTTTCAAATTCTCCATTTGATGAAAAGTTTAGGACAGTAGTCCTTCATTCTCCTTAATATAAGCAGCAAGGAAGGGGCAGTGATGATTTAGAGGTGCCATTAAAAGTGGGCCTAATGATATAGGAGTCCTTCAAAAGAGAAGGAAGCATTATGGCTCCAACACCTCTTATAGCCAGACTTGTTCTCACTTTCTCAACAGCTGTTGGCTAACATTCTGCTCCTTAAGAAACCACGTTTTACAGATTAGCAGTTTGTCAGATGACTTATGTTGGTTGATGTGTTAGTGATATAAGAGCTCTGTCATTCATTTAATCAGAAGACATTTTCCCATTTGAAACTTTAATAACAGGGTTTCTGGACACAACGTTACAAAACAAAGCAGCAAAACAGGTACCTATCTGTATCTTTTAACCCAGGGATCCTATTACTGTCAATAAACCCTACAAAAGTCAATGACAGAAAGGTACCTCACATAATATACCAAAATATTCATAGTGCATTTTATAGTAGCAATAACTTGGAAACAAAGTATGTGCCCACCAATTGAAAGGCTGAACAAATGAAGGCGAATATGGCAAACTTGAAGAAACTTAGAAATCTCTGTATCTAGCTGCTTCTCCACACACACACACCCCACAGCCATAAACACTCTAATATACATATGTATTAGATATAATTTGAAATGGGTCCTACTCTCCAAGCAAGGCAGCAAGTATAACAAGAAAATTATTTACATGCCATGTAGCATTCATCTCCCCTTAGTAAAATGGAGGCTCCCTAAAGACAGGGAGAGGCTATTTCATTTTGTCTTTATTATCTCCAGCACCTTCCCTACAGCATCTTGCACATAATAGGTACCTAATGTCTATCAGATTATTCAGTTATATTACTAGACATTATAACATTCCTTATCAAAAATAACTAGTATTTATTAAAATTACAGTAAAAATAGAAAATTTCTTAATCTAAGTAATTACCATAATTCCTCCTTTCCCAAATTAAAAAATACAAAAATTTTCCTAATTATATCAACTCACTTGTCTAATAGTCAAATTCTATCATATTTTTAAATTTTTAATAACAAGTTCAGAAAGGTTTTCATTCCTTTTTTTAAAGCTTTTTTTTTTTTGGAGGGGGGAAGGCAGGGCAATTGGGGTTAAGTGACTTGCCCAAGGTCACAACTAGTAAGTGTGTCAAGTGTCTGAGGTCACATCTGAACTCAGGTCCTCCTGATTCCAGTGCCAGTGCTCTGCTCACTGTGCCACCAAGGTTTTTATTACTAAGAACCTAATAATGCACTCAGTCTTCAGTAATTCCCTTCCTCATTTATAGGCAATTTAAAGAATTTTAAATGATTATTTACCATTAATCTCTGAAGATATATGTCTTCACCTTATCATTTACCCTGAAAATCAAGCTATGTTAACAATAAAGAATAAAGTAATATTATTACCAATTATAACAAAATCACTTAATTTTACAGTTAGATGGGACATCAGCAGTCATCTAGTCCAACCTATAGCTGAAAAGCAAACTACTCATTACAACATGTACAACAAGCTGTAGTAAGAGTTCCAAATGAATGAGAATACATTACCTAATGAAGCAGCCAGTTCCACTCTTGGATAGTGCTGATGAGTAGACAGCTTTCCTAAGCTCGAAGCTAAATTTGCCCTTTCACCACTTCTACCCCCCACTTACAGTTCTGCCTCTAGGACCAAACAAATAGAACCAGTCTAATACCTCTTGAACATGAGAAACTCTTCAAACTTTTCTCACACCTCTCTAGTCTCCTGATTCATTCATATATTCATTTGACAATTCAATGCCTATTATGTGCCCAGCACTGGGATAAGTATCAGCTAATAATCTCCCTGTTTTTTCCAACTCATCTTCACATGATAAGGACCTCAAGGCTTTTCATGTTCCTGGCTGCCCACCTCTAGATGCCCTCCCATTTATCAATATTCTTTCAAAACTGTGAGGCCCAGAACTGAATACAACATTCAGATGTGGAACGACCTGGTCAACTACAGCAAGCTCATCACCTCCTTACAGCCTGGAAGCCGTGCTTTTCCCAATGGAGCCTAAACCTGAATTAAGTTGATTGCTATATCATATGGCTGACTCCTATAAAGCTTTAAGATAATTAAAACACCCAGAAAAAATGACTGAATACCATACCTCTATCATCTTATGCTTGTGAAGTTTTTTTAAACATATGTTTAAAACTTTAAATATGTCTCTATTAAATTTTATCTTCCGGAATTCAGTCCAATGTTGTTCTAGCCTATCAAGGTCTTGTTGGAGTCTGTCATTCCTCTGTGTTAGCTACTCCTGCTGACTTGTAGTCATCTGTAAATGTGGCACGTCATCTATGCCTTTATTCAAGTGATTGATAAAATGTTTAAAAAAAAAAAGCCCAGGATCACAGATCTCCAGCAGCTAGGTGGCACAGTGGATACAGCATCAGGCCTGGAGTCAGGAAGACCTAAGTTCAAATCTGGCCTCAGATATTTACTAGCTATGTGACCTTGAGCAAGTCACTTAATCCTGTTTGCCTCAATTTCCTCATCTGTAAAATGAGCTGGAGAAGGAACAGCAAATGTCTCCAGTATCTTTGCCAAGAAAACCCCAAATGGAGTCATGAAGAATTAGACATGACTGAACAACAACACCACAGATCTCAGTGCCACTCCACAGAAGACCTCCTGCCAAGGTGAAAATGAATCATTAACAACTACTCCAAGTCCAACTATTCAGTTTTGAACCCGTCTAACTACAGTACTGTAATTAAGTCACATTCTCTTCACCTTTTCCATAAGAATAGTATGAGATATTTTATTAAACCTGTTGCTTAAACACAGTTATACAGTCTACATCATTCCCCTTATGTATCAGTTTGGTAACCTTGTCAAAAAAGGAAACAAACTTAAGTCTGGAATAATCTGTTTTTGATGAAGCAGGTTTCTTGTAATCCCTGTCTCTTTTTCCTAGATGAATCAGAGAAACTAAAAGAATTAGGCCCAATAAATAATAATTCAAAGAAGAATGTCTAGGTACATAAAACAAAGGATAGGTTAAAGACACAAAAACATTCTTTTCTTTCAGAGATCACAGAAAGAGTCAGAGTAAGGAACATAATTAAACCCAAAGCTTAAGCTAGTACACTTTTTTCAATTTATATTCAATTAGAAACACTGTCTTGAACAAAGGTAAGCAACAAATATGAATATATGTGTGTACATATATAGTGAATATATATATATACACACACACACCACACACACATACATACATATATATAAATACATACATAATAACTAAATACTATATCTGCAGGTATTATGAAAACCAGGAAAACATCAAGGCCATAAAGGACAAATGTGTTAGAAAAAAAGAGGAGCTTTGTGCTACACATAAATCATACTATTTCTTTTTTGGCATGTTAAATTACTGGATCATAAGCAAACAATGAGAAATTATAACTTCGATGTTTATATAACATATTTAAAAGCAAGATAAGAGCCTGAGGACCATAATTTAGTAACATTCAAAATGAACAAAGAGATTGAGTATGAGATACTACTCCTCTACCAAATACTCCCCCAAACTCCTCTTGCTTTAGCATTACCAGAATTTGCCTTCAATGACCTAAGCCATCTCCAATCTCAACTTATTTGGTGGCTATGATGACCTTTGACATCCTACACTTCTCTCTTCTTTCCTTGCCTGTAAATTTGCTGTTAGTTGCTTGATTATTCTAAATGACTTCCTAGATATCTATACCAATCAACGCCCCCCCCCCACCCAGTTGGAGACAATAGTATATGAACAGCCTGGCTATAATTAGTACTCCCCTCAATAATTAACATACTCTGAATGACCATAGTAATCTAGTATATGATAAACCCCAAAACTCATTATTTAACAAAAACTTCTAGGAGAACTGGGAAACAACATGGCAGAAACTAGGTATAGATCCACCTCTAATGCCGTATAGCAAGAAAAGGTCAAAATGGGTACATGATTTACACATAAAGAGTGACACCAATAAGCAAAGAGAGTATGGAATAGTTATCTGTCAGATTGATGGGTAAGAGAAGAATTTAGGACCCAGGAAAATAGAGAACATTACAAAATGTAAAACAGATAATTTTGATTATATAAAATTAAAAAAGGTTTTGCACAAACAAAACCAATGCCACCAAAATTAGAAGGAAAGCACAAAACTGGGGGCAGGGAGGTGTTCGCAACAAGTATCTCTGATAAAGGCCTCATTTCTCAAATATATAGAGAACTGAGTCAAATTTGTAAAAATACAAGCCATTCCCTAATTGATAAATGGTTAAAGGATATGAACAGGCAGTTTTCAGATGAAGAAATTAAAACTATCTATAATCATATGAAAAAAATTCTCTAAAACACTATTGATTAGAGAAATGCCAATTAAACCGTCTCTGAGGTACCACCTCACACCTATCAGATTGGCTAATATGACAAAAGAAGAAAATGTTGGATGTTGGAGCGATGTGGGAAAACTGGGACACTAATGCACTGCTGGTGGAGTTGTGAACTGATCTAACCATTCTGGAGAGCAATCTGGAACTATGCCTAAAGGGCTATAAAACTGCATACCTTTTAATCCAGCAATAGCACTGCTAGGTCTATATCCCAAAGACATCCAAAAGATGGGAAAAGATCTATTTATACAAAAATATTTATAGCAGCTCTTTTTGTGGTGGCTAAGAATTGGAAATCAAAGGGATATCCATCAATCGGGGAATGGCTAAACAAGCTGTGGTACATGATTGTAATGGAATACTATTGTGCTATAAGAAATGACAAGCAGGATGATTTCAGAAAAACCTGGACTTACATGAACTGATGTATAGTGAAATGAACAGAACCAGGAGAATGTTGTACACAGTAACAGCAATACTGTTCGATGAAGAACTGTGAATGACTTGGCTATTCTCAGCAATGCAGTGATCCAAGGTAATCCCAAGGGACAGATGATGAAGCAGACTATCCACCTCCAGAGAAAGAACTGATACTGTTTGAATACAGACTGAAGCATGCTTTTTTCACTTTCTTTCATTTTTTTTCTTTTATTCAAGTCTTCTTGTACAAAATGAATAGCATGGAAATGTTTTGCATAACTGCACATATATTAACCTATATCTTATTGCCTACCATCTCATGGAGAAGGGGAAGGGAGGGAAGAAGGAATAGAATTTGGAACTCAAAACTTTAAATAAAAAATTTTTAAATTAATATTCTTTTTTAATTATTCCCCCCCTTGCCCCACAATATTTAAAAACTCTGGTAAACTTAGATCACTTCCAACATACTGACCGGCTAGTCAGCCAAGACTCCCAATGGCATTGTAAAAAAACATTTATTTATAACAGAATTGAAAAATAAAGCAAAAGAAATTCAATTTTATTCAATTCAACAAGTATTTATTAAGTGCCACCTATATGCCAGGCACTATCTATACAGCTTCATTCCCTTCCTTCCATTCCCTTCAGAAATACATGTGACTTCAATATGGGAAGTCTAGGCAAAGTCTCTTGAGCCAGCATGGTGGAAAGCAGTGGTGTGAATTTCTGTGAAGCTACTCACACCGCTAGGTATTATTATTTGGAAGTGGTTGTTAGTCTCATGCCCATGATGAAATTGTCGCTGTCCAGATCGCCCTGACCTGTGGCTGCCCTCTTCATTTAGCCCGTGAATAGGCTATAAAGGTATATGCCTCAGACATTCATTGAATGACTAGAATGTAATTATAACCTGAAGATTTATTATTTGTCACAAGACACTCTAAAATCATAACACTCAAAAATCTCTGAGTACTTTAAAATATGCTCTCTCTAAACACAGGATGCATGTTGAGCTCTGCCACCTTCTCCTTTTCTATCATGAATTCTAAGATGGATTGGTCAGTCACTCCCCATTTGGGTTTCCAGCATTTCTACCACAATAATTCTTTCTTTTTGTAAGAATCATACCCAAGATAGAAATGCCCCTTGTTTCTCAACCTTTCAGGTGATTAAATTATAAGTAAAACAAGCCCAGAAATAACTGCTCTGCTTTCAGTAGATGCCCAGATAACTGAAATCTCCGTCCTCCACCATTATGACTAACTATAACATGCCTCTGTGCCAGGATTGTGATTTATTTCTTTTTTCTTTCCTGGTTGTCTATAATATAGTCCAATGAAAAGATAATTTTTGTTTCTGTCCCTACAGATCTTTACCCCAATGTTCTCTGCTCTTCTTCCCTCTCTCTCAATCTTGATTTTCTCATATAAGGAAATATATTGATAGACAATGCTATAAATGATTCCCATGACTCTTATATATCCTGTTCCTTTAAAATAAGGTACACCTGTGGTTGGCCATATTCCAATCATGAATACTAGCCTGCCAAATCTTAATGATGTCTATCAGTTCAAATGTGCTTCTTTTCATTAAGATCTCTAGTGCACCACGTTTGTTGCCCATATTTGGTGCATTTCTGAAGTCACAGTTTAGTTTTAGTGCTTTCTCTTTAATCTCTTGTGAATTTCTGCTCATCTCTACTGATATTCTTCTTTTTAGATTATAGCTACACTCAATGGTATCTAGCTTGGTAAGTAGGCAGTTTTTACATTTGTTTCTTTTCAGTTTAAAGCCCTTCTGATTAGACAAATACGATGAAAATATAGTCTTATCGTCTCCCCAACCATGTTAGTATACTCCATCCCTGTTCAGGAGATAGTAGTTTTTATATTTTCAGATGTGGTCCAGAAATCTAAATCTCATTCTCAAAGACCATTAAACAACAACTAGCTGTTTACCAAATCTGAATTTTCTCCACTGAATCCCTTGCCTTTCATCACTGTGAGTGACAGAAACAGCAGATCTGTTCCTAAGGTTTCTAATTTCTTGTCTACAACTTCCTAATCCTTAGCAATAGTATATTTCTTCTGGAAGGATCATTTATAACCAAGGAAGCTATCAGATGTAGGTAATGATTATGAGGTCTGACAAATCTTTAGAGTTTCCCTTTGACATCCTGAATAAACGCTCTGGATAAATATCAGATCTCTCTGTTGTTATCAGGTAAACAAATATCTGTCTCAGTAAACCTCAATGAGGAGTCACCAAGTGTCTCTATTTGTCTTTGTCCTCTGACTCTTTCTGGATAATTTCTTGTCCAACATCACCAGTGGATTCATAACCACGCTCCTTGAAAGACAAGTACCTAATTCCTACTCAAAATGTCCAGAGTATCCCAATGCTTCATTCCAGATGCTTAGTAGATTCTGCCTCTTCCCATTCTTTTATGGGTTATATTTTTTTATATATAGCATGCCTCGCCCCCCAACTTCCTAACACAGTTCAGGCTTCCCTTCCCCCTCTTTAGATCCTTTTTCTTCATTTTTTTTAAATAATGAAACAACTACTACTACTACTACTACTACTACTACTACTACTACTACTACTACTACTACTATTTCTTCTTCTTCTTCTCTCTCTCTCTCTGGATGTATTTAAGGGACACACTATTCTCCCTGATAATCTGAAGATTAGAGAAATGTTTTTGAGCACTTCTACCTTTTCTTATAGAAGAGAAACCAATCTGCATTAGATGTCAATTAACTAGTCATAGTAGAAAGAAAAACATCCTACATAGTATATGGGTCAAAATTCTTCCTCTTCTCCATCTTATTTCTGGAAATAAGATCTTCAGAATTCAATATCATTCTTTTTTTAATAGTATTTTATTTTTTCCAATTACATGTAAAGAAAATTTTTAACATTCATTTTAAAAAATTTTGCATTCCAAATCTTTCTCCCTCCCTCCCCTCCCCCATAAAATAGTAAGCAATTTGATATGTTACATACGTGCAATCAAGTAAAACATATTTCCATATTAATCGTGTTATGAAAGAAAAACAGACCAATAGGAAAAAATGAAAAATATAAAGTGAAAATAGTACGCTTTGATCTGCACAGAATACATTATCATTCTTGGTTCTCCTCCCTAAGTTTTGATTTCCTCATTTGTAAAATGGGAACAATAATCTTTTTTTTTTTTTACCAAGTCTGTGATTTGACCAGTATAGGGAACTCTCACTGAGAAACTCCCTCTACCAATTAGCACCTTGCCTCGTAACTTGGACAGTTTGCTAGGGCAACAGTTAAATGACTTCATCCACGGTCACAAAGCCAGCGTGCACTAAAGGCAGGACTTGAACCCAGGTCTTCCTGACTTGCAGTCTGGCTTTCTATCCACTCTACCATACCGCCACTCTGGACAAAAATAGATCACAAGGATGAGGAAAGTGCCTAATAAACCTTCAAGCGTCATAGAAATGTGTTATCATTATAAATATTTGTTGGATTGAACTTTGAACAAATTTATACGTAATGCTTTCGGTTAACCGGAGAAAAATTTCTCAGGGAAGACATCAAAGGTAAGGGGTTCCTTTCTGTGTGTTACAACCACAGAGAAACACAAATTAATTGTCTTATCTGTACCATTTCAAATGTCAGATGAGAAATTTCATTAACTTGCAAACATTTCAAGAGAAAAACTCAATAAGCTCTGAAACGATTTTTCTTTTGCTTAATTTAACTAATAAAGCAAAGTTTATCTTTATTTCTACAATTAGAGTAAAAAAGTCCATCCCTGAAAGACAGCTTCATATACTTAAAAGCAGAAAATTCAGATTTATCTCTAGCTTTAGGCACACTATTAAAAGTACCACAAGTACTAGACTAAAATGAAACCAGTTCTCATCTTATTCTATCTTCACTTGTGGACTAAATTTTAGTCTTATGAGGTAAATATTATAGTTCAAAAGTTTCTGCTGAAGTTACACGATCTACAGAGAGAATCTTTTAACATGGTGACAAAACATCTGTCAGTCACATGGATATGTCAAATAATTAAAAATGTATTCAACCACCTGGCATTAGCATAGCACCATGCTAACATCAGTTCTCAAGATCCCAACTGCTGAGCAAATATAAGATGGTACTCACCAGCAAGTGTGTAATCCATATCAAAACCAAAACACTTTATCTTTTCCATGGCTAAACTCCGGTTCACAAACACCCTACAAGAAGTAAAAAGAGATCTATGTCAATTAGTTTTGCAATAAAAATGTCCAAACTGTCATGGAGCTGCTTCTACAAATTATTTTATTTAAGGTCCTATACCTAAAATATCAAGATATTGTTCATACAATGAATAAAATATTACATAAAAATAAATGGAGAGGAGTTTGATGGGGGATTTTAGGGGGCATACTAATACCAATGCCATGCCTCACAAGGTTATAGCTGCTCTTTATCTCTCAGGCTCCAAACCTGTAACACATGACTATTTCTGTGTTCCTCACCTTCTGAAAGTTGCTCTGACAGCACAAGGAAAACTAACCTATCAGGAGGTACATAATATAGTAAAAAGACCACTAGCTTTGGGCTCATGGGATATGGATGCGAGTCCTGGCTCTGCTTCTAGTTTTGTGACCTTAAACAAATTGCTTCTCTTTGCAAGTCCCAGGTTTCTCACCTACAGAATGGGAAGACTGAACTAGAAGACCTTTATTCCAGCTCTAAATTTATGATCTAGCTATTCTCATATAGGAAATATCAACCACAACAGTCTCTATGGACAAGCATTAAATCAAACACATCAAATAGAGACCATCTAATCAACCAAGAAGACTGTCATCTAGCAACTGGTTCCATCTCCCTTTCCTCTGAGAATAAAACATGTCTTAACAAAGCATCCCAACAGAGTAATCTGAATGTGATGAATACCTGAAATAAAGGACCACCTGGCACAGCAAAAGGAGTACTGCACCCGAGTTCAAATCCTAGCTCTGCTAGCTATCAGTTGTGTGACTTTGGGCAATTCCACGGACTACTATTTCCCACCCTTAAAAATGAAAGGACTGCACTAGATAATCTCAAAGGTTTCTTCTAGTTCTAAGCCTATTAGCCAATAATCCCATTCAATTGCCTTGACAAAAATGCTTGTGATAGGCAAATTTACTATAACTCAAAACAGACCAACTTACCTGTGCCTGTGGTTAAAAAAACTGCAGGGAAAACAATACCCATAACTTACAGACATATTATTCATATTTTACATACACACGCACGCACGCACACACACACACACACAGATATATACAAAGTATACAGGAGAGTTCAGATGTTTAGCAAATAAACATTTATGTAGGTCTGTAATCTCATATCATAGCAACATACCTATTAGACATATATGTAACGTGTATATATGTAAAGATGTAGGGCATTGTGTTATGTATGTAACATATATGTGTTATCTCACATGAATAAAGTGCCTTGTTATATATACATACTCATATACATATACATATATGTATGTACACATGTAGTGAATAATAGTGCCCAGGGTGAGTCATTTTATACAAGGTATCCCGAAAGTCTTAGGACAGTTTAAGTTAATAAATTTAAAACTGACCTAGGATTTATGAGACATCTTTTAGAACATATATTGTACCCCAAGCAAAGGCTGGCCTTTTAGCCTACTTCTTTTTAAATTCTATATCAGAAAAGAGGTAATGGCTGGTTTAAATACACTAGGGAGATTTTCATTGTTTAGTGGGATTAATAATCTCTAAATGGGTATAGTAATTACATCCTATTAAGCCTAGGGAGTGACAGAGTTTAGTCACAGTAACTCTGAGCCCCCAATTAGGAAAATTTCTAACATTCAGGCAGAGGTCAGGTTCTCTGCCTAACTTTATTTTTACACCTATTTCTAGTTAACCACCAGTCACTTTGTGTTAGAGGCAAAATTGACTTTAAAGAAACAACAGTTTATATTATAAAGTCTGAGGATTAGGCCCTGGGAGAGGAAGTCTGAAAAAGAGTTGACCTTTTTCTCAAGCTTTCCCTCAGCCCAGTTCTTGTGCTCCGAGATACTTATAGTGCCGCTGACCCTCCTGTTACAATTTAGTCCTACCACTGCTCCTCAGAGATGTTCTGTAAGGCCATGCTTGCTTTAGCCCCTTGAATTCACACTCTTAAGATTCTAACTAGTTCTGAGACAGCTCCTTTCTCTTAAAATAAATTACTTAGGCTGTGAACAAGTCTCTTACAATGGCCCTTTTCACATATGAAACACATTGACTGGTTCAATCATTAAGTGCTCTTACCTAACTAAGGTAATTACTTTTAAGTGGTGAGATAATCAATGGAGACCCACCCTTACAAAATGTTTTTAAATAGCAAAATCATTATCCAGGGAAAAGTCAGGACTCTTTAACTCCATCCTGCCTGCACTGATAGTCAATACTATTCCTTCTCAGTCACACAAATTCCCCTAAACCACAGGTGACATAATTATTCAACATAAGATAATAGATTCTAACCCTAGTGAGACACAGAGAATGACAGGACTAAGGTTTGGGATTCTTAAACATGGGCTAGAGAGCCAGCTGGACCAAATCCTTAATCAGACACTAAACAGCTGATGTTCCTAAAATATTCAGGGATCAAGACTTGGAATAAGAGCCGGGAAAAGGTTGAAGATTTTTCTTTCTTGTGGTATGGTCTGGCAAGAAGGTCATGGAGCCATATAGTTAACAGGTCGGCTTCAACCTTCTGAGGGTGGAAAGGTGAAAGCCAATCTCATCAGGCATAACCAGGAGTACAGGGGCAAAAAATAAAGGAACTTCACTAAAGTATATTCAGATAGCTTAACTACGGGTAAGAGAAGCCATGAGTAGACCCAACAGGGAAGTTTCTGATATTAACTTCCTAGAGAAGCATTTAATGAAACCAAGTTATAAATATACATATTTCAATTCACTATGTACTTTATTAACTCTACCAATAGTGAACATAAACATTTCAGGAATATGAAAACATCATTTTCTCAAAAGTGCCCAGGGTGAGTCATTTTATACAAGGTGTCATTGCTATATATCTATTATATTTCCACATGATTTTCACCTGTCTTGTTGCATCTTTCGTAACACTCTTGTTCTGCCCTCTCAAGTTGTCCTGGTAATATTTTAGTTTTTTCACTTTGTTTTGCTTGGGGGCTTGGGAAGAGTTATTTATTAACAAAGGACTATAATATAAAAAACAAAAGGCATTAATAAACCCTTTTCAAATGCTACTGTAGCTACGGGCATTGAGACCTTAAGAGGGTCTTTGAGTTCAGAAATAAGACATTTTTTTATAAAGGTCTGTCTAGAAGCAAGTGTCCTACATGACCTTGGTTTTCATTCTTGAATACCTTCACTTATAGAACTCTTGAGAACCAAGTTACTTGTGTTCTGATATGTAAGAAACAAAAAAAAAAATGTGAATCCACTCCTATTTCTTACACACACACACACACACACACACACACACACACACACACGCGCGCGCGCCAAAGTAAGGATGGTGTGAAAAGGATAATCAAAACTACCATTCAGGGAATGTGCCTAAATTAAGGCACAAAGATATTAAATGAAAAAATGTTTAAATTGCGATAGCCTAGTGAACAGCAATAAACAAAGTAATTCTACAAACTAAGAATCAAAAAGATAATGAATATAAAAATACCCAAAGAATATACATGTCAGTATTGTGTTCTCTTCAGACCTACCTAGAATACAAATTTTGGTAACACTAAAAATTCTTAAGTAATACCTAAGAATGACAAAAGAGAGTGGTAGATACTGTACTATAATGGAAATACTGCCATGGCAGAGCACTAAAGATTGGGGTGTTGTCCTGTAATGTACACTTGAGGAAGCCAAACGTTTATTAAGTCCTCAGACACGGAACCAAAGGCAACTATTACTGATGCCAGCCCATTTATGCTGCTTTACTAACCGTTAAAACTTCCATGTAGTTATGTTAAGTGTAACTACTTTTAGAAAAATATTTCTTAAAATAAAAAACCCAGCTTCTGTCCTAGTGAAAATTCTTATCTCATTAATATGTTCAACTGTAAAGCACAACATTAGAGGCTTAGGAATTCACAGGCTAAAAAACTAATTGTTTAAAAAGCGACATTGTAAGACCTATAGGAGATGCACAAGCACTATAAAACTTTGCATTGCCATACCAGGGTATAAATTGAAAACTGAACAGTTTATTTGACTGTTATATTTTTAGTAACATATCTCTATGCAGTTTAAGGAAATAGGAGACGGTAAAGAAATACATCTATTCATTATAAAAATAATGAGTTCGTTGACAATCTGTTTGTAAAGAAGGAGTTCTAGATATTTTCTCCTTGAAATATCAACATGCCATTTATTAAGCTGAAACCAAAGAAGCAAACTCGTAATGGTACAAAGATTTAAGTGATAATTCAAATAGGATTACCTCATCTGTCACTGGATGCCTTCTTGCAAAGTCGTCTGGTTCATTTAGTTCCAGAAGTCACATTACAAATTTTTTTTTAAATTTCCCTACAAGATACAATTTTTTGTTGCTTTGATCTAACTTCAGAAGTCTCTGGTCTGAATCAGGGCCCTCAATATTAATATTCTCAGAGAGTTGGAGAAAACACCTCTGTGGCTAATTTAACTTGTCACTGGATATTACTGTTGCTCCACATAAATCCATTTGGAATAGAATATCTTTGGCAATGATGCACTTTTACCCTTAGCCCCTCCCACTGGCCCAGGAGTCACAATTTCCTGGCAAAGAGCCCAAAACAGTAATCACAACAACAAATGAAAATAAGAGTATCAGGAGGAGAAAGTCTTCTTGGCCTTTTATAGTGGCTGAAGGAGTTGGGCAGCTAAGAATTCAGAGATGCTGATGATGATAAACTAAAAGGAAAACTAAGTTTTTATGCTGAAAGGTTATGCTGAGACTAACCATATTATTAAACAAGTGCTTGGTAATAGGAAAAACACAAAAATGTGAATTCGGAAGAGAAAGACAAGTCTTTTTAATATTTTGAAATTCTGTGATTCAGAGGTGTAACTTCTATAAAATGCCCTAAAAGTATAGAAATCAAAGATGAATATTCAAGGAAATAATAACTTAAACAATTTTTAAAAAACGTCTTTATAATATTGTCACATAAGTAATAAAAAGGATTTATCTAGGATGTCACACTCAAAATCTTTCAATAGCATAAGGGTAAGCCATCAGGCTTTGATTTCATATGTCCTAGCATACCATTTTCATAAAAATTTCTTTTGCAATTTTCTCAAGGGGACATTCTCAGGAGAAATGCACCTTGTTTATCTGAGTGTCCCAGGAGAACAGAAGTCATGCTTAGATGTTGCAAGAGTCTCTGGTATGAGTCTAAATGTCCCATAACATATCATCATTAATGCAGAAGAAAATATGAAATAGTTCTGTTAATCTCTCTCATTCAAAATGAATTCAAAGCAATCAAGAAACTGAATATCAGCAATGTTATTTTCTACTTGGAGAGAAATTTGGAAGAAAATTAAAAGTAAATTCATTTAACATGATATTGTTAAGAACTTCAAATATCTCTACAACTCATCCCAACCTTGAGGCACATTTTATCCAATTACATGAAATTCTTTGAAGAAGGACATACTGTTAGAATAGTACCATTAACCTTAATTTTCAAAAAGTTAAACATGGGAGTAGACAGAAGGAGAATAGGCAAAACCTGGGTGGATACAGGGAAACTCAGTGATGACTTAGGGGAGAAATGAGAGGCAAAACTCCTATTTATTTCAAGGGTTAAGTTCACTTCTCTAAATCCTATCTACCTTTCTTCTAATATGTATAGGGTTTCCTCACCCCTTGCTTTTCTCCCTGCACCCCTCTAAATTCTTTCTTCTCTCTTCTATAATCTCACAATCAAGAGCCAGAATAAAGGAGTAGATTTCTAAAATGTAGCGCAATCTTCATAACTGAACCCCACAAAGTGTACTCTGTGTCACAGGAATTAGGGCATAAAATTTTATTATCTAAATCATAAACCTGCTAGTACACCATGGTTAACAATACTCCAACCCCTACCACCAATACAAAAAACAAACTTTAAAAAAAAACCCTAGAAATTCTAATTATGGCAAATAGTGTACACTTATTTTACCTTTTATCTAAAATATGGGACCTTCAGAACATGTCACCTAACAATTCTGAAGGACTTTCTGAAGGTTTTTTCAAAACCATATTACTAGTTCCATATGCTAATTCAAGCCATTGTCTAGTTATGAGTTATGAAATTTAGATTTTTAACATCACAAAGTTAGAATGTCTTCCAGGAAGCATCATTTTTACTAACTCAACTTTAAATAAATACAGTTGCCAATTAATACAAAGAAAACATTTCAAAGTTGTTAAATGTTTGTGCCATGGTGAAATTATCTTAGATATAAAATCAGTGCAGAAATAAGAGACAAAAATTCCTTTCATCCCAGAACATACAATTAATTCTCTTTTTTAAAAAGTAATGAAGAACCAAAAGTGATCAAATGGTGGTCCTTACAATTCAAAGATACAGTGAAGAAAGCACATTACTAAATAAAAATTTAAGAACCTGAAAGCAAAATCAAATGCCTTTAACTCTACATATTTTCCCTTTGCTCATATAGGTCCCTTTAGCTCTCTCTTGTTTATTAGATGTTTCTATACATTGTTTTACACTTCAAAAACAAATAGCTGTATTTTCTAAGCATCTGAAGATAATGACTTAAATTTTGGGTGAATAATGCTATACAATCAGAAATAGATACAATATGAAAACTTCTAAAACTCTAGTTAAGAGATATATCCTTGTTATTCCTCAAAATAAATATTTTAAAAATTAGATAAGCCTGCTTTTCATCAGGCAAAAAATGAACATTTTCCATGAATTTTGACTGCAGCTGAACATAAAAATAGTTGTTCCTAAACTTACGTCACATTTACTAAGCCAAGAAGGCAATGTATATAATAGCAATAAGCTTTAATAGTTTTTACAACAAGGATTATGACCTGCAGATTTACATTTATCAGTAAAGAACCCAAAAACCAATAGTAAAAGATAATATTAACAATAAAGAACCCTCAAAATGATGCTTTATGCATGCCATGGAGGCCAAAAATAATGCTAAATTTCAATTATTTTCACCTGAAATTAAATAATTTAAATTTTTAAACATCTCACAGAAATACAAAACTCAGATTACAAGAAACACCCCTACTAAATCATAAACATTTTGCTACATGAAAAGAATCTGAGAGTGTTTTGTCCAATGTAATCAGGGCAATATATATCTGAAGATAAAATCAAAATGTATCTTTGAGGGCAAAAATTGATGGAAAAATAACAGGAGACAGGGAGTTACATTCTACTTTCATTTATAGTGTTCATTGAGAGCAGAAGCAGTGAATATTCAAGAAGACTTGGAAACATAAGAGAAAAAAAACTACAAAACAAAAGAAAACCACAGAAATACTTTATATTCCAAAGCAGGGAAATTTGAAATTCCTTCATAAAGGATTTTCAATCTGCCCAGAAGGATTAAAAATACATAAGCTCTACAACATTCAACCATTACAATTTTTCCTCCAGTAGCCAATGTACTATAACTACACTGAATTTAAATGTTTTTATATCCCTCTTTCCCCTATGAAATTCACTGGGGAGCTTACCCTGCATGTTTCCAGTGATTATCACTAGGTTCTTGGAGCACAAGCAAATGCTCACACTGTTTCTGAAGAAGAGCAATGCTTGTGCCTCATTATATCCCTTTCTGCTGCTCTCTCTTCCATGTTTTCTTTCAAAATGAGATCAGTAATATGTGCTGTAACCTACCTAAGACATGTTGTCAGCTTTAAGCTGAGATTCCTTCCATCACGGCCTTCCCCTACATTAACATTCTGTCAGTATATCTAATTATCTTGCTATTCAACACAGATGACATGGGTACCTCTTGGATGAATGAGGAAGCGGAAGGAAAAGGAAAAATAAACTCACCCTTCTTTGGACATCCTCAGTGATTTATTTCCCCTGGACGAGAATACTGGATCAACAAGCTACGCCGGACTGCTTGAGAACCGTCACTCATTTATTAGCTCAGAGAACTCAGTCCCTGAGAGCCCCCAACAAATTCTGGCACAAGGCCGAACCCTAACTGGGCAGTGACTGGGTGACCAACAACCTCAGTTGTAAATGCTTGAAAACTCAGCAACAATAAAGAGGAATGGAAGAAGAGAGACAATCAACATTCAGAACTGATTAAGACTGGCTGACTGGTCTGGGAAACATAGAAACTAAACTGCCAGTTTCTGTAAAGGAATCTGGACTGGCAAGCACACACAGAAAAAGGCAAAGCAAATTTATCCCCTAACAAGACCCTTGAATAATAAGCAAATAATGTCATTTTTCTATTAGTTGGCTCTGAAAAGAAACAGAGGCAGCAAATGCTTCATGCTTAGCTTCATTTAGTATTTCCTCTCGTGTTGTATGAGGGAAGGGACAAGGGAAAAGTGTTATATGGGCTGATAAAATTGCAAAAGGGCCCTGATTTGTTTCCACGTGAAAGATGTTATTTTCTTGATTAATTCATCAACTACTTTTAAAGAAAACATCTGGGTTACAAATATATATATTTCATTGGTTGAGAAAGCCTGCTAACTTGATTTAACAAATATTTGAGGATGGAGGTTTATACCACCATTTGTTGTTGTTCAGTCATTTCAGTCATTTCCAACTTTTCGTGACCCCATTTGGAGTTTTCTTGACAGAGATACTGGACTAGTTTGCCATTTCCTTCTCCAGCTCATTTTACAGATGAGGAAACAGACGCAAATACGGTGAAGTGACTTGCCCAGGTCAACCAGCTAGGAAGTGTCTGAAGTCAAATTCAAATTCAGATCTTTCTGACTCCAGGCCCATCACTCTATCCACTGAGACATCTAGCTGCCCAGGTATGAGGACTAGATCCTGTTCTGTCATTGATGCAAGGAACTCATAGATGAAGAAACTCCCTCTAGCAGTACATGTCAGCACCTTCTCTCAAACTTAAAGTCTAAGAAAGTCACCTCATACGTTGAAAGGTTAAGTTGCCCAAGGTCACCAAGTCAGTATGAGGAAGAAGTAAGATTTGACCTTAGACTTCTGTGATTCCAAGGACAGCTCTCTATCCAGGATAAAATGTTGCCTCTGCTCTAAAGATCTATGATTTGACAGTATAAACACTAGAATAAATCTGACAACCAATTAAGACTCTTCATTATTAAAAGTTTTCAATTCAGAATATTAGAAATTTTTCCACATAGGAACATATTTCTAACTATAATGGACGTTAACAGGAAACCAGGATGCACTCCTAAGACATAAAATGAAAATGTTAATATAGTTCAATGTATTCATAATAAGCATATTTGTTTGATGGGAACTATTCCTTTAGAAGATGGAGATGGAGTCATGGCAAAGATGACAATGGTTGAGGATACTCTTTTTGCTCAGGATATATTTTTTGTTTTTGTTGTTGTTTTTTTGGCAGCAAATAGGGGTTAAATGACTTGCCCGGGGTCACACAGTTTGAGAGGTCTGAGACCAGATTTGAACTCGGGTTCTCCTTACACCAGGACCAGAGCTCTATCCCCTGTGCCACCCAGCTGCCTCCTCAGGATATGATTTTTGAAGGAATATGAATACAGTTAAGTTGTGGATAATGTGCCAACCTAAGATGATAGAAGTTTTATCTGGGAGTTGCCCATATTAATAAAATCATAAATCTAGTCCCAATCCCTTTTAATATAAAATATGAAATGTCACAAGTAGAATAATATGTTATACTGATAAAACATTTGGAAGGGAAGTCATTTCACCCTTTTGGCCTCAGGATCCTCATGTATAACAAGAAGGGGGTTAGGCTACATGGCCCCTAAGGTAGGTCCTTTCCAGTTCTAAATCAATAATTCCACGTGTCTAAGTAGATTAAAGCTAGCTTCCATTTGCCCAGGCCCCACATCCTCACCTCCACTGCTTGGGCACGCAGACAGCAAATAATAAAAGCATCTGAATGACATACAAACAAAAACATCTAACACTCACTGACACCTGTTAACTCCTAGTGCCCCTTGTTATTCTGACAGTGATATCCCAGTCACACATAAAACTGTCACAGCATGCTGGAGACCTGGGTTCATTTACTAGACGTGTCATCATGGGCAAATAACTGAATTTCTGAGCCTCAGTTTTCTCTTGTTTCTTAATTTCCCACATTGCTGTTTAGGACACCAACACCATCCAGTCACCCAGCTCTGAAATCAGTCATCCTCAACCCTTCATTCTCTCTCCACCTCTATCCCCATCCAATCAGTTGCCACATCTTACTGTTTCTAACGCTACATCTCTTGTATCTATCCCCTTCTTTCCACTCAGTCACCATCTTAGTTCAAGATCTCACCATCACTTGTCTAAACTACTGTAATAGCCTCCTAATTGATCTCCTTGTCTCCAATCTAGCCTCTCTCCAATTTACATGGCTGCCAAAGTAATATTCTCAAAATACAAGTCTGACCATGTCGCTCGCCTTCTCAAGAACCTCTGATGTGCCCTGTTACCAGTAAGGTCAAATACAAATTCTTCTGTTGGCATTTAAAGGCCTTCACAAATTGGCCTCACCCTCTCTTTCAAGACTGATGACACATTATTTCTCTTTACAGACCCTACGAACCAGCCAAACAGGTCACTTCTCTGTCCCGCTCACATCACATTCCTTCTCTCTCGTCTCTACCTCTGCACAAGTGACCCCAGAGCCTGGAACATGCCCCCATCCACAGCTCTGAATCAAAGCTCATGTCAAGCACCTCTTTCTGAACAAAGCCTCTCCTCAACACCCCAGACACTGCTGGGCCCCTCCCCAAAATTACGTTACATTTACTTTGTACGCATGTTCAACCTACTTATAGATAGATAGATATGTTACTATATATACTATATAGATATGTTACTTCCCCTGAAAGGGTAGGGCCTGTTTTAGGTTTGTCTCTGTAGTCCGAGAACCTGGTACTACGCCTGGCACTTAATAAATGCTTGTTGGTTTAAAAATGGTGATAACACTTATGCTACCTACATCAGGGAGCTGAGGCAAGGAAACCTTAGAGGGCTCTATAAAAGTGCGTTCTCTTCAAGGACAGCCATACCCTAAACTATAAACACAGGCTGAACATGGATTCTATCCAGAACCAACACAAAAAGGCAAAGCTGGTTTACCAAAGCTAATTTAACACCCCAAACTGGAAAACTAAAGGGGATTTTAAAATAAAAATCAGTCTTTTTCTGCACAAACCTCAAACTCAAACCCTATGGACTTAAATTTTAAAGCCAAAGATATATCATGTGACATAAGAGCAAAAAAAATTAAAAATAAATTTAAAGAATTATTGCCAATTTACAAATACCAAATTTTTGGTTTCATATAGTTACTAGCTAGCCTTTATAAAGCACTTCAACCTCTGCAAAGCACATCACAAATATTAGCTCATTTGACCCTCACAACCTTGGGAGACAAGTACTTTATCAGCCCCATTTTATAGACGAGAAAACTGAAGCTAAATGAGGCTAAGTAACTTGCCCAGTGTCCTTTACATGGCCAACTCCCACTTAGAGCACAGGTGGATAGAGCGATGGCCCTCATCTTCCTGAGTTCAGATCTGGCCTCAGACACAGAAGCTCTGTGACCCTGGGCAAGTCACTTAGCCTCATTCGGCTTCACTTTCATCATCTGTAAAAGATCTAAAGAAGGAAAGGGCAAACCACTCCAGTATCTTTGCCAAGAAAACCCCAAATAGGGTCACAAAGAATCGGACATGACTGAAAATGACAAAACTTCCCAACTTCAGGGCCGGCATCCTGTGCACCATGGTGCCATTACATAGCCAAGTCCGCAGGTCTATTTTAGGGCTTTAAATATGCGTGCTCAGGTCCCTCATATTTGAGAGGCAGCTGTGCAATTGCTTAACAAGCATCTTAAAAATGTGGAGCCTGACAAGCCACAAGGTCTCTTGGGCATTCTGATCCTTGATTTACACTGTAAAAACTACACCAAGATTCACAGACTTGTTGGCACTTCTGAAAACTTGCAACCAAAATATTAAACCAGGTAAAGCATATTTTAGTTTAAAAAAAAAAGCTAAGTTACATTTCAATTTCAGTGACTACAGTATTAGGTCTGAAATCAGGAAGACCTGAGTTCAAATCCAGTTTCAGACACTAGTTGTGCAACCTTGGACAAGTCATTTGTACTCTGTCTGCTTCAGTTTCCTCATTTGTAAAATGAAAACAACAGCACCTAACGCTGGTTGTGGTGAAGATCAAATGAGATGATAATTGTAAAGTGCTCAGCACACAGTAAGAGATACTATTGTTACTAATAATCTTACAAACTGTGTTCACCAAGAAAAACCAACTTCACTATCTTTGAGAAACAGTCTGACTGACCAACAACCACCGTAAGTCAAGATGTAAAATAAAATAGCCAATTTCAGCGTCATGGACCCAAGCCATGTTGACAACTGGCTAAAAGCTTTTTTGTTCCATTCACAGCCTTGAAAAGTACAATCCTCTATTTGGTTTAAACACTTCAGAATTTTATATGTTAAACCAAAAAGTGTACCTCCACTAACATAATATGTATGGCCCCCGAAGAGCTCAAGCTCTTTCTTGGCCATTAGCAAAACTAAAAGGGTTTGATCCTAAGACAATTCTGAAGAACTTATGATGAAAAATGCTGTTCACCTCCAGAGAGAAAGAATTGATGGAGTCTGAATGCAGATTGAAGCATACTTTTTAAAGTTTATTATTCATGGGGTTTTTGTTCTATGTTTTCTTTTGCAACATAGCTAATGTGGAAATGTTCTGCATGACTATATAACCTATATCAGATTGTTTGTCTTCTCAAAAGTGGGGGAGTGGAAGTAGGGAGAGACAGAATTTGGAACTCAAATTTTTTTTAAATAAATGTCAAGAAATTTTGTTTACAAATAATTGAGATAAAAAAAGAAAAAAGAGAAACAGAGGGGTTTGGTCCTACAATTGTTTCCAACCCAGAAAACTCAACCATGCTAATCAGGTAAGAAGGGTAGAGCTATACTTATACACCAAAACCCAATTTCCTAATGATAACATATTAGTTTGTGTAGTAGGTGGAACAATGGGCTTAGAGAACCCAGGGTTCAAAGCGTGCCCCACAGACTAATTATCGGTGTGACCACAGGCTAGTCGCTTCACCTTGGTTTCCTCCTCTGTATAATGAAGTATTTGGACTAGATATGGCCTCTAAGGCCCCCATTCTCTCACACTATAATCCTAAGATCCTAGGATCCTTCATTTCTATATTGAAGTCTACAACTTTCACAGTTCGACAAGCATATCGTTAAATGCCTGCACATTTATTAAGTGCCTAAGAAAGGTTCTCTGGATTAGGAACTGGGAATAAAAGGACAAGAAGAAATGCTCTGTACCTTCATGAAGTTTAGGTCAACATTAACTAAGAGAAAAGCGGGAAGCAGCAGCAGCTAGTGCATCCCAGGAGGATCAAGAGCAAGAGTCACTCAAGGAAAGGTAGCTTTAGACAGTGTGGCTCCTCAAATACAGAGGGGTACACGCTATAGACTCAACAAAAGCACCTACCCTCAGACCCAGCAGAGAATGGTACCTAGGGAAGGGGAACCTCATGAGGACTCTACAATGGGAGAGAGAACTTCTGGTAAGCTGGAGCTGTGAGGCAGCCCTTGGTGACATGAGCTCCAGATCTATGCATCTTCGTGGTTTAAGAGCATGTCGGCTCCACATGCATTTGTGGCAGAGTATGCATCACTACTGTTCTCACTATGCTATCCTTAAGAACATCTTTGTGGAAAAAATAAAAAGCTAGTGACTAAACATGGCTTCTTTGTGACGAGAAGCACAGTGGTTGTGGCAGTAAGTGATAAAACTAGAATGCTGGCGGCTCAGGACTGCCCTGGAATCCTGAGAGCAGCAGCTGGCTGCACACCCTCTGGGCCTGCAACTCACAGGGATCTGGGGAAGTAGCCCCAAAGGAGGGGTGACATATAACTATAGACATGTCTGTATGCATGCACGTGCGCGCGCGCGCGTGCACACACACAATAATAGCTAACATGTATATAGCACGTGCTCTTCCAGGCCCTGCCACTAAGTAAACACTTCACAAGTGTAATCTCCTTGGATCCTGCCAGCCCCCAGGGAGGCAGTACCATCCCCGATGGGGGTTGTAGGTTCACATTTTACAGAGGCCTTCTAATCCATCATCTCTCCTATAAGGGCAGGCCAAGCCAGGACTTGGTTGAAGAAGCTGCCTCCACCAGCACAGGTCTTCACCTATTCTGAGTCACCTAGAGCCCTGAGAGTTTATTGTTTATGTGACCAGGATGTGTCAGAGGTAGCTGCCCTTCCATCCAGGACTTCAGGGTTTCTGGTCATCTCTCTACCTACTATGACCCACTACCTCTCAATTCTATTCTATGTTACAGATATATAGATATATGACTTATCCCTTCTACCAGACTATACAATCTTTATAGAAATAAAAATGTGTGGGGCAACTAGGTGGTGCAGTGAGTATAGCACCAGCCCTAGAGTCAGGAGGACCTGTGTTCAAATCCAGCCTCAGACACTTGACATACCTACTAGCTGTGTGACCTTGGGCAAGTCACTTAACCCCAATTGCCCTGTCTTCCCCCCTGCAAAAAAAAAAAGACAAAAAAAATGTGTCTAATTTCTCTTTGCATCACTCTGCTTCTCAACAATCCCAGTGTCTTTGCACAAAGGCAGAAGAGGACGGTACGAAGAGCGCTACACCTGGAGTCAGAAGATACGAATTTAAATCCTACTTCTGGCACTGAGTGTGTTAAATAGTTTTGTGACCTATAGAAAATCATAATCTCTGAGCCTCAGTTTCCTCACCTGTAAAACAAGGACATTTACATGAGATTTACTTCACAAGGCTGGTGTGAAGAAAGTGCTTTGTAAACACAAATTTAAGTTATAATAGTACACATGTGCTTAAAAATATTTAATTAATAAAAGAACTGAAACTGAATTTAAGGAAACTAGGTAGGAGAATACCGAAGCAATCCAGGTATTGGGTGATGAGTACATTGGCTACAATTGTGTCTGGGAAGCGGAGAAAGATGATAAAATCTAAGGGCTATTTCAGAGAATAAGCAGCACTTTTATGGCTGGCTGGTTATGCTTGAATATCAAAAATTAGCTTCAAGGTTATAAGCCTTAGAAATCCAAGCTAAATTTTTTTAATAAGCAGGTAAATATATAAAGCAAGCACAACTTACAATTTAGGGGTAGAAATATGTTTGTTTCCTTTTCCCTCCTCACTTCCCAGAGTTTAAAATGGGAAAAAAGCTTGCCTGCATCAAATTCAATGGTAAAAAAACAAAATTTTTTTTATATTTATATTTAGAAGAGGCAGCATGGTGTAATGGAAACATTACTCCACTGGTCTTAAGAGTCAGAATCTTTGGTTCTGAGTCATAATTAACATTTACCTGCTTTAAGACTCCTGGCAAATCATCTAGAATCTCTCAGCCTCAGTTCTTAAATCTGCAAAATAGATATGCTAATACACTATCTACCAACATAGTGTTGCTGTGAGGTAAGTGCTCTGTAAACATTAAAATGCTAAATAAAGATGAACTGTAGTGCTCAAAATAAGGAAAACAAAACTCTCACTTAACTAGTTAAAAGGAAAAGGCTAAAGAAAAATCTCTGCTTCAGATATTTTAAAGGAGAATTTTAAGAAGAATTTAAAGGAGAATGTTTAAGAGCATGTCCACTCCACATGCATTTATGGCAGAGTACGCATCACTGCTGTTCTCACTATATTATCCTTAGTAACATCTTTGTGGAAAAAATAAAAAGCTAGTGACTAAACATGGCTTTAAAGGAGAATTTATTTAAAGGAGAATTCTATCAAACTTTTAAAAGAGCAATTAATACCAATACTATATAAATTATCCTTTAAAATTGGTAAAGGAAACATTGTACTCAAATCCTTTTTGGAAAGAAATATAGTCCTGATACCTAAAGCATGGAAGGATAAAGCAACAAAAGAAAGCGATATCATTAATTTAGATTTTGAAATTTTCAATAAAATCCTAGCAAAAAGACTACATTAATTTATCAAAAAAAATTAATCACTGAAAGCTGGATTAATATAAGAGAAATAAGGATGGTTCAGAGATTAAAAAAAAAACAATACTCCTATCAAAGGCAAAAAATTCAAACCTCAATTATATCAGTTGATAGTCTCTGACAAAATACAACACTCATTCATGATTAAAAGTCCTACAAAGCACAGACACAGAAAAATTTTTAATATGATTTTTAAAAAAGTATCTGTCTAGAAATCCTGTTTACCCAGATTTATTAATACCTAGGAAGAAAGAGCAAAGAGTCCTAACATAGATTTGCAAAGAGACAAGAGGAGGAAAGCAAAAGCTATGGTTAGAGGAACAAGTTATACTTCACATCAGCAAACCAGAAGAAGCTTTTTGGGAGGGGGAGGGAGGAAGGAGACAATAGACTTATGGAGATTCCAGTGAAGAAATGTCTTCACTTCATCTGTAACTAACAGTCTTAGTTGCAAGTTAAGTGATTTGCCCACTGCCACACAACTAGGGGCAGCTAGGTGGCAAAGTGGATAGAGCGCTGGGCTTGGAGTCAGGAAGACTTGTTCATCTTTGTGAATTAAAATCCTGCTTCAGACACTTACTAGCTGTGCTACCCTGGGCAAGTCACTTACCCTTGTTTGCCTCAGTTTCCTCATCTGTAAAATAATCTTGAGAAGGAAAAGGCAAATCACGCCAGTATCTTTGTCAAGAAAACCTCAAATAGAGTCATGAAGAATCAGACACTATGAAAAACAATTTAACAAAAACCACAACTAGTATAGGTTAAAATGCAGTACTTAAATTTTGATCTAACTCCAAGGCCAGTCAGTCAATAAATATTTATTAAGTTTGTACTACGTGCTAAACTCTGGGAAGACAAAGAAAAGTCTGCCCCTACTCTCAAGGAGCTCACTGTCTAATGGGGAAGACAATATGCAAACAACATATACAAACAAACTATACACATAGTGTATATGATAGTATATGATAGTGTAATGATCACGAGAGGAAAAACAAGAGAGTGAAGGAAGATATAGAAAGGCTTTCTATAAAAGGTGAGATTTTAGCTAGGACTTAAAGGAAACCAGTAGGCAGAGATGAGGAGGGAGGGTGAACATGCAGACGTGGGGGACAGTCAATGAAAATCCCTGGAGTTAGGAGAAAACAATTTTGTACAAAGAACAGAAAACAGACCCATGTAATTGAACTGCAGAGTATGTGGAAGTAAGGTACAAGAAGAGGAAGATGTGCAAGAACGCCGGAAAGTAGGAAAGGCTTTTATGAAGGGCTTTCAATATCAAACAGAGGATTTGATATTTGATCCTGGAGGTGATAGGGAGCCACTGGAGTTTACTGAATGAAGAGGTGATATGATCAGACCTGTGCTAATTTAAGAAAATCATTTTGGTAACTGAGTGGAAGAAGTACTGAAAAGGGGAGAGACTTCTGGTCCTCTATCTCCCAGGCCATCTCTTGCCAAAAGATAGAAACAGTAAATGTGGAAGTGACTATGTAAGAAAAGCACACAAACCAGAGTGGATGTTAGAACTGATTCAAACTTTCTAGAAAATAATTAGTAGTTATGTCAGACCAGAAACCAAACTGTTCATAAAATTTGCTCCCAAACTAGGCATATTCCCTGAGGATGTCCAAGGTCCTTTACATGCCAAAGATTTGTGGCAGCATTTTTTTGTGGTAGCAAAAAATAAAACAAAACAGAAAACCTGAAATTAAAGCAGAAGAATGCATGAAAAAATTGTGATATGGAATCTAATGTAATATACATTAAAGTAAATATGAGTAATTCAGAAAAGCTTTAAAAGACTTCTAAGGACCAATACAGTCCAAAAAAGAGAATTAGATATCAAATGACCAAAATAATATGAAGGAAAACAGAAAGACTAGAATTTAAATTAATGCAATAACTAATCTGAATTGTGGAAGACAAATGATGAAACACACTTCCTTCCTCTTAACACAGGGAAGGTAGACTACAGGAATGTAATATTTCATATGCTATCAAACATGTTGTTATATTAGTTTGTTCTGCTTAACTATTTTTTCTATCAGTGGAATGCCCAGTAATAGAGATGATGGGGATGTAAAAAAAAAATACCAAAAAATACTGAATTTGTTGTGTCACTCCGGACCAGGAGAGCTCCTACAGAAGTCTTTTATTGCTATGATCCAAACCCAGGTAAGGAACTTATAGAGCTCAAACCAGGGTGAGCAGTAATCAGAATATGCTCTGGATTTAACCACTTAGGAACACTGAAAATTTACAAGTTCCAGCCTGAGCTATCCCTGAGATCCTGAAATAGCACAACACTCAATACCCCACAAAATCAGCAATAGGACTAGCCTGGACCTTCCCTACAGGAGTGCCATAGAACCTGGCCCTAACATCAAATCCAAAGTGAGAAAGAAGGATGGAATGATGAGCAAACAAACAAAAAAATTTCACCATAAAAAACTCTTGTGGTTAACAAGGACACTCAGGATACAAACCAAGAATTAGAGAATGATTCCAAAACATTTACAGTAAAGCCTCAAAGAAAAGCACAGCTTAGACACAATTTCAACTAGAATTCCTAGAGGAAATGAAGCAAGATTTTCAAAAGAGCTGAAAACTGTTTTTATAAATTAAATGAGAGTGCTAGCAGAAAAAAATGAAAAAAAATAATAACTGTTAGATAAAGAATTGGAAAGGGAATTAACACCTTGGTACAAGAGATACAAAACCTTTTCCAAGCAACAAACTCCCTAAAAATCAGAATGGATTGAACAGAAGTCTATGACTCCATGAGACAATAAGAAATATTCAAACGAAGTCAAAAGACTGAGAAAATAGAAGAAACGTAATGTAATCCATAGTCAATAAGCATTTATTAATCATACTATGCTAAGCACATATCTGAGCAATAGATCAAGGGTGAAAAAAAAATCACCAGACTACCTGAAAGCCATGACCAAAAAAAAAGCCTAGTTATCATATCTGAATAAATCTTAAAGGAAAACTGCCCAAATTTCTGGGAACCAGAATGCTAGGAAATAGAAAGAACCCACAGGTCACCTCCTGAAAGAAACCCAAAATGAAAATTCCCAGAACCAGTACAGCCAAAATTCAGAGCTTCTGGGTTAAAGAAAAAAAAATATTGCAAGCCACCAGAAATAAAGAATTCAAGTACTGAGAAGCCACAGTAGGTATTTAAAATAGCAGCTATCATTCCAAAGGATCAGGGACAATGGAAAAGGATATTCCAGAAGCCAAAGGATATAGACCTGCAACTAAGAATCTAATACTCAGAAAAACTGAGTATAATCATAGGGAAAAATGGATCTTTAATGAAATAGAGGACTTCTAAGCATTCTTGATGAAAAGGACCAAAGCAGCATAGAACTTTGAAGTACAAATACAGAAGTTTAAGAGAAATGTAAAAAAGGTAAACACGAACAAAAAATGATAAAGGATTAAACTGCTTACATTCAAATACAAGGACATGATACATGTGTCTCCTCTGAACCCTATCATCCTCAGAGGTCATAGAGGGAACCGAATTAGAAAGAGGGCCTAGGAGTGGTTCTGTTATATTTTAATGGTCTTAAAAGAAGAACAGAAGTGGAAGGGAAGAGAAATACACGGGGTGGGGGGGACAACAGGATGGAGGAAGTATAAGGTTAAGTAAGTTATCTCAAATAATCAGGGTGCACAAGGAGAAGTCTATACAAACAAGAAGGAAGGGGCAGGGGAACATCGGACATTTGAACCTTATTCTCATATGAACTAATGAGATGAGGGAAGAATACAAATACACACAAATACACAGAGATAGGTACAAAAATACATTTCACTCAGGGAAAAAGGAAGGAAAGGAGAGAAGAGGAAGGGGAGGTTAAGGGAGGGATCCTAAGCAAAACAAACTCTAAGGATATACACAAATATATATATATATATATATATATATATATATATATATATATATATATATATATATATATATATATATATATATATCTTTTGTGGCAAAGAACATGAATCTGAGGAAGTACCCAACAATCGAGTTATGAACAAGTTATGGTTCATAAATGTGATGGAATACTACTGTGATGTAGGAAATTATGAAAGGGATGGGTTCAGCACAGTCAAATGAGCAGAGCCAAGAGAATAATTTGTACAATGAGAGTAATACTGTAAAGACAAATAATTTTGAAAGACCTGGAAAATCTGATCAGCATAATGTCCAACCACAATCACAGAAGACTAATGATGAAATATTTTGCCCACTGCTTTACGCTTGGCCAATGCAGAAATTTGCCTTGCTTTTACTATATATGCTTGCAAAAGGAATTTTGTTTTTCTTTCGTTCTCAGGGTGTGGAAGAGATTTTTGCTAATTGAAAAAAATAAATTTCAATTAAAAAGTATTATTCCAATTATGTTCTCATGGCCATATTAGTACAGTTTCTTCAAAGCCGCATACTCTAAGTGGCACATGTTCGCATGACTATTTGCTTATCTTTACCTTAGCCATAAACTTCACTTTGCTCTCCAACGCTAAAATCCTTATCTTTGTTCTGAACAGGAACATACCCCGATGATCATGCATACCTTGTCTGAATTTAGGGCTTTTGTTTTACTGACTATATGTCCTAACCAACTGTGTCCTCATGTTTTTACCTCTGGCTTCCAGAGAAGAAGGCTTTGGGAGGAGGAGCAGATGTCCTGAACGGACTACATATAAAAGATTAAGGAAGATCGAACAGAACCTGAAGGTGTAGACTCAAGAACAAGAAGACAGTAGGCGGGGAAATAAGACAAGGTAAAGGAAATAAGGTAAATGGAACAATAAACAGATGAAGCAAACTGAGGAGTGGATTGGCGAAACACAGATAAGAGGACTAGAAGGCTGTCGCCACGGCTGTGGTGCTACTGAGAAGAAGTAAAGGAATCTGAGTGACGTGGCTGAGGCATTAAGACCTGACAACTGAAATATCAACCATTATGTGGAGAAGAGGGGAAACTACATAGTGATTTATAGTGGGTGTGACATGTCTATATTTCTGCCAGTCAATGACTTATACACTGGGCTAATCTCCATCTTAGAGAAGAAGATAAAGGGTCCTCAAAGAATGCCTCTCCCCATTCCAGATACTTAGGGAGAATCAAGGGCTCCTAAAGGAAACAGCTCTAAGGCTTCAATAGGGAAAAAGGTATCTAAGTTACGAAGGAGAGATATGATCCTTGTCAGGATAACTGAACATGGAAGGGTATTTACTCAGAAAAGAAAAGGAAGGAAAAGCACAATCGTACAACAGCAAATTGAAGGCTTTTCCTGAAAAGGAGAAAGCTGGATGCCCTGAGGATGAAGACGTTTGTCTTCCCAGGGATGTTATGATTGAAGTTATCTGCTAAGGCACAGAGAAATAAAGAAGTGCAGCTACAGTTGTCGATTCCCAGCTTAGGAGTAGTGAGCCAGTTATGTGCTGACCTGCTAACAACATGAGAGATCTATTGCCTTCCAAAGCAGAAGAGAATCTGCCAAGACCTGCTGAAATGAATGGGCACTACCCATTTGGGGTGATCTACCACAAGAAGGAACCTAATAAGTTTTGCCAATGACTATGACGTCTTCAGTAAGGAAAACTGAAGAACACAGGAGCGCAGTTTATGCAGGCAAGGGATGCAAAAGAAAAATTAGTTTGGAAAGTAAATAGCTGGCTAAAAAATGGAGTCTGAGAATGGATTTTTCTATCACACCTTATAGCAAAGGACTAACAGATTTCTGGCTAAAGATGAAACACACCTAGCAAAGGCTAGTAAAAATGTATTTGACAAGAGTCTTGCAAAACTAATCAAAAATGTGTTGCATGAATTTTCTTATCAGGTTGACTAGCTAAGGCTAATTAAGCCAACATTAATCAAAAGAGGTTTTATTACACTCAGAGTGTGACATACCCCACTAGCAGTTGATGGGGAATGTGTCTTTCACAATTCCCTAGTAGTATTTACATGTTACATGAAATGAAAAATAAAAAGGCTGGCTGCTCATTACAGTGCAGCTAGCCACACAAGAAAAAGTACGCCTCATGAGAAAAATGTATATTATTGCCTATAGGAGATAGATAAGGGATGTGTCCCTGTTAGTGTAGCTAGTTTCAGTAAATCAAAAGGAATCATCTGTCAGGCTAAATAGGGTAAAGGAACAGTCCAGAGACTCTGAAATCCTCTTTTTTAAAAAGCAATTAAGTTTTTTTTCATACAAATTAGAGAAGACACTGAAGGAAACCAGCTGCTGCAGATGGTCTGACAGTTCATACAGGGGTCATCACACACCAAAATGATGAATAAAAAACAAAATAGAGTCAGTTATGTTCCCCCCAAAATCCACTGTCAACAAGTGCTTTAAACTAAAAAAAGCATGGGGGACAGAGAAAAATAACTATATATTCCAAAAGTTAGATCCTACTGAGTAGTTTTAAAAAAAGAAGAACAGCCAAGACTCAAAAATTCACAGAAGACAAAATCCAAGAAAAGAGTAAACCCATAGCCTCAAGAATCTATATACAAATGCTCCACATTTGGGCAAACAAGAGGACCTAAACGTTCTAACCCAAGGGGAAAATTCTGACTAGGCTATCACTGAGTCTTTATAAGATGAAACTCATGACTGGACCATGGCTCAAGATGAAAATACCTCATTCTAAAGAATCAGGGAAAGTAAAAGGGGGAGTGGAGTAGCACATACTAAGAAGGTATTCAAGTGAAGAAACCAGAGGACGAGAAGCATGACAGAATACACAGGTGAAGGTCAAAGGAGGGAGAAACGGAAGTTATTTTGTCTGTAGAGCACACTTCAGATCCCTGGGATAGGAAGAAGAAATAGGAGTTTGAGAAACAGATCACAAGCCAGGCACAGAGGCATGATAGCGAAGTGATGGGAGGACCTGAGTTCTCTAGATATCTGCTGGCCCTGTGCCAAAAGCAAAGCAAGAAATAAATTCTTGACCTGACTTATAATTTCATCCTTCAAAAAGTAGAATAACAAAAGGAAACTTATTCTGGATATGATTCTCACTAACAGGAAGGAGTTGGTTGATGGAACCTTGGCGGAAAGTTACCACCCCATCTTACCTTATGATAGAGAAGGAAAAGAAAATTGAGCACAAATTTGGAACTATGCCCAAAGGGCTATAAAAATGTTCATACCCTTTGACCCAGCAATACCACTTCTAAGGTTGTATCCCAAAGAGATCACACAAGTGGGAAAAGGACCCATATGTACAAAAAATATTTATAGCGGCTCTTTTTGTAGTAGCTAAGAATTGGAAATCAAGGGGATGCCCATCAATTTGGGAATGGCTGAACAAGCTGTGGTATATGAATGTAATGGAATACTACTGTGCTATAAGAAATGGGGAAGATATGAACTTCATAACAACCTGGAAAAACCTACATGATATAATGCTGAGTGAGCAGAGCAGAACCAGGAGAACATTATACACAACCACAGATATACGGATTCTGTGAGAACTAACCCTGATAGACTTTGCTCTTCTCAGCAACACGAGGTGCAAAGACAACTCCAAAGGACTCACGATGGAGACTGCTACCTACATTCCGAGAAAGAACTATGAAGTATGAATGCAGATTGAGGCACACTTTATGCTCGCCTTTTTTTCCTCTCTTTTGTTTTTGTGTTGTTTTTTTTTTTTTTTTTGGTTCTGTTTCTTCTTTCTCATGATTCATTCCATTGGTCATAATTCTTCTTTACAACTTGACTAGTGTGTAAATAAGTTCAATGTGAAGTTATACGCAGAAGATATATCAGATTCCATGCCGTCTTGGGGGCGGGGGGGGGGGGGCGCGGCAGGGAACCTGGAACTCAAAATTATGTAGAACTGAGTGTTGTAAACTAAAAAGGAAAAAAAAAGAAGAAAATTGAGCACAGTCTAAGTACCCTGGATTTTAGGAAAGCAAATTTCAATGGGTTCAGAGGAAAAATGGATAGAATGCCATAGATAAAATGCTTTAGAAGAAGTCAGTTGAGGAGGGATAGGAGATGCTCAAAAATGAAATGTTATGACAAAAAGGGAGGTAATTCCAGTGAGAAAGAAGAACGGATACGTCTAAAGAGACCTCTGTGAATGCACAGATAACTCAGCAACTTAGATTTCAAAAGGAAATATAGAGAAAACGTTAAGCAAGACCATGTAACAGAAAATGAATACAAGACTGTGTAATGGTGATCCTGTAAAAACAGCATAAAAATGCTAAAGCATAGAATGAGCTGAGGCTAGTAAGAGAACCTAAGAACAACAAAAAGGGGTTTTCCAGTTATAGTGGAAGAAAAAGGAAGATCACTAAAGGACCAGAACTTTTGCATGGGATGGACGGGACAATAAAAACTAATCACAGAGAGAAGGCAGAGCTACTCAATTCTTATTCTTCTTCCATTCTGTTTACAAAGAAAAATGCCTTTTACGCTGGAAATGACAAAACAAAAATGACTAACAAGAAGTTGACACTCGAGGTGGCAGAGGATGTAGCTTTCCCTAAATCACCTGGTCCAGATCAACCACATCGTCAGGTCCTGAAAGATCTGGCAGAGATGACTGCACAGCCATTGTCAGTGATGTTGGCATTATTAATTATACTAGCACAGACTACTTATGAGCAATTAGTATTTCTCCAATGATTTAGGTCTGTCTTTATTTATATAAAACGTTTGTAGTTGTATTGAGAGTTCCTGTATGTTATGGCAGGTGAAACCTAAAGTATTTTGTACCTGCTGTAGTTATTTTTAAATAGAATTTCTCTTTCTATCTCTCTCAGCTGGGTTTTGTTGGTAATATACAAAAATAGTGAAAATTTATATGGAGTCATACACTTTCCATCACAGCCAACAAGTGGATTTGTTTTCACTATTTATTTTTTCCAAGGGAAGGCTTTTTTTTTTAAAGGAGTGAGAGCTAAGGAGGGAAGAGCTAGTGATATCAAAAAAAGGAAAGAAAAGAGAACTAATGAATCATTTGAATAGAACAACAGAATATCAGAGAAACTAGGGAATACGTGTATAAAATGATGCAGAGCGGAGAGAAAAGAACCAAGAGAACAATTTTTGCTATACCAATACTGTAAAAATAAACAACTTTGAAAGATTTAAGAACTCCAATCAACACAATAATCAACTATGATTTTAGAGGGCCAAAGATGACAAAGAATGATACCCATCCCCCAAAAGAGGGGGGGTAAAGAATGGGACATGTTTTGCTTGTATTTGTTTTCAGGGTTTTCCCCCTTTTTTTCCACTGCAGATGGGAGTGGAGATAAATGTGTTAATTTTTTAAATTAATTTAAAAAAACATAAAAGAGAACAGAAGAAGCAGGGCAATATTTGAACTAGTACATTAAATAAGAAATACATTTTAAAGCAAAGAAGCTGTAGTAGACATTCATAGTTTCATATGCGGTCCTCTTTTTCTGTTCTTTGTATGGTAAATTGTTCCTTTTATGTTTGTCAAGTTCATAATTATAAAAAAATTTAAATACCTATTGTAATACTAATTGTGCAGGCAGTAGAATAATATTTTAAATTTCTTTTTTTAAAGACAGTCATCGGTTTGGCAGGAATGGTTAATTAGGGATTACATCCTTAATAATCATGGTGAAGCTCTTCCTAGTACCTGAAATCTTAATATTCAGTAATCCATTTATAAGAATACTCAAATAAGCCTGTACCCAAAGACTTACCGGTGATAGGCTTCTCTCCGATACTTTTTCAGTGCATGCCTATCCATGTTAGCTGGCATCTCTGCTGTGTTCTGTAACCGATCACTCCAAGAGGTACTCATCTTTTTTAACAATATGCTGCATTCCAAGAAAGAAGAGTAGAGCTATTTAGTATTGGTATCTCTTCACTGGTATCAAATAAACATACCCATGAAATGCTAGTTTACAAACAACTGACTGAAGAAACTACTGCTTCAAAATATTTGTAAATTCATGAAAATAACCTCCATATGTAGATAACTACCCTCAAAATTATGAAAGTTAACCTCGATATTGGCAATGCTACTTTTAATAAATAATTCAAAATGACTGCCAAATTATTTATTTTGAGCAAATTTCAGAAAATATACAATTGAGAACTTTACATACATAATTTTTCAAACAATAAATTTTTTTAAAAATTGATTATTTGAAGTTATATATACTGATTTCAGAGTAACGTTAATAAGTGTATATACATGTAATATCTATAATAAGCCATGTATTCTTTAATTCATACAATTTTTATTTTTTGGAGGGGGAGAAGGCAGGGCAATTGGGGTTAAGTGACTTGCCCACGGTCACACAGCTAGTAAGTGTGTCAAGTGTCTGAGGCCGGATTTGAACTAAGGTCCTCCTGACTCCAGGGCCGGTGCTCTACTCACTGCACCACGTAGCTGCCCCTAACCCATCTAATTTTTAAGAAAAATGTAATGGATAGTGAAGTACCAATATAGCAATCTATTGCTTTATCTGTGATTGTTATTCTCCCTATCTGCTTCCAAAAAGTTTTTTTATGTGATGTACAAAATTAAAGCATATACATATATATATATACACTATATATATATATATATATATACACACACACATATATATAATCAAACAATTAAACATAAAACTATAACAAAAAGCAGCTGGAAAGAGTAGATAAAATCAGGCATCTAGGATAAGCTAATTATCACAACTGAGCACTGAATTTAAAGAAAATCTGAAACATAAAGAAAAATACATTCATATAAAAGTTCTCATATGATAAAAAAACTATTCAAGTTTGTCAGGAATGAAACATATTTCCAGGTACAGAACACTAAGAAAAATTTGTTTTACAATTTCTTAGCATATGGAGATAGTGATGACAATATTTTCAACTATGGTTTTGCAAAAAATATAGCCAAATTCTTCAAATGGAAATTTTTTCAAGTATAACCTGGATAAACTAAGGACCTAACATTTCATCTTGATTCAGTGAAGACATTTCAGTGGGAAACTAAAATAACATGTCCCCTTCTGATGATGATAATACTGTGCTTTTTCCTTTTTTCAACATACGCATACATTGCTTTTCAGCTGGTGTTAAAGACTATAGACTAAAAGAGAGGTACTAAAGCATCTCATGCATTCATGTCACTAGAGTAAATGTCTAACTGACCAGGCAGCTGAGATTCCTAACTTTGCATACTTGTAATACAATGCAACATTCTTAAGTTACACTCTTAATTCTGAAGTTATCATCTGTAAATAGCTTTAAATAAATATGAAAAACTTTCACACAGAGTTTAAAAACATACCAGATTATTACCAGTGTCTTTAAGACAGCTTCTATGATTAAAGTTCTATGTTTCCAAAATAGCATTCTCTCTACTGCAGGCCTCAATTCTGACAGATAACAACCTCTACACTTCAAGATTTGTAGACTAGATAACCATCTGGCTATTTTCAATTCCAACGGTAAAATTTCTTTATAATCTTATTTGGGAATCAAAACTTGCAAATATTTTCTGTGGGAAGGGAATAATATTGTAGAAGAGAAAACTAAAATGAGAAAAAATTATTTCCTAGAATGTTGCTAAATATACCTATAAGTCTTACATCTAAAAAAAATTCTTGATCACTTCAATGAACAAAACATACCACAAATACCATAGGAGTAAAGAACAATTTGAATGGAACCATCCACATTATTTTTTCTTGCCCAGCATTTCACCTTACAAAGTTTTAATTCAAACCAGAAAAACAAATAGCATACTTCGATAGACAAAATAACAATTGCATAATTTCATTCCATCCTGGACATCAATCCAATTTCATTCAAATATGTATTAAGTGCCTGCTGTAATCAAGGCACCGAGGATACAAAGATAAAAATGACACTTTGCCTCTGAGAAACTTCCATTCCCCTTGGAGATAGAAAGATGTACACAGAGAAGTGAATGAGTCATAGAAGCAAAGGAGTGATCTGGATAGAATGCTCTGTGAAAATCAGAGAAGAGGAGAATTTTATCTAAGGAGATGATCAGACAATGTTATCAGGGAAGGTGCCACACCTGATAGGACCCTTGAAAGCAGATAAGGATTCTGACAGGTGGAGGGGTTAAAACGTAAAGCCTTTGGACATCATGGACCCCAAGGACCTTTCATTAGGCCTTGCTCCTGCCCTTGTACTCTATGGTCCAGGCAAACTGGATGGTGTCCTTCACACAGAGCATATTTCCAAGCAAGGGGAATGATAAAAAGTGGAAAGCACGGTGATTGAGGAAAGCACTAAAATAACATGTCCCCTTCTGATGATCTAATACTGTGCTTTTTCCTTTTTTTCAACATATGCATACGTTGCTTTTCATCTGGTGTTAAAGACTATAGACTAAAAGAGAGGAACTAAAGCATCTCATGCATTCGTGTCACTAGAGTGAATGTCTCTTTTTTGGCTGCAAAGGTTTGATGGAGTCTAACTGGACATTAATTTTAAGCTAAACTCTACTATGATTATATCAATATAACACAAGGAAACCCAAATCAATGATGTATGCTAGAAATAACAGAATGAAAAATAACATGCATTCTTATTCAAGCAACTTTAATATTTGAGTAGATTTAAATCAAAACCTTATTTTATTTCTAATTTTTAAAGGTCTATAATTTAATGCTAACTTGTAATCATTCTATATCAGAGCATCATAATTTTATCTACTAATTTTTTAAACATCAAAGATTTATTAAACACTCTGTGTGGAATGTGGAGGTATAAGTCCTCCCAGAGTTTACACAATCTGACAGATACATAAAGTAGTGAATAACAAATATTGCAAGATGCTGCTGTTCTTCAGTCATGTCTGATTCTTCATGACTTCATTTGGGGTTTTCTTAGCAAAGATACTGGAGTGGTTTGCCATTTTCTTCTCTAGCTCATTTTACAGATGAGGAAACTGAGGCAAACAGGGTGAAGTAACTTGCCCAGGGTCACATAGCTAGTGTCTGGGGCTACATTTGAATTCAGAAAGATAAGTCTTCCTGACTCCAGGCCCCAGCACTCTATCCACTGTGCCACCTAGCTGCCCCATATCAATAGGTAGTATTAATAAGCATTTATCGAATGTCTACCATGTACTATTTTCAAATTCTGTGAAACTGAGAACATGGCAAGGTTCTAGAGCTACAAAGACCAAAAAAGGAAAAGAAACCTGCTCTCAAGAAGCTTATATTCAATGGGTGGGGCAGGTGGACGCCATGCAAATCTATAAGCACATACAAAAGAAATACAGAATAAAAACCAGATAAATAAAAGGAGGGCAGTAGCAGACAGAGGGCTCAAGAAAGGGTTCATGTAGAAGACAGAGTCCTATGGCTAGTTAGCTATGTCTTAAAATGAGAACTCTATAAAGAAGAGGTGAAGTGTATTCCAGTCACAGGGAAAAGTTGTTGCAGAGGTATGGAGATGGGAGATAAAGTTCCATGGCATAGACAGAACCCCGTGTGAAAAATGGACAGAAGACCAGTTTGACGAGACCACAGAGTACAAGGGGAGGATGTGCATATAATAAAAAGGCCTTTGGGGACCAAGTTGTTAAAGGCTTTAAATGCCAAACAGAGGAAATTATGTATTTTTTCCTAGAGGCAGCGGAGAACCACTGGAGTTTATTAAGGAGTCACATGGTCAAATTCACACTTATGGAAATATTACTTTAGCAGACGTATAGAAGATGAATTAGAACGAGGAGATGCTTGAGGCAGGAAGCCTATTAGGAAGACACTGCAATAATTAAAGAAAGAGACAACGAGAAAATGAACTGAAGTTGTAGCTGTGTGAGGAAACTGCAGGATTTGAATATAAGAGATAGTATGGAGGTAGAAATGGCAAGTTTTAAGAAATGTGACCAGATATATGGGATGAGACAAAGGAAGGAGTGAAAGATAATCCCAAGAGTATGAATCTGCACGACTGGAAATTCAACATAGGGTGGGTCTGGCAGAAAGATGATGTGTTGTTTTGGACATGTTGAGTTTGAGATGTCCCCAGGACATCCAGTTTAAAACAGTCCAATAGATAGCTGGTGATAAAGGACTAGCACAGAGATCATGGGGCTGTATACAAAGATGTGTGAGTCATTTGCAAAGAGATGATAATTAAACCCACCAGAGCTAATGAGAGACTGTAGAAAGAGAAGGCAGCCCAAGCCAAAGTCTTGGTACACCTCCAAAGGTAGGGTATATGATAAGGATGGTGAGTCAGTAAAAGAGACTGAAAAGTAATGAGCAATCAGGCAGACAGAAGGGAAACTAAAAGAAATTAGTGTCACAGAAACCCAGAAAAAAGAGAGTATCCAAGAGGAAGGTGGTAAACAGTGTCCAAAAAACCAATGAGGTCAAAAAGGGTAAGGACTGAGAAGAGATCATCAGATTTGGCAAGTAGGAGATCATTGATAAGTTTACAGAACTGTCTTAGTTGAGTGAAAAGGCTGGAAGCCAGACTGCAAGGGTTGAAAAGTGAGAGGAAATGGAGACAAGGACTATAGAGTTTTCTAGACTTCAGGCAGAGAATGAGAGGAGCTTGAGGATAACAGCTTGAAGGAATGTCAGGATTTAGTGAAAAGTTTTTTAGGCCTGTATGAAGGCATTAGAAAGGAACCAGCTGATGAGGAGAGATTATGAATTAGAGAGGAGATGAATAAAGGGGCAATCTGGTGGAGAATATGAGAAGGGCTGGGATAAAAGAGGCAGGAGCTGGTCTCAGCAAGGAGAAGGGCTATCTAATTACGAGAGACAGGAGGAAATGAGGCAGTGGGGAATGATGTCAAGGGATTTTGAGATAAAGAGAAAAGAGACCTCACGGTGAACAGCATCAATGTGGCAGGCTTGAGGAAAGAAAAAATATGTGAGAGAAATTGAGGTTAGATAACATAAATGTGCATTAACTAAGTACCAAATGTAGTTCAGGCCCTAAGGGCTCAGGAGATGCAGGAAGGATTGGCTAGTAAAGACAGGCTAAAAGTAATTTGCCCAAATCATAGTCAGCCTGGAGAACCAGACTAGAATCCTAGTTTTAAACTCCTAGTCTAGCAAGTTCTCCATCTCACTAAATTTCACACTTATTTTTTCTTTTCTGAAAATTATTTTCAAATTATTTGAAGGAAAGTTTCAAAGCTTTTTCTTAATTCATTGGAAATGAACAAAACATTATGTTAAAAAAGAAAGCCTCAAGAAAGGTAATGGGACTTTTGAGAGTTAACTAATCTTTGATGTAATAACTACAATATTTAACATAATTAAAATCTACCACTTAGTCTTTGTAATTATAGGAAGATACAGTGACAGGATGTTTTATGAATTGCTTTTTCAAAACTGCTTATTTTTCGACAATTTCTCATAGGATGATATCACAGTGGTTTGAATGTAAACTTCCCTTTCCCCAAGAAAAGTTTGCAAAAGACCCAAATATGGTTTATAATTGGCGTTATTCTCTATTTAAGGACAGTCTATATGGTAATAAACTACAGTTATCCCTTCCAAAACATGGGTGTTAGGGACATGGCACCCCCAAATCCAGAAAATCTGTGTAAAATATTTTGGCCCTCCTTTTGTACCAGAGAAGAGGTCTGAATTTTTTTCTTTTATGGGGTGTTTACAGTACCTTATCATAAAATTTGGATTACGTTTTTGGTCATGGGTTCTGTGTCATCTGCTAGTCTTCATATGTCATCAGCAGCTTCCGCAGAACTCTCCAAAAATCCTTATTTAATTTCTTATGCTGACCCCCAACATATTAAAGCCACAATGGGTAAAGTCACGATGCGGAAGGGATAACCGTATTAACACTAGTGGGACCATAAGAAAAACAGGATTCAGAATAGGATAATTTAGAAATCAGAGATTTAAGAACTGGAAGAGACATTAGATTTCATCTAGGTGCTGAGGCCCAGAGAGGTAAATTACTTTTGTTGTTGTTATTCAGTCATTGTTCAGTCATGTCCAACTCTTTGTGACCCCATTTGGGGTTATCTTGACAGAGATACTGGACTGGTTTGCCATTTCCTTCTCCAGCTCATTTTACAGATGAAGAAACTGAAGCAAACAGGGTGAAGTGACTTGCCCAGGGTCGCCCAGCAAGGAAGTGTCTGAGGCCAGATTTGAAGTCAGGTCTTCTTGCCTCCAGGCCTGACGCTATATCCTCTGCACCACCTAGCTGCCCAAAATGGCTTTCCCAAAGTCAAATTGAACCTATATATCCTGTGACCCAAATAATTTTAAAACTACTTAATGCAAGATTCTCAACTCAGTCTAATACTACTGAATGTTATATTAACCAAAAAACTGAAGTAAACTGTTAATAATGCTTCTTAATCATTCAACAAAAATGAAACACTAATAGATTGGCTACTTAAAATGTCGTATTTTAGTGGTAGTTTTTAAACAACTTAAGTGACTAATATTTGTTTTAAAACATAAAATTTTCTTTTCTTCTTACAATTATGTTATAAAACTGATTCTTCACTCCAACATAAATAGTCTTCAAAATCATACATGGTAACAACTGAAACCAAGCTTCTGAGAGTTTATAATTTTTGTAGGATCTTTCATACCCAAACTCAATGAAATATTGCATGATCTAGACCCAAGATTAGATGAGAAGCCAGCAGCCACAACAGCTTTTTACAGCTGAGGAGAACAGGAAGCAAAAAATAACTGAAAGTGGAGGTTGTGTAGTGAAACTAAAGTGAATATCTCTGCTCTTGAAAAAATACACCATAGTGAGAGAAGGCCACAAGCAGCATGCCTGTCGAAGGGAGAGAGCCTCGCATTGACCTAGCACAGTCATGCTGCCCGCACTCACACTGCTAGATGGATGTGGGAAACCCGGCAAGTAGCCTCCATCTCTGTGTCAGCTTAGAACTGGATGAGCTGTGACATGTGGGGTAAAGAGACACTTTGTAACTTCTCTTTCAAGCCAAATGACAGTGACTCATTGGAAATCAAGTGAGCAAATTTTCAGTACAATGAGATACACAGATATATCATATAGATAGACAGATCTATACATATATATAAAAACGTATGTGTCAGTAAGATATGCCAAAGCATTCAAGGTACAGACAACAGAGACTTTTGAATCACAATCTCATTTTTTAATGACGTCAAGATAGATGATATATATATATATGTATATATATATATCATCTATCTTATACAAAGACATATTAAGCTTTAAGAATTTAAAGCTGCACTAAGACCTGTGTATGTATATATGCTATATTATATGCATACACGTATACATTCAAAGTGTCCCCAAAACTCTAATAGCCTAAAACTGCACTAGGATTTTGGAGATATCCTGTATAATAAAGACAGAGAGAGACAGAAGAGGGAGAAAGAGACAGAGAGCTATCATTGGAAAGTATGATGTAAACAGTCAATATCTTGATGTTTTTGCTAGAATTTTCCTTTTGTATCTGAAAATTAGCATTTATAATTTATTTTAAAGTTTTTCAACTCACTATTTTCATTCTAAAAACAATGCTCTGAAACTTCAAAATGGATCATTTAAATAGTTAATTAAAAAATTAATCCTAATATTTTCATGAAGTCATACAGATTGACCTGGAAGAGTCCTTAAGTCTAATTTGACCCCTTCTTTTATGAACGAGGAAAATGAGAAAACAGATTACTTGCCCAGGTTCACACAGGTCATAACAGAGGCAGAATTGGCCCCTCATTCCGATATATAACACTGAAAGAGAGAGACACCATTCTGAGATGTCACATGCAGTGTACACACTGCACATAATGAAACAGTCTGACAAGAATAAGGATATACTGGGAAGGCAGAACATGCCATTTTGCATGCCTATTAAAAACAAAACACAAATAATATGACTGGACTTTGTTACGGCATCCCACTACAAACTAAGGAAACTAAACAGGTTAAAGTATTTAAGCTAAATTAACTGTTTTTATATCATGTTCATGATAAGTCTTCCTACAAATTTATCTTTTTAGTCATAAAGTGAGCCGTATGTACATATGCCTTTTGATGGTCAAACAGCAATGCCACTTTTACATATAAAAGGGATCACTTTGAAGCAAATGTATAGTAATTAAAATATTTTAAGTTGTCAGAAGTCATAATTCTTTAAGACTAGGTTTCAGGTTAGGTGCTCATCTGCACTGAGAGATTCAAGATTAGCTGGGCCTATAGCAATGAAATCCAACATCCAGGTCCAAAAAGTAGATTGTATTGCAAACTTCACATTTTTCCAGAAGGAAGAAATAATAATTTTATTCAGGTTAAACTTAAAGGCTTCATTATTTCTAACTTTCAAATGGTTCTTGATAATAACAGCTCCCCACTCCTACCCAAGCTCTGGTGTATGGATTTTAACTGTTTACACAAAGAATTCCTTAAGGTAATAATTACTACTACTTACAGTTAAATACAATTTAATGCTTTCAAAGTTGTTCTTTCCCCCTCATAATCCCTTGCTTAATTAATCTGGTGAGGTATGTAGTGCAAGTATTATTATCTCTGTATTACAGATGGGGAAACTGAGGCTCTGAAAGAACCTTGCTCACTATCACATACATTGGCCTCAGCCTCTATTCCCTATACTGCTTCTCAAAGGATTTGCTGCTTCTACTTCTTTTGCATACTTTGATGGTAAAAAAACATTAAACTTTGAATAAGTGTACAGTTACTACTCATTACTATGAGAAGAGCTGAGAAAGGATGGGATAAAAATTCCAGCTATTAAGTCTCTGGCACCTGAAATTCTCTCAAGTGAAATCAGAAATGCCTGCGTAGAAAGCAATAACATTGCAAAATTTTCTTTCTTTTTGGGCAACTTTACTCTTGGGCAAAGTAGCATGAGATTCTTGGCTTGATTAACACATGACTATTTTGCTAACATTTCAACATTAAGTCTTAGAACAAAGGGTTGCTTGTTTTCCAGTGGAAAATAACATGGCTTATAGGAGATCTTGTTAGACGAGAAACACAGTACCTGGTGCCTTGACAATTTAGGGTTCTATTTTAAGAGTCAGTATGCATGTAACTAGTCCTAAGTTGAAACTGAAAAATTTTAAACTTACATCTGTTCTTGACATTTTAAAAACTAACACCAAAGGTTCAGAGAATACCATCAAGTTCTTTCTTCTATTCTTGGCACTTTATTACCTCAGATATAATACAGAAATACATTCTGTTACCAGCACATTAAGTTAATTATAACTAAATGTATTTGCTGCTTGCTAGAGCCTTCAACCATATAATGGTTATTGACGTACAAAAATAAGAACCCACTTAAAGAAAAATCTGATTCACTTAATTAATTCACATAATGTCTTCTTCATAAAGTTTTCGTAATTCCCAAAGGCCTTCAGAATTGCAAAGGGTTGCAATGATGGCTGAACATACCATTACTCTCAATTTGATAGACAGTATTATATGTTTCTTTAGTAATAGCTTATCTATATTTCCAGCACACAGGACCGTTTTGTCATCTTGCTTTGACCCAAGAAAAAATGCTAACTTGGGGCCTTCCTCCAAAGGAAGAAATGTATTCTGTGAGCACTGTCAGCCCCCACTCACCATTCAGTCTTTCTTTTGCTATTCTTTTTTACCTCGTTTAAAAGAGAGAAAAGGAAAGAAAAACAATTATCTCAAGAGTTTAGCTATTACATTTTTAGAGTTTACATTATAGAACACTGTGTATAAATGTGCACATTTCACAGACTAGATACACTTCACTGACTAATTTAATTGCTTGCCTGTGTGCATGGTGATAGAGGTAAACTTGTTAACTCGCTTTTTATAAATAATAATAATAATACCTAATTATACCATAATCTACACTGCTTAACAATTTTCAAAACATTTTTATGGCCATTATTTTGGCAGATTTCAGGTCAACATAAAGCAGAACTTCATAAATTCACCCAATCAGAACTTATCAGAAGATCAAAGATTTGAGAGCTAGAAGGGACTGAAAGGCCTTCTAGTTCATCCTTCTCATTTTCAGGGGCAGAAACCTGAAGCCCCCAAGGGTTAAGTGAAACTTTCTCAAGGTTACACAGGTTTGAAATGTCTTGGGAGCATGAACTGTTTTATTTTTGTCTATATTTCTGGTGCCCAATACAATACATGGATGATAGCTGGCATTCAATAAATGACTGCTGAATTAAACAATCAGCCCTATCCACAAAATGGCATGGGCTGCCTTGGGAGTGATCACCCTACTTATAATGGAGATGTGCAAGCACACTAGCTGGCCATTTGTCAGGAATGTTAGAGAGAGGCTTCATGCCTTAGGAAAGCCCATATAGATTCAATGGGAGATAGTATGATATAGCGGGGAAAGGTTAGGCCTAGAGATTGAATCCAGGCTTTGCTACATGTGTGACTTGACACAAGTTTCACTTAATCGTTGAAGGCTTTCATTTCTTCAACTGTAAAATGAGGGGGTTGGAAAATATGACACCTGAGGTCCTTTTCAGTGCTATATTTATGACTCTATGACCTCTAAAGGTCCTTCTAACTATAAACCTTTTGACACTACTAAGATGTACCCAAAAAGCTAAGTGGCAAAATTCAACACCAGGTTTTCTAAGGCCAGAGATCTTTCCATTACACTAAACTTTTATCTCACAATGCAGTACAGACTATAGTCATAATACAGCAATAGAATAACATTAGAAATATGATATAAATATACAGGTCTATAAATACAGATTTTAAAAATCTGGCCATTTTCCAAATATATTAATCAAGATCTCATTTTTTCACTTTAAAAAAACTGCAGGAAAATGATAAATGTTGGAGAAGCTATGGGAAAGGCGGAACACTAATTCATTGTTGGTAGAGTTGTGTGCTGATCCAACTATACTGGAGAGCAATTTGGAACTATGCCCAAAGGGCATTTGACCCAGCAATACCACTTCTAGGGCTGTATCCCAAAGAGATCATAAAAATGGGAAAGAGACCCACATGGACAAAAATATTTATAGCAGCTCTCTTTTGTGGTGGCCAAGAACTGGAAATTGAGGCGATGCTCATCAATTGGGGAACGGCTGAACAAGTTGAGGTATATGAATGTAATGGAATGCTATTGTGCTGTAAGAAATGATAAACTGGAAGACTTCAGAAAAATCTGTAAAGACTTCTATGAACTGATGCTGACTGAAGTGAGCAGAACCAGGAGAACACTGTACACAGTAACAGCCACAGCGTTCGATGACTGACTTTGATAGACTTAGCCCTTTTCAGCAATGCAAGGACCTAAAACAATTCCAAAGGACTCATGATGGAAAACGCCATCCACATCCACAGAAAGAACTACGGAGTCTGAATGCAGAGCAAAGCAGACTATTTTCTTTTTTTTTGTTGTTTTTTTTTCTTTCTCATGGTTCCTCCCATTCATTTTAATTCTTCTATACAACATGACTAATGTGAAAATGTTTAATAGGAATGTATATGTAGAACCTATATCAGACTGCATGCTATCTTGGGGAGAGAGAAAAACTTATGGAAGTAAATGTTAAAAACTAAAAATAAATTAACTTTTAAAATAACTGCATTTTTTTTACATCACCATTTCCAAATATATCCCTTCCCTTTCTGACCCAAAGGGCCATTCCTTGTAACAAATAATTTAAAAAGGAAAAAAGCAGTCCATCAAAACTAAGCAACACATCAACCAAATCTGACTGTATATGCAATGTTCTAAACCCACAGTTCCCCACTTCTGCAAAGAAAGGAAGAGTTGCATCTTCTCATCTTTTCTTCAGAACCAAAGCTGATCATTATAATTATATAGTTTGGAGTTCTGTTTCCCATTTAAAACACTGTAATCATTGTGTATATTTTTCTCCTGGTTCTACATACTTTACTTTTGCATCAGTTCACATAAGTCTTCCATACTTCTCTGTATTCTTCATCTTCATCATTTCTTATGACACAGTATAATTCCATTATATTTATATACCACAATCTTTTTAGCCAGTGCTCAATCAATGGGTATCTTTTTCATTTCTGGTTTCATGCTACTTTAAAAAAAAAAAGTGCCACTATGCATATTCTGAGGTATGTGGAATCTTTCTGTCTTTGTCCTCCTTGGAATATATCCCTAGCAATGGGATCTATGGGCCAAAAGGTACAAACATTTCTTTTAGCATAATACCAAATTACTTTCCAGAATGGATAAATTAATTCATAGGTCCAACCACAGTGTATTAGTGTGCCTATCTTTTCACTACTCCTCCAATACACTAATTCTAACTTTAAAGATTAACCAAGTGACTAAATTCAGCAAAATCCGAAACTATCACTTACTACTCCCAGATTTGTGTAAAGAGCTAGTGCTTTACTTTTCCTAGCCACAGGTTAGTCCTATTTATTTCATGATACCACATGCTAAATTCTTGTGGAAATTACCTAAAAGTCTTCACATAATTAAAAAAAATAGACTTGAATTATTCCTACCCTTTCACTAGCTTGTTTACACATCAGACATAAAACACTAATAGGATTTGCTTTAGTCTCCTTTCTGCTGATAAACCCAGATGTATAATGATTTTTTCAATGTTTGATAGAAACCTAGACCCCTTGGAAAACCTCTGCTCAATTCATGGGTTGCTCACCTTTAGCAGTTAATAGGGCTGACCATAAAAATTACTTCTGACCAGTATTTTTAAAAGCTCACATTCATACAGTGCTGTACATTTTACTATGTGCTTTCCTCACAATAACCCTGTGAAGTAAATAATGCAAGTGTTATTATCCCCATTTTACCAATGAGGAAACAAAAGCTCAGAGTTCAGGTGAATTGACCATAGTCACATGGCTTGTAAATGGCAGCCAAAAATTAAACAAACATCTTCCAACTCACCAATTCAAAACTTATTCTACAATACACTAAATTGCTACACTATACACAGTTACACATATCTGTAATAGGGCCTACACTAAAGCTAAAACATAATTCAAAATGTGCTTTAAAAATCATTTTTGCCTAAATCATCAATAAACTAATTTTTTCAAAGACATTACCAAAATGTTTCTATTTTGGCAACTTCCATACAATAGCTCCCAAGTCAGACTTCATGATAAACATAAAGATGGAAAATAATATATGGCATAAATGCTAGCTATGAAATATTTGACCTAAACTGAAGAGAGGACATAATTTCCATTAAACTATCACTAAAAAAATTTAAATAAATATTATCATGGACATTTGAAAAGCAGCATGGCATAAGCTGCGACATACTGGCTGTGTGATGTCACTTAGCCATTCAATTCTCCCAAGTCCCCAGTGAGCTCCCTCTAGCCATAAGTTACAAAACAGATGCTGGTTTGCATCAGTGAAGAGAATTTTCATACTAGGACTTTACTATACCAACGAAAACAAAGGCCTACACTGCGCCCTCCCCCAAAAAAATCTTGTATCTTTACAACATAAGAAATGTCAATAACAAATGGGCTTACTGCTAAAGATCATCATCAGATTTTATCACTGTACTCTCAATCTTCTGTTGATGAGGCAGGTCCTGGAAGAGCAAACATTTCTCTTACATATCCTCGCTTATATTGTCCAACTTAAAGGACACCTAAGAGCTCTGAAACAGCAGCTCATTTTCCAAGACAATTCAGCTCCTCAGTTTTTGCTCTCTGGAAGCCTAAAAAAATAGCAGTTAAGCTATCTCACAATTCTCCGAAGCACTTGGCTACTAAATGTATTTGTCACTAGCTAACATGTTGAAAACTTAGTAACCAATCACAATACAACTTAGATGGGTTTTAACCAATGGGATAGCACCATCAGACCTTCTGTTTCACAGTGCCAAGACACTTTGCATTTGGTCAAGCAGTAATGCTACTCTGAAGCAAATTACAGCAATTAAATTGTTGATTTTTTAAAGGAATAAGAAGTTACAATTTTCTGTTTCCTCATCTAGATTTTCCTACGCTAATGTAATCAAAGATCCAGTTTCAAAAAAATGTATGCTGCCCTGAAAACTTCACTTATGTCCAGAAAAGAATCTTTAAAATTGTGTTCAAATTGAACTGACAGGCTTCATTATGTTATGTAAAGCTCTGTATAAATGGTCCTTGATAATAACATATTCCCCCTTATCCACTCAGGTCTGTTTTATCAGCAGGTTTTTAACATCACTTTTCCAAATACAGAATTCCTTAAGTAGAAACAACCTGTTGTCCTTGTTCAGTCATTTTCAATCATGTCCGACTCTTCATGACTTCATTTGGGGCTTTCTTGGCAAAGATTTTGAAGTACATTGCCATTTCCTTCTCCAGCTCATTTTAAAGATGTGGAAATTGAGGCAGTGTTAAGTGACTTACCAAGGGTCACACAGCTTATAAACATCTGAAATCAAATTTGAAGTCAGGTCTTCCCGACTCCAGGCCCAGCTGCTCAAACACGCTTTTGAGTTTACAGAGTGCATTCCTCATAACCCTATGAGATACGTAACACAAACACTATAATTTCCATTTTAGAAATGAAAAAAGTAGGGCCCTGAAAGGCAACATGATACAGGAGAAATAGCATTGGCTTTGGAGTTGGGTTCACCCCAACTTGTGTCAATGACCTAGGCAAGTTACTTATCCCCCTGTAGACCTGCCTCAGTTTCTTCATCTATAAAACGAGGGAGTTGACCTCGACAACCTCTGGCTCCCTTCCAGCTCTAAAGCTATGCCCCTATGATTTCCCCCCTTAAAAAAAGGTCTTAACTGGCCCATGAACACACCAATGCTCATCCTGGTTTGGGAGCTGCTTTTTCTGTGTTTGTTCCTTCCTGATCCCATAATGGACATGATCAGGCTTGGAGGCCACCTGGTGAATTCTTGAAGCTTGTGGATTCCGCCTCTTTGGTTGGAGCTAATTGAAAACAGCAAGAGAAATACCTGATAAGGACTCCATTCTCTTGGATGATAACCACTGGACAGAGGATGATCCAAGTTCCTGGCCTGGCTTGCCAGAGACATGAGAGAAGCAATGAAGAGCTGAGGCGAAATGTAAAATGCCTAACTGGCACTGCAAACTTCTTCGTATTTAGATAATTTTAATTATCAAACTCTTAGCTGAGTAAACCAGAACTTCCGTTGTTTCGTTCAAATCTGTCAATGGACACTAGAGGGCACACCGGATTGGCCTCTGACACTTACTAGCTGTGACACTGGATCTCCTTCCAGCCTCAAGTTCCTCATTTGTAAAAGGGGCATAACAGCACCTATCTCACAAGGCTGCAGTGAGGATCCCATGATAGTGGTAATGTACTTTGCAAGCCTTAAAGTGCCACATAAATGTTAGCTATTAATCATTTCTTTTAGGTATAGGAAATAATATCTCATTCTTGATTCATATTGTCCACAATATCTTTTTATTCCTCCTTTCTGAGGACATGTGAGACATAAGCCAAAACCTAAGCTTTATGTAAATTGTCCCTGGGCTCTGTAGAGGGGAATGTGTTTAATGATCCAAAGAGTGAAATAAAAGGGAACCTAATTCCTACTAGAGGCCAGGCTCTCTTAGGCTTGAACCCAGTTCAGACCGTGTCTATGAGTTGACAGCAGAAGTCACCTTAGAAGCAAGAGACTGCCCCAGTTCTGACGGGCCTAGTAGTGGGTCTCTATTGTTAAGACTTTTCATTTTTCCCACTAAGTCTTATTGGATTAAGCCCCATATCCTAGCCTGCCAAGGTCACTCAGAATCCTGATTCTTTCAGTGTCTCTCTTTACTGTCCCAGTTTTGTGTCATCTGCAAATGAGCTAAATATTTTATCTATTCCTCCACCCAAGTCACTGATAAAAATGTCCAAGGGCATCAGATCCAGCTCAGATCCTTGGAGTAATTCTTCCCAAACTGGCATTAAGTCACTAATGGTTCTTTGGGTCTAGTCATTCAACTAGTTCCAAATACACCCAACTATTCTATTATTTACAGCTTTTCCACAGGTATAGCTTGAGAGACTTTGTGAAATGCTTTGTTAAAATCTACATAAAACTATCTCCTTAGCACTCCCATGATCTACCAGCATAGTGACAAGGAAATGAGGTTAATCTTGCATGACTTGTTCTTGAAACCATTCTAATTCATTGTGATCACCACATCCTTTTCTGGATGCTCACTAACCATACCTTTAATAATATGTTCTAAAATTTTTCCAGTAATTGCCATTAAGCTCACTGGCCTATGGTTTGCAGACTCCATTCTCTTCCCCTTTTTTGAGATCATGACATTTGTCCTTTTCCAATCCTATGAGACCTTTACAATGCTCCACAATCTTTCAAAGATGAAAGCTCAGCAATGACATCTGCCAATTCTTTCAATACCCTAGGATATAATTCATCTGGACATGCTGACTTAAACTCATCCATCTAGTGAATCTAAGTGCCCACTATTCCTTACTTATCTTGGACATCAACTTTCTTTTAACCATTTTCATTGTTTCTCTTCCAGTTCAAATATCATTCTCTTTGGTAAAGAAAAGAATCCAAACTCAAGTTGGTGAGCTTCACCCTCTGCATCACTATGATTATTCCATCCACCCCAGCAGCAATCCTACCCTTCTTCCATCTTCTTTTGCCCATGTAGCTTTAAAAAGCCCACCTTTTTGTGTTGTCCTTAGCTTTCCTTGTCCAATGGTGCTAATTCTGAGCTTTAGCACTCAACATTCTTTATAAAACTGTGCCACCTTTATGTAAAGATCCAGTTATCTGCCACTGCTTCCATTTTCTATAAGTCTTTAAAACTCTAAGCTAATGGTGAATTTCCTATGCATCCACATGTCCTCCTTTTCCTTATCATCTGAACTGTTTCTCCAAGACCATCTGATGCAGACTGTGTCTTCCTTATGGTAAATGCTCTGGTCCAAACTTTTCCCTAAAGAATCACACAAATGACTCCCTTCTCAATCCCTCAATTACTCCATTAATCAAGTTTTTTATTTATGCAGAATCCCTGAAAATAAATCATGGGCTGCTTATAAGAATTCACATTTCTATCTCCCATTACTCCCTTTCACAAACTCTGTTCTAACTTGTCCACCCTTCTATGTGAACACCCCACGTTCTGAACATATATGAAAATTCTCTTCTACCCAGGTTAGTCTTCCTCTTTGAAAATCCTCACCCCTCCTTTCTGCCAAAAAAAAATCCTCCTCATGTTTCAATTCTGGCTTATCTAGTGAGTTCTCTAACCACTCTGGACTCCAATGATTTCTTTCACTTCTTAAGTCAGCACCTACTATATCCAAACTGCTTACTGGCACATAATCACAGACTGTTTCATGATATCATTTGAACTGTAGTCTCGTTCTGCTTATTTTTCAGACACACACAGTGCTACAAGTCCTCAGACTTATAAACCCTGTCTCTCACAGCACTGAGCAAGGACTAAGCAAGAACCAGTGCTTATTTCACTTTACTGCCATTCAGATGTTCTCCAGTCTTGCCAAACTAACACTCACCATTCCCAAAGCCCACCCGCCTTTTTCTGCACTCACTCACTTTGTCCCCTGTGCCTACAATGCACAAATCCCTTCTCTGTCTTCTACTGGCTGAAATCATTAAGATCACAAATTTAGAGCTAGCAGGGATTGTGGGGCCCTCTTAATCTGCAGATAAAGAAACTGAGGCCCGGGGAAGTTAAGAGACCTTCCCAAGCTTTTTTTAAGTGACTTAGGCAGGATTCAATCCCCAGCCTTTCTGACTCCAACCCCAGTCCTCTATCCAACTGCAATGCTTCTTGATGCCTCCCAACCTTCAAGGGCATCTCTACATGCAGCTTTCCCCGATCCCTTCAGCAGGAAGTAGTCTTACTTGAAAATTAAAGAGCCCCTACAGTACAATTATCCATTCCTAGGAAGATCATCATGAGATGATTTTTTGAAATGACAATCATAAAGTTGAAGGGTCTCAGAAATTCATCAAATCCCATATCCTAATTTTGCATATGAGGAAATTAAGGATAAAAAGATCTGTGCTTGGTACTGTGTTGTTTTGGGTTTTTTATCAATGATTTGGATAAAGGCATAGACAGCAGGTTCATCAATTGCAAATACCACAAAGTTAGGAAGATAGTTAACATCCTGGATGACAGCATGAGGATCCCAAAAGACCCTGGAAGACTAGATCATCCAATAAACTAAGTGATAAATGTGAAGTCTAACATTTGGGTCGAAAAAATCAATTTCACAAGAACAAGATAGGGAGTTTCTCTGAAAAAGATCTGGGGGTTTTAATGTACTACAAGCTCAATATGAGTGAGCAGTGTGAAGTGGTGACCTAAGAACCTAATGAAATTTTGGTTAACATTAAGAAAGGAATAACTTCAGGAATGAAAATGTGATAGTCCCTCTGTTAGAGAGCTGAGTGTTATATTCAGTTCTGGGCACCAGAGTTTAAGGAAGACACCAGTAAGTTAGATAGCATCCAAGAGAACGAGGATGGTAAAAGACCTTGAGTCTATATTTCATGAAGGCAAGCTGGAGACACTGGGGATGTTTAGCCTGAAGACTCAAAGAGGGAGAAGAAGTTGTCTTCAGTTGTCATGCAGAAGAGAAATAAAATTTGTTCTATCTAGCTCCAAAGGGTAGAACCAAGAGCAAAGTGAAGAATCTGCAAAAAAACAGATTTAGCCTTGATATGAGGTTAAACTTCCTCACACCTACAGCTATCTAAAAGCAGAATGGGATGCCTTGGAACGTAGCAGGTTCACCCTCATTGGAGGTCTTCAAGCAGAGACCCGATGTCCACTTGTTTGAAATGCTACTCATTCCTTCCATGTATGGATAGACTATATTGACACTCAGATCCCTTGAAACTCTAAAACAATATGATTCTAGGACTTGAGAAGTTGTGAAAAGCCCAAGGTGGCAAAGGTAATGGTGAATGGCAGCCAGAAGTTGAATCAGATATTCTCACACAAAATCCTGTGCACCCTCCACTATACCGTGCTGATCCTATCATATGACACGGGAGTTTACTTGGACCTTTTCCATGTACTTATCCTCTTCTATTTAGTTTTATAGTTATTTGTGGACTTATCTCTCCTAAACAGAGAAACTGTTGTCTTATTGAAGGTGATCACTTGATAGCATTTATCACTTTTTCATCTCATAGCCCCTTACACAGGTTGTGTTGTAGTTTGTCCTTGGTTCTTGAAGAGGACCGTGATATTAGGAAGACGATGCCATGACTTGCAAGGGAATTGGTTTTCAGTAAGGGAGGGCTGTACAAAGTCACCAGTCTCAACTTTCTCTTCCAGGGCCATCTCAGTCCAGTGGCCAGACAGAGAGCAGAAAACTGCAGAGGGCCATCACACAAATCATTTAGGATCATTGCTTTAGAGTTGGAAAGAACCTACAGGTCATTGAGTTCAACTGCTTTATTTTGCAGATAAGCAATTATTTAGCATTTCTTTCAAGTTGGAAGGAACCTAGAAATCACTTAGTTTGATTGCTTTATTTTTGCAGATAAGCAAAGTTAAGTCCCAAAAAGTTACACAAACATGGTTCTGAGAAAGTCCATCACACAAAATGTTAAGGACCCATGATCTAGAAGGAATAACAACAGAAAGGAGATGGATCCCCATGACCTCTACAACATCCCATTACAACTTAACTTCCCTGAGGAGTACACTTGATGTCAGAGTTGTACACACACATGCTTTCTCTCTCTCTCTATCCCCCCCCCAACTTCTCTAAATTTTTTTGTTGTTCAGTCCTGTCCAACTCTTTGTGACCCCATTTGGGGTTTTCTTGGTAAAAATACTGAAGTAGTCTGCCATTTCCTTCTCCAGCTCATTTTACAGATGAGGAAACTGAGGCATACAGGGTTAACTGATTTATCCAGGGTCACGCGGCTAGTAAGTATCTGGGTCTAGATTTGAATTCATGAAAATGAATCTTCCTAATTCCAATCTACTATGCCACCTACCTGCCTCTCTGAATTTTAAAATGTAATCTTTATGCAGTAAAGTCACAGAATTGGGCCAGACCTTAAGAAGTCATCAGTTCAAAAACTTCACTTTAAAGATAAAACAAACCAAGGCCTTGAGGCATTACATGACTTGCCCAAAGTCACACCATTAGTAATTAAATTCCACTATACTAAACCAGTATACTAAATACTAGATTAGACTGATAAAGAGTAATCCTGCCTACAGCACATGCAGCATCTAATGCTGAGATGTAATGCATCTACACTTGGAAAAATTCTACTCACTGTAGTAAAATCAGTAAATTCCTGCCTGACCTCTAACTTCTATAGATTACTTTAAAAGTCCATCACAGTAAAGTGATATTTCACATTTTTTATATTTCTATAATAAAAATAATTGTTTCAATATTTTCACAGTAACCAAGTTTGCATCAATTGCTTTAATGTACAAAATGGACAGTCCAGAAACCTTATATACTTCGATTCAACTGCTCTTCTCAAAAGGACTTGCTATCTCATTTTGGTTGTTCCCTCCCAAGGAGGCAGATCAAAACTCATCCATGCCTGCCTTTCCTATCCATGACCACCCAATGTTCTGGAGGCCTTTGTCATCTTCCCCACATTTTGAGGTTATCATAAAACACCTGTGGTCCCCTCTCTTCCTATCAAACATTTTCCTAATAAAAAAAAAAGTCAACAGTAGTGACAAAGTATTTCAGCAGCTAAGAAAGTTTAGAGTACTATCCGTTCAAGCAAACCGCTCTCAAGCATACAGGTAAAGCTATCTGAAAGCATTCTGCAAAACAAAGTACATTACCAAAATCTGCCACCTTAATCTTAAAAGCTGCGGCCTACCAGGTAAAGACACAAAACTCTGAGTTGCCTGTACACTAAAAACACGAACTTGACACTATTTGGACATCGTGTCCATCTTTCTTCACTCTCATATGTGTCTGTGCTATTCTAACCGCAATGTGGCAGCAACGAGGGCGTCCTCTATGAAATGGGAAGCAGAGTTCATTTACAAGTGAGTGGTGCAAGGCACAAAATGGTATGCGGGCTATCAAGCCGGGAGCTCTTCTTAGGCTGTGGTCAAACTAGCTCGCATCACCCTTCAGAGGCCTCTCGGTTTCCTTAGTCACTCAGCGTGAGAGAGTCAGCAAACAGAAGCAGAACTATCTGGAAAGGGGTCAAGGACTGCTCGCTGAGAAGGAAGGCGCTCCAAAGGGGCAGAGTACGCCTGTTCCTACAAAAGATAGATATGCAAAAGTGCTTCACACACAGTAAGCGTGCAAATATCTTTTTAGCGATTACATCCTCTCTGCCACCAGGAAAAGGCTTGTGAAAGCGGAGCAGAGGAGGCTTGTTTAGGGCGCAGATGTACGAGAAGGCTTAGGCACCTAAAAAAAAAATAGGGAAGGGGGCTGTGAGGAAAGGAGGAAATGGGGATGGCAGCAACTAAGATGAAGAGAACTTCCGTTGGGGATGGGAGAGGAGGAAAGTAAAGAGGTTCCAGGGAGGGGGCAGAAGACCGACCCCGGAGGAGACGTTCTGGAGAGTGGTGGTGTTAGGAGATCGGGGCTCAAACCAGAGAAGTGCGTGACGATGACAGCCCGCAGCAACAGCGACGGGCAAAGCAGTCCCTCCCCTGCCCTTGGAGACTGGGGGGAGGGGGCTCCTCAAAGATCCGCGGGGGGGGGTGTCAAGGAATTCTTCAGGCTAGCATCTTGAGAGAGCCCAGAAAGGGCAGCTTCTCCACCTCGCTCGTGAGGCTCCCAGATTTTAGGGCCACATCTCCAGGGTCCCCGGGAGGGGGAAGAAAGAGGAGGCGGCTTCTCGGAGATGTGGAAGCTAGTCACTCTGACGCAGGGGCTAACCTCGGATAATGGGAGTGCGCAGGTTTTGAGGATAGCCCCACTTGGTTCCGAGGCTAGCCCCTGGAGGGAGAATGGGAGATGGTGAAGACAGCTTTTCCGAGAAAAGCCTGGGAAGGGAGGCAAGAAAAAAGAGGCTCACCCTGGTTAGAGGGGGAGTCAGAAGGAGAGAGGTCTTGGGGAAATTCGAGGGGGTTCGCCCGCAAAGGGGGAGGTGTAAAGGATTGAGAAGACAGAGCCGGGGAAGGGGGCGGGGCAAAAGGGGGGGGTGTCTCGCGGCCGTTAAGGAGGCCGTTGGCAGGGTCCCCGGGGTGGGGGCAGTGGAGGGGAGGGGACGCGGCCCCTACCCCGCCGCATGCCGGCCTCCGCTCGGTGGGGCTCTCCTCGCCCGCTCGCGCCCCCCCCCGGCCCCGCCCTGTCCCGTCGGGCCCGCGCGCCGCACTCACTCACCGGCCCCTCCGAACAGCAGAAAACCCAACACGCAACTGCCGCAGCGCCGCCCCCGCTGCCCTCCGGCCCCCCTTCCTGCTCGCTTGCTCCCGGCCCCTCCCCGCCCGCCGCAGAGGCCCCGCCCCTCGATGACTCTGGGCCGGGCCAGGGAGCGCCTAGAGGTTCAGCGCCCGGGCTCGGGCGTAGAATTCTTCCCCACCCCCACTTCAAACCCTCCCTCCCCTCCCGCCGATCCCTCCAATCCCCGCGTCCTCTGAGCAGCGTCGTCTCTTCCTCCCCCTCACTCCAGGGAGGGGCGGGGGAGTAGGAGCGGAGGCGGTGGCGGCCGCAGCTGGCACTGAACCAGGCTCCCAGCTGGGCCCTCCTCTCTGTCACTCAAATCAGCCCCACCAGCTGCCAGGGACCCTCGACACCCTCCCCACCCCACCCGGGCCTGGGCTTTCCCTGCGGTCCCCTCCCCCGACTCCCTGGCCATTCTGAGTCCACCAGCCCCCCAGCCTACCCCCTGGCGGATAAGACCGGGAGGTCTAGGGAGCTTGGCATGACGTTCGGCAGCATCTTCAGCCGGGCTTCTCGGATAGTCTGGACTCTTTAGATTTTTTTTTTTTGGATGAAAGAGACTATACTACAAGGTCTACAGCCCTGCGACATCTGGAATCACTGCCCCGCGTGGGGTAGCCTAGGGTCATTTGAAAGACCTCCCCCGCCCCCACACACACACACCTCCTGTTACTTAAATGATGGAAGGCTGAATGAGTTACTCAGCTGTCTAGCATTTCCAGCTCTGCTCGGAAAATACTTGTCTAGCTAAAGCACTGATATACATATACATATATGTATGCATATATGTGTATATATATGTGTGTATGTGTATATGTGTGTACATGTGTGTACACATGTATATTGCATGTATATGTATGTATGCTTATATGGTAGCTATCAAAAGGGAGGCGGAATGGAAACTGATCCTGCCCTCGACAAGCCGCCTTCCGAGGCTGCTAAGGAGCAGCAGAGTGCACAGAGAGCGCCGAGCCCTCAAACGCTAGCTGTGTGACCCTGGGCAAGTCACTTAAGCTCTGCCTGCCTCGGTTTCCTCATCTGTAAATAGGGATGATAAGAGCACCTGCCTCCCAGGGTGGCTGTGAGGAGGAGATGAGATAGTATTGGTAAAAGCGCCTAGCACAGTGCCTGGCAGCCCGCAGGTGCTCTATGAATGAATGCTAGCTATCATGGGGAAATGTACACCATACACGCAGAAAGGAAACCTACCTTACATAAGGACAGTTACAAGGTAATCTGAAGAAGAGGAGAATATTAACAAGTAGGGGGGAGGGGAATGGCAGAAAAGGTTTAGAATCAGAAAGTAGTACCTGAGGTACCTAAGGATGTGGAGAGCACCGAGATCTGCACCGTCATTGGCTGGAACGGTTGTCAGTACCAAGCCAGCCTGCGCCCCCACCACCACCACCCCCGCAGCAACCCCTTAAAGCCTCAGCTGGCTGGCGTGACTTGGCGTGACGTACGGCCGGTGGGCGGGCCCTCGGCTACATTTTCAGGGCCTCCCTAGTGTTCCAGGATACCTTGGGGAATGCGTGGGGTGGTGGGTAGCCAGGTGGTCTCATACCACTTTCTATGCGGCTGTGGAGCCAGTGCAAGGCCAGGCTTCGAATCTGGGGCATGGGGTAAAAATATTTGAAAGCTACTGGTATTTAAATGCCAGGTGAAGGGGTGTCGACGCTGAAAGGTCTTTTTTAGACTTGAGAGTCCTTCTCTTTGTTCTACAGATGAGAAAAATGAGTCGTGTCTGATTCTCCATTGACTCCATTTGGAGTTTTCTTGGCAAAGATACTGGAGTGGTTTGCCATTTTCTTCTCCAGCTCATTTTACAGACGAGGAAACCCAGTGAGAAGTGACTTGCCCAGAGTCACACAGTTAATTAGTGTCTGAGGACACATTTGAACTCAGGAAGATGAGCCTTCCTAACTCCAGGCCCAGCACGTTATCCACTGCTCCACGGTGAAGTAAATCATCAAAAGTCCCACAGTGCATTGGTGGCAGAACCTGGCCTAGACACCAGGTCTCCTGCCTTTGGGACAAGTGCCCCTTCCTTCCTTGCGCAGTTGACCTGTGGACACCCTAACCTGAACTGAAAGGTCAGCTGGGGGGGGTGGCAGGGAAGGGTACCCATTCTGTCCCTGTCAACCTTTTCCCTTCCCCAAATCCCCCACGACTTCCAGCTGCCCTGCTCCCTCTTTTAAGGCCATTTATACCTGAATGCTACAGAGTCAGGGAACTGCAGGGCCTGAACTGCATTCATAAGTCACACAGACTTTTCTGCTTCTTGGCTACTTGTCTCTGGGAGATACCCCAATTTTTTCCTCCGAGAGGTTATTCTCTTCGGTATAACTTGGACATTGTTATAAGGCATTTGCTCTGTGCAAAGCTTTGTTAGGCACTGAGGGGAACAAATGTGATGCATCCATTTAAATGATAGTGCCTCGGTGAGTATACAACCTAGTGACAGATGGAGGTGGAGGGGTAAGTCTTGAACAGGTGTGTACAAGTAAAGGAGGGCTTGTAGGTGGCACAGTGGATAGAGCACTGAGCCTGGAGTCAGGAACCGAGTTCAAATTTGGCCTCAGACACTAGTTATGTGACCCTGGGCAGGTCACTTAACCCTGTTTGCCTCAGTTTCCTCATCTGTAAAGTGAGCTGGAGGAGGAAGTGGCAAACCACTCCAGTATCTTTGCCAAGAAAACCCCAAATGGGATCCAGCAGAGTCAGACAGTACTAAAAAAAAAAAAAAAAAGCTAAAACAAGAAGTAAAAAGGCATAGTGCCAAAGTGAAAGAAAATTATAGGAGGCTATGAGAATTCACAGGAGAAAGGCTGGGGAAGATTTCATTACAGAAGACTGATCATCTGGATTCTTTGGATTTTTTTTTTTTGATGAAAGTCTTAGTTTCAATTATTTGATCACCAACCTCAACCCTTACCCATTTTTCCACTAGTCAACACCACAGACTGAGCAATCACTCTGTATAAACCCTATCCCAGGAGGTATGAGTGCTGTAAAAGAAAAAAAGAAACATAGGTCTTGCCCCTGAAGACTTTCCAGTCAACTTCCTGGGGTAGGAGGGTAAGAGGGAAAGGACAGAAGACACACACATAAAGTTCACTTATTCAACCGATATGTTAGTGTTCACCAGAAACATACTAAAATTGGAGTCCTATAGAATGACACTAGACATCCAGGATCACTTACAAATCAGAGAGTACAAAAAGGCACACTTTGAATCACAGGATTTAGGGGAAAGAGAACTGGATTTGAAATCAGAGAACTTGGATTAGTCATTACTATGTGACCTCGGATAAAACACCTGGCCCCTAAGTTTCCATTTCCTTATGTGTCATTTGCACTACCTGCTTTGAAGGGGAAATGTAAGAGAAGGCAGCATAACGTAATAGAGAATTGGCCAAAGCCAGAAAGACCAGTTAAAGTCCCATATCTGATCCTTATTGGCTTGTGACCCTAGGCAAGTACTTAACACTGTGAGTGCCCCAGGAAATTCTCTAAGACTACAAATGCCAGGAAAAGTCCAGATGTGCCTTGAGGAAAGAAACTCCTCACCAAGAGGTCCCTACACAGCACAAATGAAATCAAAGTTCTGGTTTAAAAAAAAAAAGGGTCAAACATCTCAGTCTCAACAATTTCAAAGATGAAGGTAGCCAAACAAAGGAGGCCACTCCCACCCATGTGGTAGGGGACAAAGCAGGCAAACCGGGCATTCTCAAAGAGCCTCTCAATGGCATCTTCATGTGAGAACTGGGCTTAGGTTACACTGTACATGTTTATAACGGGGTGGGGGGGGGGTTGTTTCTTATCGGGGGAGGATAGAGGAAGGGAGAGTTGGGGTAAGAAAGAGAAAAGGAAGAGTTTTGCTTATCAAAAAAATATATATAACTTTAAAGATAAGATCAAATATAGGTTAAGTGGTGTGTAAAATGTAAAACGCTTTTAAAATGTGAGCTATTATTGTAACAAATATGAATCATCATTATTAATTAAAAAGCATTTACTGAAGCATAGTACAAATTAAACTGGGCTGGTAGCCTCCTCCTAGGCATATAATCCAAGACAGGAAACACCAAAGGCCAAGATATTAAGAGATTTGGCCAAGGAATGAAAACAGGACAAATACCAATAACCGGCAGGCCATGGAGAGATGATTTAGCATTTACATGTCCATCAGCTGTGGGATGAATGGGAGAAAATCTAGGGAGAATGTAGGGTGATGGGAACGTTGGGTCTTTTGATTAGTTTGGAAGCCTTCACAGAAACAAAGGGATATCACAAGATCTCTAAAAGGAAGTAAAAATCTAAAAAAAAAAATCTAAATGACTGAAAGATAGATAACGAAGCATATTTCCTCAAACCATGAGAGAGACCACAAGTAGTAAGCATCAGAGGCTACATCTGAACCCAGGCCTTCTGACTCCATGGTCAGCACTACTCTTTCCCCTTACTAGAATGCTGCACACATTATCACAGTATCAGATGTTTTGGCTTAATTATTTCGCTTTTTCACGAGGTAGATTTTAATCTACAAGTGGGGTTTTAAATGACTGTAATATTGAAACAAAGGCATCAATAAAGTGTATTTACAAATAACAATGGTTATCATAACTCATATTTATGAAAGTACTACTCTGGAGGCTATGTGGGCAGATCACAAACTCTGGCAGGTCCTGACTGGAAGGGTTTTGAGTGTTGGTATTAGACTGTTATCAGAGACTAACTGGATTGTTAGGTGGCAGAGCGGATAGAGCTCAGGAGCTCAAGTCAGGAAGGTCTGAGCTCAAATCCAACCTCAGACATTTACTAGCTGTGTGACCCTGGGCAAGTTACTTCACTGAGGCTGTCTGCCTCAGTTTCTTCACCTGAAAAATGGGGATAATAATAGTACCTATTTTCCAGGTTGTTGTAAAGACTGCAGTCCTCACACCACGACTGTTCATAGTATTTTAAGGCACTTTGTAAACCTTAAAGTGTTATATAAATGCCATCATCATCATCATCATCAGAGAACCAGCCTGAGTATGGAAAGCCCAGCCATCATATGAAGATTTGTTTGGGAAGGAGAGGGCAGACCAAATAACTCATAAAATAGTATCTTCTAAGACACAGAGGGTTTATGATCTCTATAATCAATAGAAGAACCACCCAAACCAACAAAATCACAGATCTGTTGATGTTTTAAAGTAATAAAACATATTTATTTAAAACTCTTAAGGCTAATAAAAATACATAATTTTTAAAATCAGATGAAAGGTAGGTTAATGTCTCAACCATGATTTGAACCGAAGTGTCCTGACTCCAAATCCAGCCCTTTTTCATTTGAGTTTGACCTTGAAAATGACAGAGTAGAAGGAGAGCTAGAGAGAGGGCAATTCAAGGAGAAAAAAACACTGCAAACTTATGGAAGTAGGAAAATGTGGGATAGGGTTGGGGTGTAGTGAATCTTTTTGGATCCAGTTTGGTAGAATGTGTGGGTGATAATTATGGGACCATGTTGTAGAGGGCCTTGAATGATGAGTTTGCACTTTGAGCTATTATTTTTAGTATCATTGTTATCTTATTTATTATTATTGTTATGTTAGTGATAACTTCAGTTTACCATCCTGTACACTGCAAATACACTGTCAATCCAGGCTTCTCTGGGTTTCTTGGCCTGGCCATCAAAGTGGCCTTACCCTGACAGAAAATTAAGACGTGACTGTTTACAGATACTCGAAAGGAAGGTAAATTGGCTGCCTCGCCATGGGTGGAGTGAGGTAGGGCAGAGTTCCTAGGCTAATTAGAGAAAACTCTCATCAAGTGGAATGTGACCTAATTAAGAAAACTTTGCAAGGGAAAATATTTCTACCTTATCTCAGCTGACCTGTCTCCTGTACCCTCAGTACCTACATATCAATTTTGCTATTTATAACCATAGATATAGACTGGATGGACCTTAGACTGTCTAATTCACCTCCCTGATTTTACAGAAAAAAAAACAAAACTGAGGCCTATGAGGGCAAACGATTGGCCAGGCATCCATCCAGGGGTGTGCTGAAGCCTGCTCCTACCAGGTAGGGGATTGTTACATTTTCAGTCTTACCTTTCATACCTTGGACATTGACAAAAGCTACAGATAGGGCTCGGTTTATTGTTTTGTTGATTGTTTAGACTTAAGAAAGTGATGGGGAAAAATGCTAGTAATTCACATTAAACCTAAAACTATATCGTGGATACACTTCTCCCCCACCCACCCACACAGCTAGTTGTTAAACATTAACTACCACAAACCTGAAAGCGTACCACATCTGACTCATGGCAGAACTCTTATTTCTGGACCTCAGTTTGTAAAACGGAGGATTGGGCCAAAAGACCTTTAAAATCTCCAAATGGGGTGGTACGCAAAATATTTTGCAAACTTTTGAGCTCTAGATAAATAGTATTATTGTTGTAAGGATTACTATAATAACTATCACCGCCTAAACATCCTCCTGAAGGCTCAAGCTACATTCCAGTCCTTGTAGGGCAGGATACCTGCCATTGTCTCTGCATTAGAGCGGGGGAGGGGTATAGACAAGGGTTAGAAGAAGATGACAGGCTGAGAAATCCACGCAAGGAACCCAGCCTTCAAACCAAACAAAACCCGGAACAAAAATCCCAGCCATCTTTCACGGTTGAAGCCGTTTGCTCACAATCCCTAAGCCCCAGCTGTGACTGGAGCATGCGTATTCGGGGCGGGGGAAGGGGTAGCGGTGGAGCAGGTGGGTTTTTCCTTCTCCCTGGTTTTCCCGTTCTTTGGAGCAGCCAGGGAAGGGTGGGCAGGTGTCTAGAAGCCTAGAAGAGGAGGGAAGGAAGGCTAGTTATTCATAATGACGACAGAAACAGGAAAAAGGCTGTGTCCAGGACACCTTTGTGCATGGGATATTTGCAGAATTTCCCAGGCATTGGGAGTTTACCGAATGGGTGGCAGGGAGTTTTTGCAGGCGCCGGGGCTTTTTTAATTTGCAGCCCCTTGCCGGCCGCCCCCACCCCCAGGTCTCCAAGCCGGCTCCTCCCCCCGACCCATTTCAGGGTTGGGTAGGGGGGCAGCTTATGTGAGACACTTGGCTGGCTGTGATCTGGTCGCTGAAGGGCTGTCTAGCGTTTCAGCCCTGGCCTGACCTGCCCTTGTGACCCGGAGGGCCGGGTATTGAGGGTCATCACCTTGGGGAAGGGGGATCGCCGGCGGGGTGATTCAAGGTCAGGTCTTATCAAAGTGCCGCACTCGCTCTCGAAGCCCTATCCGCGGCTGCTGCAGGGAGAAGGGAGGGGCTGAGCCCGGCATGGGACTGCGGATCCCCCGCCCAGCCCTTCCTTCCGAACCCCCAGGAGATAGGGGACGAGGGCAACCCAACTGGAGGTCTTTTCAGCAAAAGCGAGAGCTCACTCCAGGCCCCACCGTAACGGGGAAAGGGGAGAAAGGGAATGTCAGCAAGCAGCTACCGAGGGTGGAGAGAGAAGGAGGGAGGCGCTGGTTCTGCTGGTTGGAGGACATCACTGTATCTCTTTGTAGACGTACGTGACTCCTAGACTGACAAAATGTAGCAATCCACCCTGCAGCAATCCAGTGCACACCGGAGATGCTCCATAAATAACATCCTGTTATATAGAAGCTTTAAAGTTTGCAAAGCACTTTAAATGCTAATTATCTCATTACCTCCTCAATACCCCTTCAGGGTAGGTACTACGGTGGGGTAGGAATTAGTTGGGATAAAGTAAAATAATAAATATATCGACTTAAACGATAAACCTTATAGCTTTTAACATTAAAAAAATCTTTATAAAAATCTTTACAAACATATTGTGCCCTTCTTTTGTTCTAATCACCTGCTAATCAATGCGATTTGACATTGAATTCACAAGATTTTGATACGATCTTTAATTCATCATGAAAGCACACTTTTATCACATAAGATATTAAGATTAAAATAAATAAATAAATAAATAAATAAAAGAAAAAAGAAAAAAAAAAGATTACCTATGAGACTTCATTTTTCCAAGTCTCCCCTTGATTATTGTCCATAGGTGTTCAGTGAGGCTTAAATTAGATTGGGTGCCAGTCCATCAAAACGTATTTAACTCCCATCTCTTGGCTACCTTTCTTAACTTTTCATAATGTAAAATGATTAAAGATTGTGTTGCAATATTCCATCTCCATTTGGGAATTCCTGCAGTTCCGGAACAATTCTGCTTCTTGGAATATGGTCATACTCATCAGAATTCGTTATTCCTTCAGTGTAGACTGAAATTCCAAGCTCCCTCACTGGAATTTTTTTAAACCCCCAAAATATTTTGGGTGCCTGTTTTAGTTTGATGAAGGTGCCTGAAGCTTAAAGACTCCCCTACATTTCTGACAAAGGTTTTGGTATAGCTGTGAGTGAAAATGTGAGTTTCGCCAGTAAAAATTACTTCTTTTTTCCAATATTCAGTACTCAAGTCTTTGTATTATCTTACCCAAGATAAGCATTTTTTATAGCAAAGGTTTAGCAGCCATGTTTGTTTTTGTTGTGGTTTAAAGTGGTCTTCTCTGTTCTTCCAACTTCAAGAAAACTATACTACATTGTAAATGAATCAGTAACAACCCTCTAGGTCCAAGTCTTTCTGAAGGTCTTATATCTTATTTGTCTATTCTGTATCAATATTTTCTCAATTCTTGGCAGTGTTTTTACTTTTCAACCCCACTGTCTGTTGCATTTTGGTGAAACTAAATTTGTTTCATTGTGGACTTGAATGATCCTTTAAATGCCCACACCAATAGCTCCTGCATTAACTCTAATAGTAATTGAAGCAGGCTCTTTATAAGCTACTTTCCTATGGTTCCTTAGAGTATTATTCATTCTTAAAACCCACAGAATTAAAAACACAACAAAAGAGTAATGAAACATGTTTATGTCATCCAGCTTCCAACTATCAAAACTAATTAAAGGCAGGGAAACCAGGTCAATTCAGTTTCATCTGATCAAGGTTAGGGGTTCTAAGTCAGCCTAGTATCAGTAGAAGCATACAAACATGACACAAAATGATGTCACACAATGAAATATAAAATATAAATGAAATATAAAATGAAAAATAAAATGAAATGAAATATAAAAATGATTTCTTATCCCAAGTACTTTGCCCATGACTGTACAGGTATTATTATCCCCATATTACAAATGAAGAAATAGAGGCTGAGGGAATCCATGGTTAAACAGCTAATAAATATCAGAGACATATTTGCATATGTTATGACTTCAGGTCCAGCCCTCTAACTAGATTATATCGCAAGCCAGTGCAGGGGACATTTTCAGGAAACAGCCAATCCCTTTGCTTGCATTGGTAATAAAAATCTGTCTAGTACTTAGAACTCTAAGAAAAGAGGATCCATATTCAAACTCAGAAACAAAGGACAGTAGAACATTAGGGTAGAACTGTCACCCTAATGCAGGCTATTTCATCACTTGCCTGTCTAACCCCGAGTGGCTTCAGGGCTGGGCACGTAGAGCTAACTAGGATACTGTGCCCTCTTCTGATTCCGTACCCTCACTTGCACTTGGATTGGGTTCAGTCTTAGGGGAGTCTGCCACTAATAAGAGGGGGTAAACTACCTATTCTCACATTCTTTGGCTTCTTATATTCTCCTACCCTAGGTAAAATTTTGCTTAATGACTCACATCTTTGTTGTTGTTTAGTCATGTCTGACTCTTCATGACCCTAATTTGGGGTTTTCTTGGCAAAGATCCTGGAGTGGTTTGCTATTTCCTTCTCCACCTCATTTTACAGATGAGGAACCTGAGGCAAACAGGGTTAAGTGACTTGCTCAGGGTCACACAGCTAGAAGGCGTTTGAAGCCAGATCTGAACTTCAGAAGATGAGTCTTCCTGATTTCACTGTGCCATTTAGGTGCCTCATCTGGGGCTCGCTAAAAAGGGAGAGTTCAAAAAGGTAATCAGTGTATAATATGAATCAAGGATTGATAGGTAATTTATTCCTACACACAAAAGGGATGCTAAGCGTACATTTGACAAAAACAAATGTAAATTAGTATTCATAACTTAAAAGTACTGTTACAATCTTCTGGGAGGCTGATACTTTAAATCTTATGAAAACATAAAGTAATTTTCAAGACTGCTAATTAACTAATGAGTAATTTTTTTTTCATTTCATCTTATTTCTACACTATCCCAGAGGTTCCCAAATTTATTTGGCCTACTGCCTTTTCAAAAAAAAGTTACTCATCACCCTTCTGGAAATCTACTTTCTTTAACCCTTTAATTTTTTTTTAAGTTTACATCATTTCAAAAAATATATAAAATATTTTTAAATGATGCATCTTAAATTTAATAATTTATTATAAATTTGTGGGTTTTCCCCTGAATTGAAATTTTGATGATGCAATATTGCATTGTGTAACTGCAACTGTGTATCATATTATAAACAAATCATTACATGCACATATTCTTGCTAATACATACTGGACTCCCCAACATTGCGTAACATGTTCACCTGCCAACACTTGCTTGTTAAGACTTGTTGACAGACGTCACCACTGATGGGCTATAGCTTGCATTTGTGTGTTCATTTGGAAAATAATGTAATCACTACGACTTTAACTCTGTCACACAACAGATGAAACATGTACGAATGATTTTTCAAAATTTTCTTCTCTTCTTTCCTTATGCTTCCACCTCCCCCTTATTTTTATTCAGCACCTCCCAATACACCCAAGTCTAGTAAAGCTGCCCTGGATTGGTCCAGCACCCTCCCCCCGACCAGGGGGTGGTATTACACACTTTGGGAACCCATGTACTATCCAAACAATCCAAGCTTGGGTCAGGTCAGGTCAGGTCAGGCTGGGACCAGTCATCTAATGACTAGACTCTAGTCAGTGGCCATCCTTTCTGATTCAGAAGCTTCCCCTGCTGCCAGCCAGTTCTAACCCACTGGGCCCCAAGGTATCCAGAGCTCTCAAATTTACAGGATGGCCTCCAAGCTTGACATGTCTGTAAGAAATGGGAGGAGGAATTTTGTTTCCACAGAACTAAAGGTGTACTTCCCCCCTCCCCTCCCCAGCTTTAGCAGAAACCAGGCCTCAAGGTCGGTCAGGTGAGAGGTCAGAGGCTTGTACCCATGCAAATGCTTTTTGAGAAGGCAGTCAGGGGAATTAGAGAGGCCAAACCCCTTGAACCAGTTCAAGCTTATCTAGGGTCTGGTCTTGGTCAAGAGTCCAGGCCTACTGATTTGCATAATTTGCATATATTAAAGAGGGAAGGTAAGGGAAGTAAAAGAATGTAGATTAATCCTAAACTAAGACAAGGAAAATCTAATTAACTTCACTCTTGCTTCTGTATCCTTATTATCCTACCTATATAAACTATATAACCTAGGAAAACTATATGAAAAGTAAAGATTGTAAACTAACTGTAACTCTAGCAGGAGTGGAGGGAATGGTTATCCCTGCTCCTGCAGCTTCATCAGTGTGAGTGTTCCAGTGAGCAGTACGCCTGCTGTCCAGAGGATTGTAATAAATGCTTTCCTCTGCCCACTCTGGTCCTTACTCCTTTAGGTGAGAATAGGCAAATCACATGGATTTTCCTAAGGTTATAGAAAGGAAAGCAATGAGCAGCAGAAGCTCCTGTGATCCCCACTGTTGTGTTAAGAGGGCTACTATTTCAGGATTCCCCCTGGGGAACTCCGTGGTCTGCACAGCTTTCTTAAGGGGACATCACTTGGGTCTTCTGGCCCTGTCTTGGGAGCCTTGTGATCTTACCACTCTCTTAAGGGACCATCACTTGGGTCCTCCTTAGGGTCTGACCCCTATGAGGCCCTGTGATCCCCACAGATTAAGGGGGGGCTACCACTTGGTCTTCTGGAAGTCCTGTGGTCTGTACAGCCTTCCTTAGGGATTATCACAGGGTTCTTCCTCAGGATTTTGGCCCTGCCTAAGAAGTCCAGTGATCCCCGAAACTGCATTTCTCACAATTTGGGGAAGTCCTGTGATCCCCAAAACCACATTTCTCACATGTCCATCTTGGAATATTCATTCACCTAAGATCAGGAAAGAACAAACATAAAGAGACAACACAAACCCAGGCTCAGGCTTACTGAGGCAGAATGTGGTCTTAAGTTGCCATGTCCTAATATCTTCAAGGAGCACGGCCAGCTACCACCCATCACCAAGCCAACCCTCGGGTTGAAGATAAAAACACTTCCCTCTAGCTGTATAACCTCGGCCAAGCCACCTTAGTCCCTCTCAGCCTAATTTTTTGTCTGTAAAATTAAATTCACCTGTAAAATAAAATTATCAGTTTGGAATTTGGAATCTAGAAAAATGTCATATGCCTGAATGATTTGCAGCCAGAAAGGTAGGGCGAAGTAAGGTGGGTGGACCACTCCCTAATGACATGTACTGGATCATTAGCTCTTTAGAAGCTAATATGACTTTTCATCATCTCACAAGGCAAGTCTCTCAGCAGTTACAACAGCAAACATTTGTTAAGGACTTACTATGTGCCAGGTACAGTTCTAAATGCTGGGGATACAGAGGAGGGCAAAAACATAATTAGTCCCTGCCCTCAAGGACCTCACACTCTAAATGAGGAAACAACATACAAACAGCTATGTATATACATGACATGTAGGATACATGGAAGATAATCTCAGAGGGAAGGTGCCAGTGATGGGGATCAAGAGAAGCCTGGAAAGACTTCCTGCAGAAGGTGGGATTTGAGCTGAAAGAAACCAGGGAAGCCAGGAGGTGGAGAGGAGAAGGTAGAGTATTTATAGGCAATAGAGTAGAGTCTCTCACTGAGTGGATTAGACCTCAACCAGGAAGAGTAGTCAAAGAAAAGAAAAGAAATGATTATGCCTCTCTATACTGCTACCTGCTACTGCCTAGAAGGTAGAAACACACACACACACACACACAACCTCTAAATAAGGACCTCTGCCTTTTCTGAAAGAGCCCTGAGACCTCAGATGAGAGCTTCAACTGAGCCTGAAGTAGAAAGTGGGCAAGGGAAAGAACAGCATAGCTTAGCAGTAGAGCAAGCTAGGCAAGGGAGTACACTGGAGAGACTCATCCAAGTGAGACTCTATGCATTGTGAGGGGATAGCCTAGCAGTAAAGTGACTCAGCCTAGTAACCAAACCACCAATCTAGCCCAGATACCAATTTCAGCCTGTAAGGAGAGTTGTAGTCACAGAGAATGAAGGGATGTGGGGGCCCTGCAGTTTCAGAGTTATGAGTTGCCATGGCCAGATGCGCCCCTTCACATGTGGCTCATTATCATTGTGCTTTAAGTTTGTGCTCATTCCTCCTCAATGGACCTTGTGTATTTTGGTGAAAGAATGTACCCAGAATTTAAGGGAGGAATGTTTTGAAACTCTTAAGGAAATGACTTTGTTAAGCATTGAGTCTAGCGGCTGGATATTAATGGAGAGCACACTGGTGGGGGCTCAAGAGCCACAGCATTAGGAGTGTAGCTACCTGGAAGGCTTACTTCTAGAACAGGAGGTAGTAGTTGCCCCTCTGGGAGACCAGAAACTCCAAGTAGGGGTTCAAGGTGGAGGGGAGTCGAAGGAAGGAACTACACAAGGCACAGGTCTATGATTCATTCCTCTAATCAGAAATGTTCTGTGGTTCCCTATACTATGATAAAATATAAACTCTTTGGTATTTAAGGCTTTATACAATCTGGATCCAATTTGTATTTCTAGGCTTTTTCATTTTATTCTACTTCACGCAATGTGTGTTCTAGCTAAACTGTGCTACATGTTATTCTTGGAACTGGCCATCTCCAGCCTCTGTGCTTTTACCCCTGGTGCACTGTACATAGCAGGAATATATTCCTTCCTAATTTTTGCCTTTTAGATTAATTTTATCTTCCAGGACACGTTCAGATGCTATCTACCTTCTGAAACCCCTCTTCCCCCTAACAGTTAAAGCTCATTCTACTCTCAGATATTCCTTGAGCACTTTGATCTCTCCTTTTCTTTCTTCTCTTACCTTACCATATCTGTCAGCATCCCAGTGGAATGTAATCTTCTTGAGGGCAGGGACTGATTTGGTTGGTTTTTTGGTCTTTGCATCCCTATCACTAAGTATAACACCTTGTATATGGTGAGTATCTAACAGATGTTTATTGAATTGTATGGATCTTGAGTTATGAAATCCAACCTCGTAATCTTACAAGCTTTCCAGTGTCTTAAACCTTAATGTCAGGAAGTCCTTCTCTATCTAACCCAATTCCCAAATGCAGTTTGAGTTCTTGCTGTACCTTGCCTAGAGTTGGACAACATGCACCTAGAAACAGGCCTATATGAAAGAGGAACAGTGCAATGTCTATTTTAATCCCTGTTCAGCCTGGAAGGTACTGGGGATTGTATTATATTTTTACCCTTCATGGGAGACAATCCTGGTATGATGAAAAGATTACTGCCTTTGGAGTCAGTTTGAATCCTAAGTTTGGGTACTGGGTAAGTCACTTTATCCAACCTCTCTCAGCCTCAGTTTCTCTGCTTGTAAAGCAAAGAGGTTATGCTAGAGCTGCTCTGATTTCCCTTCCAACTCTAAATTTATGATCCAAACACAGCACCTGCTAAGCGTTCTCAGTTTTAAGTCATCACAGAACTTTTAGAGTTAAAACCACATCTCTAAGCTGCATATCGTCTCTACATCACTGGGCATGAGGAATAGGAAAGTAAACACACCATGTAACCAAATCTATGAAACACCTGCAAACCTGGCAGGCTTATTTGGAATAGAAAATCCACTTCACTTCCCATTTATTTCAAGGGTCTAAATTGGGTGGCCTTGGCTTTTCTATAAATTTAATGAATTTAGCTTTTAACACAGGTGTTTCCTAATTGTTTCACAATCTGTTTCTGGTCAACCCTAAGGATTAGGTAGATAAATGTTAACAGAATCTCTGCCTCTGAGGCTAGGGCTCCGCCCCTAAATAAATACCTCTGCCCCTAAGTTTAGAGCGAATGGGCCAGTGACACCCAGCTTTAAGCTTCACTGATAGGTGCCCCGGGGAAAAGAGTAGTATCCAGGGCCTCAGAACAGGGCAATAAACCCAGTTCCTGCATAATTAGAAAGGGAGAAAGTCAGCCTAAGTGTTGAAGAAAGAGCTCTGGACTGAATCAAGATGCCTGTCTCACTTCTCCTCACTAACCGAATAACCTTGGCCAAGTCGTTCTGGTCTCTCTGAGCCTATTTTCTCATCTGTAAAATAATTAGTTTGGAATACATAATGCCTAAAGTCCCTTCTAGATGTAACATTCGATATATAACTCACTGAGCAAGTTGAATTCTTTATGTGTCAATGTCAGTGTTTGTTATTAAATGTCAAGTTTTTAAATTAAATACTTAGTTTAAAAAAATTTACAATCCCATAAATTAAATCATCAGGGGTAGATACTGGATGGGAAAGTACCCCTAAGACATATTACTTGATGTTCCAGGTTGAGATGACAGAATGCCCATATTCACTTATATCAAATATAGCACAGCAACCTTCAGCCTTTCTGTCATTGAGAAGAGTCAAGAGGCAGAATAGGTGTTAGAAGCATTTACTTCCCATTTAATCAATTAATAAGCATCTATTATGGGGATACAGATACAGAAGAAGGCAGCCCCTACCTACAAGGACCTTATTTCCTACCAGAGGGGATACCCCATATTAGTAAATATAGGATATATACAAAATAAATACACAGGAATTTAAGGATGAGGGGGAGCATTACTAATCAGGAGAATTGGGAAATGTCCCTTGAATGAGGTGGCACTTTAGCCTTAGAGGAAGTTTGTTCTAGGAGACAGAGGGGAAAAGAGAGAGCATTTCAGGAATGTAGGACAGCCTTCACAAAGGCACAGTGGGGTGATGACAGAAGGTTGTGTACATGGAATAGTAAGTAGGCCAGTTTGGCTGGAATGTAGAGTTTGTGAAGAAGGGTAGTGTGTAATCAGTCTAGAAGGAGAAGCATCAGATTGGGCTGGAGTCAGATTGTGAAAGATTTTAAATGTAAAACAGAGGAATTGGTATTTAATCCTTTTTTCCCCCTGTAAGATCATACTCAGTTTTGCTGGGTAGGTTATTTTTGGTTGCAATCCTAGCTCCTTTGTCCTGCAGGTGACCATATGTCAAGCCCTCCATTCCTTAACTGTGATAGCTGCTAAATCTTGTGTGACCCTGACTGTGGCTCCACAGTATTTGAATTATTTTGGGGGGAGGGCTGCTTTTAGTATTTTCCTCTTGACTTGAGACTTCTAGAATTTAGCTTTAATATTCCTTAGAGTTTTCATTTTGGGATCTCTTTCAGGAGATGATTGGGGGAATCTTTCCAATTTCTACTCTGCCTTACTGCTCTTATTTTATTTTAAAAATCTTTTTTTGCTCTTTTTTATTTCTTTCTTTAGCTCTTCTGGGAATTCTTGTTGGGCTTGCATCTGATCTTCATTTTTCTTTGAGGCTTTGCTTGTAGATGTTTCAAGTAATTGTCTTCTGCTTAGTTTGTGTCTTGAGTTTTTTTTTTTTTGGGAGAGGAGAAGGCAGGGCAATTGGGGCTAAGTGACTTGCCCAAGGTCACACAGCTAGTGTGTCAAGTGTCTGAGGCTGGATTTGAACTCAGGTCCTCCTAATTCTAGGACTGGTACTCTACTCACTGCACCACCTAGCTGCTCCCACAGTAGATTTTTATGCTTAGATTTTGTTTTGTTTTTGCATTTGCTCATTTTTCCAGCCTATTTCTTGACTTTGGACTTTATGTTAGAGTTGGGCTCTGCCCATATCTGGGGGTGGTAGGAGTGTCTGTCCTGGTCTTATGAGTTTTATGTCCTGTTTCTTTCTCAGCTAGGTCTAGGGCCTTGTCAGTTTTTAGATCTTCTAAGATGATGTGATATGGGGAGCATTGTGTTCACTGTCCTGGTCTACTCTATGGCCCTTGCTCAGGTAAAAACACTGCTCCCTCACGGCCATAACAGCTTCTCTCCACCCAGGAACTGGGTAATGGTCAATGGTCAAATGTCAGTCTTGTGACCAGTGCTAGCACAGGGGTCCCCTGTAATCTCTTTTTGACCAGATATTCAATCCTCTTGCCCTAGGCACTAAGCACTCCCAGTGACACAGACACTGCTGCTACCATCGTAGCTGGCTCCAAAGCCCACACCTCATGCAGCTCCCAGCCCCAACACCTGAAGACCTCTCTTTCTGTTTTTCTAAGTTCACCTTTCTTGGGTTGGAAAAACGACCCATTGTGACTTTTTTGTTGGTTTTCCCTCTCAGAATTTATTTTGATGTGCTTTAAAAAGTTTTTTTAGAGAGTTAGGTTGGGAAAAAATGCTCACTTTATCTTTCTATCTTGGCTCCATCTAGTATTTTTTTGAGGGGGGAAGGCAGGGCAATTGGGGTTAAGTGACTTGCCCAAGGTCACACAGCTAGAAGTAAGTGTGTCAAGTATCTGAGGCCGGATTTGAAATCAGATCCTCCTGACTCCAGGGCCGGTGCTGTACTCACTGAGCCACCTAACTGCCCTCCCATCTAGTATTTGATCCTAAGGGCAATGGGGAATCAATGAAGAAGCTTCTTGATATGGTCAGATCTGTGCTTTACAAATATCTATTTGTCAGCTGTGAGAGGGGAGAGAATGGATGGAAAGGAGACTGGTTAGGAGGCTATAGTTCAGGGGAACAATTATATGGCCTGAACAAAGGCAGATGTGGTCCGAGTAGAGAGAAGAGCACGGATGTGATATGTTTTTTTTTTATAATGTCCCCTCTCGACACTCACATGTTTACAGGTTGGCTACCTGGAATACCCCTCAGTTCCAAGGCAATCTGGCAGTCTAGACTCCTAAAACTATAGCTCACAAACCCCCACTGTTGTGTTGTAGGACTTTTTAATGCCTTTAGGTGACCAGGAAGCCACATCAAGGGAGACAGGGGCCAATCAGGCATTTATAGGACAACCTCTTTCTAGAATCCTCAAGCCCCTATCCTGTCCACTCCCCTTTCACTCTCTACAGATGGATGTGTAGATGCAATGCTTCTTGTTGTTGGTCTCATCCTCCTTGACCCCTCTTAGTATTCTCTTCTTCTTTGGCTTCCGTCACTCCTGCTTTTACCTCTCACCACTATTCTCTGTCATCGACCCTGTCCCCTTTTTCCTTCCTCCCCCACACTCACTGAATATAGATATTCCTTAAGGTTTGGACTTATATTTTACTGAGACGAATGAGGTGATATTGGGACTTAACACAAATATGTAAGACCTAGGGCCATTTCCCAATGGATAAGTGGCCAAAGGATAGGAACAAACTTTTCTCAAAAGAATAATAAAAAACTATTAACATAAGAAAAGTTGCTCTGGACCACTAATAATAAGAGAAATAAAAATTAAAATAACTCTGAGGTTTCACCTCCCACTTAACAAATTGACAAAGATAACAGAGGATAGGGGGCAGAGCCAAGATGGCGGCTGGAAAGCAGGGACTAGTGTGAGCTTCCCGCCGAGTCCCTCCAAAAACCTATAAAAAATGGCTCTGAACCAATTCTAGAACTGCAGAACCCACAAAACAGCAGAGGGAAGCAGGGCTCCAGCCCAGGACATCCTGGATGGTCTCTGGGTAAGGTCTATCCTGCATGGAGCTGGGAGCAGAGCGGAGGGGAGCAGAGCAGAGCCCAGCATGAGCAGCGCAGACCAAACAGACCAGGAGCCGGGTGGAGTGTGCCCTAGCGCCCTGAATCAGTGAGCTGCAGCAGTTACCAGACTTCTCAACCCACAAACACCAAAGACAACAGAGAAAGTTAGTGGGAAAAGCTGCGGGAGTGGAAGGAGTTCACCAGTTTGGCCACCGCCCCGGGGCAGTGGAGGTGGGGCAGCTACAGAAGTACAGCTGCAGTTGCTTCTGGCCCCAGGCCCACCTGTTGGGAGGATTTAAGTGGCGGATCAGAGCAGGAGTGAAGAGCCTGCTGAAGATCTAAGTCCAGTCTGGGTTGGGGGTTCTTGGGGAAGGAGGAATGCTGGTGTGGCAGAGCTGGTGCATCCCCCCAGGCATGGAAGATAGTTCTCTAAACTCTATAAGCAGTCATACCCCACTGAAAAACTCAAGGGTCAAGTTAGTTGGCTGGGAATATGGCCAGGCAGCAAAAACGCGCCCAGATTCAGTCTCAGACTTTGGATTCTTTCTTTGGTGACAAAGAAGACCAAAACATACAGACAGAAGAAGTCAACAAAGTCAAAGAGCCTACAACAAAAGCCTCCAAGAAAAACATGAACTGGTCCCAGGCAATGGAAGAGCTCAAAAAGGATTTGGAAAAGCAAGTTAGAGAAGTAGAGGAAAAATTGGGAAGAGAAATGAGAAGGATGCGAGAAAACCATGAAAAAAAGTCAATGACTTGCTAAAGGAGACCCCCCAAAATACTGAAAAATATACTGAAGAAAACAACACCTTAAAAAAAAGACTAACTCAAATGGCAAAAGAGCTCCAAAAAGCCAATGAGGAGAAGAATGCCTTGAAAGGCAGAATTAGCCAAATGGAAAAGGAGGTCCAAAAGACCACTGAAGAAAATACTACCTTAAAAATTAGATTGGAGCAAGTGGAAGCTAGTGACTCTATGAGAAATCAAGATATTATAAAACAGAACCAAAGGAATGAAAAAATGGAAGACAATGTAAAATATCTCATTGGAAAAACCACTGACCTGGAAAATAGATCCAGGAGAGATAATTTAAAAATTATTGGACTACCTGAAAGCCATGATCAAAAAAAGAGCCTAGATATCATCTTTCAAGAAATTATCAAGGAGAACTGCCCTGATATTCTAAAGCCACAGGGCAAAATAGAAATTGAAAGAATCCACCGATCGCCTCCTCAAATAGATCCCAAAAAGAAATCTCCTAGGAATATTGTCGCCAAATTCCAGAGCTCCCAGATCAAGGAGAAAATACTGCAAGCAGCCAGAAAGAAACAATTTGAGTATTGTGGAAATACAATCAGAATAATCCAAGATCTGGCAGCTTCTACATTAAGAGATCGAAGGGCATGGAATACGATATTCCGGAGGTCAATGGAGCTAGGATTAAAACCAAGAATCACCTACCCAGCAAAACTGAGCATCATGCTCCAAGGCAAAATACGGATTTTCAATAAAATAGAGGACTTTCAAGCTTTCTCAGTGAAAAGACCAGAGCTGAATAGAAAATTTGACTTTCAAACACAAGAATCAAGAGAAGCATGAAAAGGTAATCAAGAAAAAGAACAAGAAAAAGAAATTGCAAGGGACTTACTAAAGTTGAACTGTTTTGTTTACATTCCTACATGAAAAGATGACGTGTATGATTCATGAGACCTCAGTATTAGGGTAGCTGAAGGGAATATGCATATATATATATATGTTTATGTATATATATATATATATAAGTGAAAGTGAATGTGTATGTATGTATATATGTATGTGTATATATATACAGAGAGAGAGAGAGAGAGAGAGAGTGAGCGGACACAGGGTGAGTTGAAGATGAAGGGAAGATATCTAAAAGAAATAAAATCAAATTAAGGGATGAGAGAGGAGTATATTGACAGAGGGAGAAAGGGAGAGATAGAATGGGGTAAATTACCTTGCATAAAAGTGGCAAGAAAAAGCAGTTCTGTAGGAGGAGGGGAGAGGGCAGGTGAGTGGTGAATGAATGAATCTTGCTCTCATCAGATTTGGCCTGAGGAGGGAATACCATACATACTCAATTGGGTATCTTACCCCACAGAAAAGAAGAGGGAAGAAGATAAAAAAGGGGGGGATGGTAGAGGGGAGAGCAGATGGGGGTGGAGGTAATCAAAAATGAACACTTTGGAAAGGGGACAGGGTCAAGGGAGAAAATTCAATAAAGGGGGATGGGTTGGGAAGGAGCAAAATATAGTTAGTCTTTCACAACATGAGTATTGTGGAAGGGTTATACATAATGATATGCATGTGGCCTATGTTGAATTGCTTGACTTCTTAGGGAGGGTGGGTGGGAAGGGAAGAGAGGAGAGAATTTGGAACTCAAAGTTTTAAAAACAGATGTTCAAAAACAAAAAAAAATTTTTTTGCATGCAACTAGAAAACAAGATACACAGGCAATGGGGTGTAGAAATTTATCTTGCCCTACGAGAAAGGAAGGGAAAAGGAGATGGGAGGGGAGTGGGGTGACAGAAGGGAGGGCTGACTGGGGAACAGGGCAACCAGAATATACACCATCTTGGAGTGGGGGGGGGGTAGAAATGGGGAAAAAATTTGTAATTCAAACTCTTGTGAAAATCAATGCTGAAAACTAAATATATTAAATAAACAAACAAATAAATAAATTTAAAAAAAGATAACAGAGGATAGGAATAGTTGATGTTGGAGGGGCTATAGAAAGACAAACTCACTAATGCATTGTTGGTGGAGGTATGGATTAATCCAACTAATCTGGAAGGCAATTTGAAATTATGCCAATAAAAATAACTAAAATATCTATTCTCTTTGACCCAGATATCCTACTGCTAGAATATATTCCAAGGAAGTCAAAGACAGAAAGGTCAAATATACATCAAAATAACCATAGCAATATTTGGAATTGGAAATAAAATAGGTACCCATTGACTAGGGGAATGGCTAAACAAATTATGATACATGAATAAAATGGAATAATACTATGCCATAATAAGGTATCTATAGGCAACGTTGCATAGTGGTTAGAGACTTGGTCTCAAAGTCAGGAAGACCTGTGTCTAAATCCTACCTCTGGCACACACTGGTTCTGTGACCCTGGCCAAGTCACTTAACTTTTCTCAGTTCTCTAGGCAGCTGTCTAAGTGAGTATAGAACATCGCATGTACTCTCAGCCTCGGTTGATACGTTGATTAGTTTGGCTGAACTATTTTCCCTCCCCCTCTTGTTTATTCTTTGTTTCAAGAGATAGTTTTCTGGGTAGGAAATGGGGAGAGGGATAGATTTTAAAAATGGAGTTGATATAAAAACAAAAGATATTAATTAAAATTTTTTTGTTTTTCTATCCAAGGCAAGTTTTCCCAATTCTCTTTTCCATCTCAAAACATTGCTGTTATCTTTACCCTCCTTGTCCTCCTTTCCATCTGTTCCAGAGAATGATATGTTCTTTCTCCTTGACAGAACTAACCTGTGTTCTTGCTTCCCATCTCCTGTTTCCAAGGAGACCTTTATCCTTTAGTTATTTCCTCCCCACCTTGCATTTTCAATCTCTTCCTCTCTGCTTGATCCTTCCTTTATGCCTACAAAAAAAATAAAAGGTCAGGTCTTTACTATTTTTTAAAAAGCACCTCCCCCAACCGCACCTTCCCTTGAGCTACCATCTCATCTTTTCTCCCTATTACTGGCATTTAGGAAAAGAGTCATCTACACTGTTTATTTACTTCCTCAGTGGAAAGAGCACTGGATTTGGAATCAAGAGACCTGGGTTCAAATATCAGCTCTTTCTGTGTGACTTTGAGCAAGTCATTTTCCTTCTCTGCGCCTCAGTTTGCTCATCTGCATAAAGGGTTGAGATGATCTCCAATATCCTTTCCATATCCTTATGATCCTATGGTGCTATTGCCAATCCACTTACTCCTCAACCCTTACAATTAGGCTTCTGTCAGGGAGGGGTGACTGGGGAATGGGGCAATCAGAATGTATGCCAACTTGGAGTGGGAGGTAGAAATGGGGAGAAAATTTGTAACTCAAAAACTTGTGGAAATCAATGTTGAAAACTCAAAATATTAAATAATAAAAACAGAAAAAAGATTTAAAAAAAGCAATTAGGCTTCTGTCTTCGCTACTCAACTGAAACCACTGTCTCAAAGGTCAGTGACTTCTCTATAGTCAAATCTAATGCTCTTTTCTTGGCCAGCTAGATGATGCAGCAGATAGAGTGCCAGGTCTGGAATTAGGAAGATTCATCTTCCCTGAGTTCAAATCTGGTCTCAGACACTAGCTGTGTGACCCTTGGCAAATCACTTTACCCTGTTTGCCTCAGTTTCCTCATCTGTACAATGAGTTAGAGAAGTAAATGGCAAACCACTCCAGTATCTCTGCTAAGAAAACCCCAAATGGGGTCATGAAGAGTCAGATATGACTAAACAACAAAAATGATGTTTTCTTATGCCTCATTCTCTTTGACCTCTCTAGAGCTTCCTCCTTGGCTTCTGTCATTCTTCTGTTTCTCTGATGACTACTTCTCTGTCTCCTTCCTGAGCTCCTCTTCCTTCTTCTCTTCCTCCTCCTCCCGCTTTCTAATTATAGGCATTGTTTAAGATTTGATCCTTAGCTATCTGCCCTGCTCTCTAAAAACTATTTCTTGGCAATATCATTTCATTCTTTTTCCTTGGAAATGGAATCACAGCCTCACCTTCCATGGAGATAGTCTCAGATCTGTATCCCCAGTCCCAAAGTTTCTCCTGAACTGCAGCTGCATTTCCAACAGTCTACTTGACATCTCCACCTGGATGTCCCACTGGCTTGTCCAATTCCACAAGCTCAACTGAACTCATCATCTTTTCTCCATTACCTGCTCCTCCTCCTAGCTTTTCCATTTCTGTGAATGTTTTCCCAGTTATCTCAGCCTTAAAACCTTTGATTTCTTCCCTTTTGTTTAGTTATTATTTTTTTCAGTCATGTCTAACTCTTTATGACCCTTTTTGGGGGTTTTCTTGGCAAAGATACTGAAGTGGTTTGCCATTTACTTTTCCAGCTCATTTTACAGGTGAGGAAACTGAGGCAAACAGGGTTAAATGACTTGCCCAGGGTTACACAGCTTGTGAGGTCAGATTTGAACTCAGGAAGATGAGTCTTCCTGACTCCAGGCCTGGCGCTTTATCTAGCGTGCTACCTAGCTGCCCCAATATCTTCTACACGTTTATTCTATCATCAAGTCCTATCAATTCTTCCTTTGTAGCACCCCATCCTTTTCAGGACTCTTACCATCGTCCTAAAAGGTACTCGTTATCTCATTACCTCCTGCCTGGCCTAGCATAATAATCTCCTAACTGGTATCTCTACCTCCAATCCATCTCTTCTGCCCCTAATCTATCCTTCAAAGATTGCCAGACTAATCTTAACATGTGCCTGTTACCGTATTATTCTGTTGCTCAGAAACATTTAATAGCTCCCCACTGTTGATAAGACTAAAATACAAAAACAAAAAACAAGCGAAAATTCCTTAGGTCCTCTACAATCTGGTCCTGATATCCTCCTATTCATCTGCCACCTTCTATGCTCTGGTCTAGCCAAATTGGACTACACCCCCCAAAAAAATAAACCACCAGACTTTCCAACCTTTGCTCATGCTATTGCCTCTGCTTGGAATAATAGTGACCCAAATTTATAGAGTACTTTCCAGTTTAAAAAGCACTTTCCTTACAGTAACCCTATGAAAGAGATGGCATACTTTTCCCCCTCTGCATCTCTACTTCAAGGCTTAGTTCAAAGGCCACCTCCATATTCTTTCCTTGGTCCAGAATCACTGATCATGTCCTACCACGTTTACTTGTGTCTCTGTCTTTCATCCCCTACCGGACAGTAAACCCCATGAGGGCAGTGACTTTGTTTTATTTGTCTTTGTATCACACTTAGGCCCTTGTGCACAGTAGGAGTTCAATAAATGTTAAGTGAATGCATCTGCAAAGTGCTGTACAATACTGCCCCCTTGTGTTAGCCCCTAAACCCCATGTGTAACCTTTCGTCTATGACTTCCAGATCTCTCCTCTTCTCAACCTGTAGGAAGGACTAGGAACTGGGGATGAGGAAAGAAAAAGCAGGGCAGCTTGTTCCATAACTGTGTTGGTTCTATGCACTGGTCTGTCTTTATTTTTCTTTCTGGAACCAGAAACTCACCTCTACTCATCCTCACCTCAAATCCTCTGCTCTAGTCAAACCAATTCCTTTCTTCAAAACACACCATGACACTCTTTGCTCGTACTGCTCTCCTTAATAGGAATGTTCTTCCCCTCATTTCCCCCTTCCCTCTCCAAATACTACCAAAGTCCCATCTCTTCTAGGGAGTCTTCTCTGACTATTCCAGCCCCAATCTTGCCTTCTTCTAACTTGTGGAGTACTTTTGGTCTGTGCCATATAGTTTGGCCTTGATTATAGGCTCATTTGTATTATTCTTTTTCATGTGTGTGCATCATTTCTCTAAATAGAATGTCTCCAAATGATACACCATGTCATACTTTTCTGTGACCTCTGCCCTTTAATAGTGCTTACTAACACAGGAATGACAAATAGTTGGTGCTCCGTGAATATTTATTGAGTTGTTGATTGTGTCTCTTCTGTACGAATTCAGTTCAATTTAGTTCCATTCAGTTCAACAAGCACTTGGTAAGGACCACTACACCATGCCAGGCACTAGGGAGCTATACTTAGGGGCTCACATTCTACTGGTGGTGAGGTATACAGAATAGTAAATGCGAGATATATGTGAAGTAAATACAAAGGGATTTTGAAAAAAAATTTAGGGAAGGAAACACTAATAATTGCGGGGATTATGTAGAAAGCGGCACCACAACTGAGCCTGTAAGGGAGCTAGAGATTGCAAGAAGCACAAATGAGAAAAGAAAGCATTCTAAGCATGGGGTCCAGTCTTTGCAAAGGCACGTCAGCAAGAGAGGAACGTCTTGTGAAGGGATCAGCAAACAGGCAGGTTTGGATGAATATAGAGTACCTAAAGGGGTGTAATGTAAGTAGACTGAAGCCGTAACAGTCCCTGACCCTCTTATTTCATCCTCCTTCCTCTCCATCTTCTTTTCTCCAGTCCCTGAATGTCCTATAACCAGCCTGAAACAGGATGGGAGAATAGGGACTGTTTTTTGGGTAGGCAGTGTCTATACCATAGGGGATAGTTTGCAATTATCCTGTCACTGTAGAGAGGCTGTCTGAATTTTTTTAAATCCTATTAAATTGAATGCAGAAAGAATGCAGTGAAAGGCACTGTCTTTATTCCACCTACAGGCATATGGATCATAGAAACCACAAAAAGGATTTTGTGTTTGAAAAGTGACTTAAAGATCATATGGCTAGTTCAAAAATCTCATTTTACAGGTAGGAAAACTGAGGCCCAAAGAGGGGAAAAAACATTTGGTTCCTGAATCCAATCTAATTTTGCCATACAAACTCAGGCATTCTTCTCATTAAAGGGGAAAAAATTACACACAGACATCATAACATTCTAAATCTATAATACTTCATTTGTCCTTTTCCCGATGACTGGATTCAATGTAATTTCGAGAAATTTTCTTCCAGTTTTAACCTCTGACATAACAAAAATTAATCTCCCTTTTATTTTGCTCTTATTTGTGTGTGTGTGTGTGTGTGTGTGTGTGTGTATGTGTCTAACAGAGAGAAGGAGGGGAGAGATGGGGTGGCGGGTGGGGGGCAGAGTGGGAGGAGAGAGAAAGAGAGAGAGAGAGAGAGAGAGAGAGAGAGAGAGAGAGAGAGAGAGAGAGCTCAATCAGAAAAGAAAGCTAATGAATTAGATTTCTTTGAAGGCTCTGAGTCCAACAGACGGCTCAAATGCACCAAGTCATTAATCATGAGTCTCAGACAGGAGTAATCAATTTTAATTCTGTAATGGGGGGACTGGCCAATGAGGGCCTAGTACTTAGAGCATGCCCGATATCCTCTGTCTGGAACCAACCCATGTGGAAGCTTGTGGGCTTGCTTCCAGGCATGTGTAAGGGAAGGACCTCATTTCCCTTCCCTTCCCATCCCCCCTACTTCATCACCCCTACACATTTTTTCTGAATGTTTCTTGCATAGTGACAAAAAGCCTTTTAAAAGGCGATTGAGCTGGCACTTAGTATCCGTGCATAAGGTCTGAGCAGGATAGCTCTCCTTTTCTCCCCTGGCTGCTTTCGAGTGAGGAGAAGAGATGATGTGGCTCTCTAGGTGGGGGCAGAGGCAGCAGCAATGGCGATGTCTGCCTGTAGCTAGAGGCTGCCCAGCTCCCTACACAAAAGCCGTGTGACTGTTAATGCGAGGAAAGGGAATGAATATTTATATAGGGCCTTTTTACAAATATTTTCTCATTAGAGCTTCCCAACGACCCCAAGAGGTAGGTGTTATTATTATCGCTATTTTACAGTTGAGGAAACTGAGGCAAACAGAGCTTAAGTGATTTGCCCAGGATTACCTAGCTAGTAAGTGTCTGAGGCTAGAGCTCTAACCATTGTGCTAACAACTGCTTCTTTATCCTTTCAATGCAAAAGGGCAAATAATCCAACAGACAGCTCAAATGTACTTCCCAAAGAAAGACACTGCCCCATAAGCTCAAATGTACTTCCCAAAGAAAGACACTGCCCCATAAGGACAGAAGGATAGATGCCAGTGGGGAACAGTGTAGGTGTGAGGTCCCAAGTGTCCCAAGTTCCATGGGCAGCATACCACAGTGAACATGCAGTGAGATGTGTACTCTGATCAGAGGCCCAAAGCCACCCAGGACTCAAACTTATATAGAATTTTTAGACCAAGAGCCGATGTGTCACATATAGGAGATAGTCTTGTCACTAGTGACGCAAAGCAGTGGGATAGCCTGTACCACTGAAATGAAGGTATTCTTTGCATTGCTTGATGAGGAATGTGAAATGAAAGGCAGGGAGCCAGGAAACATAACTCTTTCCCATCATAGCATAAAAGTGGCTAGGGAAGGGAAGATACCTAGTCTCCAGGGTCAGTTAAGCCTTAACATACATATACTTTAGGGGCGGGGGCTGAACCAGTTAAGGCTCTCATTTTTCTTATATTTATTCTTTCTTGATTATAGGGGAATAAGTATTGGAGATGGAAGGGACAAGATGAGCTTCAAATGGTCTTAAGTGTCGTGAAAGGTCCCCTCAGCACCTGGAGTCAATAGCAGTAGTGCCCTGTGAAGAGCGAGCCCCAAAAAGCATCCTGTATCACCTAGCCCTGCATTGAATCAACCTGGCAGCAAGATACCATGTCTTAAAAGCCAAGCAGTGACTTCTCTGCTGCGTATATAATGACCCAGAAATTAACTTGTCAGGGACTGTGCAAAGGGAAACAGGGCCTCCCAGGGAGTATTCCACTCTGGGTTTGAGGAGGGGGTATTAATCACTTTTGTTTTAGTCCACTCCCCGTAAGGACCCAGTGGGAAATTGTGCCAGTAGGTTATGTGAGGAAATGAGGATATTGCTGTATTTCAGTCTATGCTGTAGCCCTTTGTAAATGCTGATTCATGTTAGTTGTCTCTGTGCCCCCAGTATGTGCCTTACACTTACCAGACATTTGATAAATAGGATTGGACTGGATTGGCTGCTGCAAGTTGTGATGGGTGAAATCTGAAATAACTGAGGAAACAAAGGCCCAAGCTTCCAAGCGTATTGATTTATTAAACAATACGTGCCAATTGAATAATAAATCGGGACCAGGCCTCCTCGCTTTGGCGCTGGACCCCGAATATAAGGGGAGACAGATTTTTTATGCATTAAAAGATAACAATGAGCAGAATACAAAACAGCATGTATAATTAGGTCATCTCATTTCTAATTGGAGTAAAGATTAGGGCTTTCAGAGTTGGGAGGGGAATGAGTGAGTTTCAAGAGATGGGAGGGGGGAGAATAAACAGGTGCAATTCCCTGAACTTAAAAAAGAAGTATCCCACTTCCCCAAGTGTCTGTATTCAGTCAAAGGAACAATAACTAATTGATCAGTATGGGGTCAGTTTTCAGATAAGACATATGGGGTTGCTTGAGATGCATAATTGTGAAAATTGAGATGTATTAATCTTTGGATCTGACAGTTTCTGGTCAGTATAACCTAGGTCCTTAGTTAAGGGTCTCTAAGCAACAGGTGGAGGTGGTCCAGCTTCCCAGCCATGCAGGACTGGGTTCAAACAATGCAATAAGGTTTTCTCACAATTCCCATAATTGAATAAAGTTTTCTCAGAAGACAGAAATTGGACTAGCCTGGAGGCCATGTGGCCTCAAGGCCATAGGTTCCCCACCCCTGGACTAGACCCCTACTTGAATAGAAAGGAAACCGAGCTAGCTCCGGGATTGAGTCATAAGATGGAGTCAGTATGATTCACTCAATTCCCACAATTCCCTTAATGTTAGGGCCTCTTCTGACCATGGTAGGGTTTCTTTATATATCTCTCTTCATTTTACAGAAATGTAAGTCACAAGCAACGGCAAAAGAAAAAAGTCTAATAAAAATTTCAATAGCACAGATTTTATTGAGACAGTAGAGGAGTTGAGAGAGTCTTCCAGAGATTATCATTCTCAACCAGAAGTAGCTAGTGAATCACTCAGGTTAAAGGTAGCATGTTATAGTGGGGAAAGTCCTGTACTTGGACTCAGGAGAGACCTAGGTTCAAATTCTGCCCCTGGACTTAGTAATCCTATCATCATGCACAAATCACTTAATTTTTTGACCTTCCGTTTCTTCGTTCCTAAAATGCAACATGTATGTCATACAGTTGTCGTGAGATTATACGTGAAAAGTACTTAAAGAATTGAATAAATGTTAGCATATATTATTTACACTTAAAAAATTGACACTGTTTTTCATCACATTAATTTCTAAATACATCCTTGTCTTTCTTCCCCTTCAAAGCAAGCTTTCTAAAACAGACAAAAAAAGAGTTCAGTGAAACCAGTCAATACATCATCCTTGCATAACAACATACATAACATTCCATATCCCTAGTCCCACAACTCTCCAATAAAAGGAGAAAGGTATATTTTTTCATTTCTTCTTTTTTAAATTTTTTTTGAAGGCAGTTGGGGTTAGGTGACTTGCCCAAGGTCACAGAGCTAATAAGTGTGTCAAGTGTCTAAGGCTGGATTTGAATTTAGGTCCTCCTGACTCCAGGGCTGGTGCTCTACTTACTGTGCCACCTAGCTGCCCCTATTCATTTATTTTTTTTTCATTTTTTCTTGAAAGCCAAACTTGGTCATAATAATTACATTCTCCTTTTTTTCTTTCAGCTTACATAGGTATAATCACTGACTATGTTGTTTTCTTGGTTCTGTTTACTTCACCTTTTGTAAAATTGTGTAAGTCTTCCCATGTTTCTCTGAATTCTTCATATTCATCTTTTGTTTTTATGGCATAGCAGTATTCTATTACATGAATTACTGTAATTTGTATTTCCATTTCTTTGCAGCCATAAAAAAGTGATGCCATGAATAGTTTAACATGTGTGGTACCTTTCTGTCTTTGACCTCCTTAGGATGTATGCATAACACTAAGTGGTGTGGGGATTGGGTACCAGACTTCAAGTTAGCCCTGAGTTCAAATGCTGCCCCAAATGGTCACCAGCTCTGTGACCTTGAGCAAGTCACAACTTTCCTTTTCTCATCTGTAAAACAGAGATGACAACACCAACTGCCTCATAGGGTTGTTGTTAGAATCAAATGAGATATTGTATATAAAGTGCTTTGAGAATCTCAAAGTGATAGCACAATATACGCAATTTTACCCATTATTATTATTGTTATCTCTGCCATCATCCATTCTTTTATTTTTATTTTCTTTTTAATACAAATTTTAAAATTAAAAAAAATTGAGTATACAAAGAGCAAAAACTATATAAAACTTATCTTACAATTTGTTTTAAGAAAATGTATATTAAATTTAACAAAGTAATAACAAAATTGCCCTTTTGCCCTTTTGTGTTCACTTCTAAATATCTTTTTCTTCTGTGCATTTTTGAAAGTTTTGTTGATACTCTTTTACTTTTTGAATTCCTTATCGCTTTTTACTAACGCCACACTCCTAATAGAAGCTCTTCCTTATACAACACTGGCCACCTTGGCGTCTGCCAATGGAAGGCCAGCTATGTTAGATTTCACTGTCTCACCCCCCTTCCTCCCAAGGTTCTCTGGTACCCTTAAGGGAATTTGGGACAGGGTGGTCTAGGCTCTCTATCATTGGCTCCAGCTCCCACTGATAGTGTTCCCAAAAATGTAGGAAGAATAATTTTAACTTGGAATCTGTGTGTTATCATGTCCTGAGATGAAAGGAAGGGACTGAGGATAGATAGTTTAAACAAACAAAGAAACCCCTCCAGGACAACCTCTGAAGATAGGGATCGCAAATTACTGAATTATAGGTAACCAACAAAGTAAATCAAATTCTGGGTCTCCTCTGGTCTATATAGTCTATATATGGCCAAAATTTACTCTCAGCCAGGGAAATTGCCTTAAGGTCTATGTCTAAGGTGCTTAATAATGTTATGTCACATATGGAGTGGGTATACTATACAACCCTAGTTGGCAAAGGCTAGATGGTGGGAGTTTCAATCCTGACAAATTAATATATTTATAAGGGCTTATGAAAGTTCTCTATTCTAGGTATGACTATTGGTATCTTTGAAAAAAATGCAGAAGAGTATTGGTAGCTTAAGAGTATCTATTTTTATTTTATTTAACATAGAGTAAATGCTATTAGCATTATCTATATTCTGTGTGTGGCTAAATCCAGCTGACTTTTTTCTATAGTTTTATCAGCTAAAGGAAAAGAATAAAAAGAATAAAAACTTTACTGATTAAGTTTCAAAACTTCCAAGAGATATAGTCTCATCTCTGTGTTCCTAATTCTGGCCAAATTTGGAATGCAGAGCTAGTCCCCATTTATAGAAATTTATGGCATTGCAAATTAGAGACTGAATTTGTGACTGATTAATATGTATTCTCAAATTAAGGTGGGAGTGTGGTTTGAGTGTTTTATACATATTGAACTAGCTTAATGGATTTGGGGAGGTATAGCTACTTAGAGACTTTGTGGAATTTGCATTCAAACAGGATCCAGACATTTCTATCACTTATTTCCCTGAACAGTGAAAAATTTTTGCTTTATGGTAAGGGAAGAAGATGATCTCACCAATGCTCAGTCTTAAAATGAACTGAAAAGCCAGTCTAAAAGTTTTCTCTCTAGTGATTCCAAAAGCAAAGGAAAAAACAGTTGCAGTTTGGATTTTCAGAGGCTTATCTGGCACTTGAGAACTTCCTAGCACAGGTATTAACAACTCTCCAACTTAGAAAGAGGCTTAAGTCAAAAGTAAGTAATTTAGAAAAATGAGAAATATTTTAAAAGTGGATTATTGTGATCTATGCATGATCTGATAGAATTTAATTGCCTGGGTTACCTTGAAATTAAAATAGAAATTAAAGAAATTAAAATACCTTGTAAATAAGAAACCAAATTGGAAGTATTCCACTTGAAAAAATTAGAAACTGTCTTTAAATCTTGAGGTTTCAATTTTATTCAGGGAAAAAGAGTAAACATCTTTGTGATAAATTTCAGTTGTATAAGAACACTAGCTATTTAAATTTTTTTCTTTTATTTTTGTCAATTACATGTAAAAGTATTTAAACATTTTTTTAAATTTTGAGTTCCAAATTCTCTCTTTTCCTTTCCTCCCCTCCTTATAAAGGCAAGCAATTTGATATAGATCATACATGTGAAGTAATGAAAAACATATTTCCTCATTAGCCATGGAAAATGCAGACCAAAACCAAACCAAAACAAGAAAAATAAAGTTTAAAAAGTGTACTTCAATCTGCATTCAGATTCCATTAGTTCTTTCTCTGGAAATGGATAGCAGTTTTCATGATAAATCTTTTGGAATTGTCTTGGATCATTGTATTGCTGGGAGTAACTAAGTTATTCACAGTGGATCATCATACAACATTGCTATAACTGTGTACAATGTTCTCCTGGTTCTGCTTACTTCACTTTGCATCAGTTCATATAAGTCTTTCCAGGTTTTTCTGAAACCATCCTGCTTGTCATTTCTTATAGCACAATAGTATTCCATCACAATTATATAGCATAACTTGTTTAGCCATTCCCCAATTGATGAGTATCTCCTCAGTTTCCAATTCTTTGCGACCACAAAAAGAGTTGCTGTAAATATTTTTGTACATATGAGTCCTTTTCCTTTTCTTTTGTTCTCTTTGGGATATAGACCCAGTAGTGGTATTGCTGGGTCAAAGAGTATGCACAGTTAAAAAAATAGTTCTGAAGATGACCTTGGATATGATTAGGAAATAAAGATGATAAAATTTGAAAAAGTAGAAGTGAAGGAAAGTGTAGTATTGACTAACTGTAGAGAGAGGTGCCATAGAAAGAAAGAGAGAGAAATTTAGAGAAGTTAAAAACCATTTGTACTGATACAATGTCAATGTGAAACTCAATTAGAGGGTAATATGAAATAAGATCTTTAATTTCCCAAAAAGGCAGGGACATAGAACTAGTGTTTTTTCCAAACTGAGACAATACAAAATCCTCAATTTCAACAGCCTTCAAAACGTCTAATATGGGTCAAAAGAAAAGCCCAGAAAGCTTAAAGATTTCAGACCTCACTGAAAGAATGGGAGAATAGAAAGATGTCTAAAGTTGTGAACTCCACTTGGAGAAATCCTTGTTTCTTCATCAGGAAGTTAAAGTTAGTTTTGAGATTTCTAAGATTTATTTCATAGATGTTTATATTCTTGTGACTGTGGGAAAGTAGCTAGAATCATGTAACAATATTTAAAATTGAGTAGTTAAAAATGGATTGATGTTGGGTTTGATAAATTATTATTTGTAGCATGGTTGATCTATTCTCTGACTGGTAATTACTGATGCCACCTTTCTAACTATAAGGGAAAAATCTCTTTATAGGTATAACCTGTTTGGTTCACCTTCCTCCTCTGTAAAATGATGTGATTTGAATGCTTCAAAATAAAACAACTTTGAGCTGCCATCTTATACTGACCAAATGGTAAAAGCAATGAAAAGCAACAAAAGTCAATATTGGAGGCGTTTTTTTTTAGAACCTTCCGAAAGCATTCTGTTAATATGCAATAAAAGTTACAAAAATAATTATTGTCTTTGGTCCAATAATTCCATTGTTGGGAATATATCGTGAAATCGTTGTCAAAAACAACACAAAAAAGCAGGTTTCTAGGAGCAAATAATGAATTCCATTTTTGACATGTTATGCTTAAGATATGAGTCAGACATTTAGGTAGAGATGTCTAGTTAGCAATTTTAAACGCAGATCTGAAATTCCCCAATAGATAGTCACAGAATATGAACAGTTTTCAAAAGATTTGAAAACTTTAAGTGGCCATATAAAAATGAACATTACTCCCCTCTGACCTCCACCCTTCCCTGCACTTCTGTCATTCAGCATATGGGTGAAGAGATATGGAGACATTCCCATTCATTTCAAAGAAACTTTTTGGAAAACAGCCACACCCATCCCAAGCTCACCTGGGTTTGTGCAAACAAACACACCAAAAAGGAACTGAGTGCCATCCTTCTTCCTGAAGTTGCCTAGCTATGATTGTCACTGTATACCACCAGAATATGAGAATGTCATTTCTGGTATTTTTTTCCCTAGTCCTCACTTCTACGTGGCACTTCTCTAATTTCATTGCTAATGATGAGAGAGTGTTGAGAAGGTGGTCAATAGTATTAAATGATTCAGAGATCTAGGAGCATGAAAATGAAAGGAAAAACTATACAATCAGGCTAATCAAAGGGCATGTGATTCCTTAGTGGTTCATATGTCTGATGCCAAAGGGAAATTAAGAACAATCACTGCCAAGAAGCAGAGCATTCCCCAAGGAAATCTGGCCAGCTGCAAGAAGTTGGTGGCTTGAGGCTCAACCACTGTCACTCACTGCCATGAAAACACTGTATAAAGACATTGATTCTGATTAGAAGTTAGGATATTAAGATCATAGATTCAGAGATGGAAGGGTCCTTAGAAGTCATCTTGTCCAGTGCCCTGGCTTCACAGATGAAGAATTGAATCTCATAACATTCATTGAGACTTGTCCAAGGTCAACCAGAAAGTAAATGGAAGAGCCAGGATTTGAACCCAGATATTGTTATTACAAGGCTAGCACTGTTTCCATTACAGCACATTACCCCTCTGAAGTCTATATAAATATCCAAAATGGAAATTCTTGGACCCCACATAACACTTTAAGTGCCCTTTCTAATTATCCTTTCACAGTTTCCAATGCAGGGAATCTATGCTAGTGTCTGATTCCTCTATTAGGCTACATCAGTGCAGGAACTATTTCATATCTAAACTTTTTAATCTTCCCCAGAATGCTGTTCTGCACACAATAGGCATTCAATAAATATTGAACTGAAGGAGTAGATTGTATGAGAAGCAGTACTTCCTTTTATGTGTCTGCATATTATTTCCTTTTAGTTTTGCTAGAGGGAAGGACTCCCATTCTAGAATGGTAGGATTTGATTAAAGAAAAAGAACTATGTCCATCTTATCCTGCATGATTTTATAGGCTTGGTTAATAACACTTCTTAGGCTCCATCTTTCCATACTGAAGACATTTTCTTTTCTTTGGTAAATCCGCTATAATCTATGCATATTTTGAATATTGACCCATCCCATTTCTAGTGAGTCTTCCATGATTCTAGTGCTTGGGCTGTACGCCCGTAATTTCTCTCCTCTTAAGAAATGTCTCCGTAAGGGGTCTGAAGTGGGAGCGAAATACTGGCTGCAGTTTGAGAACTTCTAGGATGGAGGAGATAGCCTCATCTAGGGTGTCTAAAGGGTGGAGACAGTCCCCTGGGAGAACTAGTGGTATGAATAGGAAGACCCAGCTAGTGTTGTCTTTTGAAAGGGGATGCTACCTGCAATTGGGGAGCCCCAGCCTGATAGGGCAGAGACTTCCAGAATTTGGGAGTGAGAGATGTTTGGAAAGAAAGGGGGAGAGGGGACCACAGGGTGGTGGCAAATCATAGGCAGAAGGACTATATAGTATCTAGTAGGATGTGCGATGCTGAGGGGATGGTCAAGGTTGGTTTGGAGATGGGAATACCAAAGTCACTTCTCTGAGGACTTCGGTGCTAGGAAAAATAGGCTTGCGGGGAGCCGGGCTGCTCTTTCTTAGAGGAGAGGGCACACAGCTTCAGCCTGCAGTCTTGGTCCTCCAGGTCCTTTGGGTAAAGAGGCCACGCAGCTCCAGGCACTGGGCTGCTGCAGTGCGATTCTCCACCCTCACACCCCATCCCCCCAACTCTCACCCCACCCCCATCACTCACCACTCCCATCTCACCCTTCTCCATGGACCATTCCTTTCCATGGTTCCCGGAGAACGCCCCGCCTCCAACGCTCCCCTCCCAGCCCCGCCTCCAGCGCCTTATAACCCGGGTGCCCGGAGCCGAGATCAGCCTAGTCTTTTTGCTCAGTAGCTTCGTTGTCACCTGCACGATGAGCTTCAGCTCAGACCATTATCTTTGCTCCTCCTCCTATAGAAAGGTGTTTGGGGATGGCTCACGCCTTTCCTCGCGCTTGGGAGGCAGCGGTGCCGGGAGCTTCAGGTCACAGTCTCTGACCCGCTGCAATGTTGCCTCGTCGGGTGCCTGTTCCGCCTCCTCTTCTCTGGGGCTGGGGCTGAGCTATCGCCGGACTGGGCCCGACAGCCTGGACCTGAGCCAGGCAGCAGCCCGCAACAATGAGTACAAGATCATCCGCACCAACGAGAAAGAGCAGCTGCAGGGCCTCAACGACCGCTTTGCAGTGTTCATCGAAAAGGTGCACCAGCTGGAGACCCAGAACCGTGCACTTGAGGCTGAGCTGGCGGCGCTGCGGCAGCGCCACGCAGAGCCTTCGCGCGTTGGCGAGCTGTTCCAGCGCGAGCTACGGGAGCTCCGGACCCAGCTGGAGGAGGCTAGCTCCGCGCGGACACAGGCGCTGCTGGAGCGGGATGGGCTGGCCGAAGAGGTGCAGCGGTTGCGGGCGCGTTGCGAGGAGGAGAGCCGCGGGAGGGAGGGCGCAGAGCGCGCCCTGAAGGCGCAGCAGCGAGATGTGGATGGCGCCACCTTGGCACGGCTGGACCTGGAAAAGAAGGTGGAGGCGCTGTTAGATGAATTGGCCTTCCTACGGCAAGTGCACGAGGAGGAAGTGTCTGAGCTGTTGGCGACGCTGCAGGCATCGTCTCAGGCCTCGGCCGAAGTGGACATGACCGTGGCCAAGCCAGACCTGACCTCGGCGCTGAGGGAGATCCGTGCCCAGTATGAATCTCTGGCCGCCAAGAACCTGCAATCCGCTGAGGAGTGGTACAAATCTAAATTCGCCAACTTGAACGAGCAAGCGGCGCGCAGCACAGAAGCCATCCGAGCCAGCCGCGAGGAGATCCATGAGTACCGACGCCAGCTACAGGCACGCACCATCGAAATCGAAGGGCTCCGGGGCGCCAATGAGTCCCTGGAAAGGCAGATCCTGGAGATGGAGGAAAGGCACAGTGCTGAGGTGGCTGGCTTTCAGGTAAGTGATGCCGGACTACATACTTCACTAGTTCCTAAATCCTGCGTGGGTAAAAGTGGAGGTCCATCAACACTGGCTTGTACTTGTACCTTGGGTGACTGAAGGGTCCCCTATCCAAGTGATTGATCCTAATCCTCCTTTTGAAAGAGCAGCTCCTCTCCCTGACCCCTCCCAAAACAGACATTGTCACACAATAATGGAGAGAGCAGCCTTTCTTTTCCTCTAGTATTGATTTTCGGGAAAACACGATGCACTAAAAAACTAAGCTAGCAGCCAACCACACCCTTCTCCCGACGTAGACAAGAGTGGTTATATTAAAGAAGAGGTGGGGATGAAAAGGGAACGGTGTGATTGATCTATTCGCTTTGCTTTGCCTTTCACAGGGTCCGGGTCCCAATTTCTGCCTGTGAGGCAGCCCTTTTGCTAAGAGTCAGTAATTGAGCCTGAGAGCTATAGGTTAAAAGGCAAAAACGCGACGGCTGCTGTCCATGGTACTGTACTAGTCTAAACACCTTTCAGTTTTCTCTGTCTCTCGGCAGTGATAGATTTCCCTCTTTCATTCGCCAGTGGAGTCTTGGTTATGGCTCTCTAGACAATTGCCTTTCCCCCCAACCCCCCAGCTGTATATTCTTGGCCACCTGCGGTCGTTCATGGGAGACATAAAATTTTGCTTTTGTTTGGTGCTTTTACGGAAACCTTTTTTTTTTGCACTGGCACAGTGAGATTCTGTTGTAAAGCACCCTTTCCCCTGACTTTTACTTATTTGTTTATTTATTGGTTGATTGTTGTGGCTCAGGAGCTGAACTACAGAGGCTGGGGTTCTTTGTTGTAGAGCCGTTGTAGGCACTCGCTTGTTCCTCTTCACCTGTCCTTCATGCTCCTGAAAAGATATTTCCTATTTGTTCCTCCCCCACCTTCAGCAAACAATGGCTACTGCATCTTCAGACTTGCTATGGGATGGGTCTGGCTGACCAGGAAAGGGACAAAGGCAGCAGTATGGGGCAGGGAGGAGGGAAGTACTAGCAAAGAATGGTAATTCTGTGACTTTACTTAGGGGCACAATAAAGCCTCATTAATTTGGCCTCTACTATTCATAAATTTGGGATAATTCAGCCTGATTTGGGTTGAATTTTGCAACTTTGCACTGTTTATGAAGAAAGTCTTTGAGAAAAATAATTTGTTTAAATAAGGTGGGAGCCATTTATCTGAAGAGCATAAACTGTTTTTAAGGTCTTTGAAACAATGTCTGCAAACATGCTACTACTTTCAATGAACCTTTATTCAATGCATGTGAAGTGAGTTATTTGTGTTAAAATGTAAATTATTTTTCTTATTTGTTCAAGCAGGTTTGGGCAGTATCTCTATTTTATCTACCACTAGTAATTACTGTGAATACATAAAAATAAAGTTGAAATACACCACAAAATCCTAAAACTCAAGCTTTCTACTAAATTTCTGGCTCTGTTCCCAGCCATTCTGAATTCATGGAGTGCTACTATAACTGGGGTCTAGACTGTGTTTCTTCTTCCTAGATTCTAGGGAGAAGGACTAGGTGACCCCTGGAAGTATAGCTTTGTTACTCTACAAAAGGGAGGTGCCCAGCCTAGGATAATTTTAAGACACTTGTCCTTTCTGTTTGGTACCATGGTATCCTGTTGGCTAGCATAGCATACAGCTTTTCCTTCCTTGGCCTGGTGGTGGTGAGAAAGAGGAAGGGATGGTATTTATGATACTTGGTTGTCTGTTTTGTTTTGAAAGGCTTTCAGGGTCACACAATAGCATGGACAGCCAGACTTGGGTGTGCAGAAAAAATGCGGCATCTGCAGCTCTGCAGTGCTGCACCCCACCCCACCCCCTTCCTCTCTGCCCCAGCAATTCCTTTCAGGACTAAGTGAAACAGCTCATGGAAGTGAAGCGAGATATTAAGATAGACAGTCCTGAGCTGTTTCATTTTTATTGGGTGTGGCTCATGGGCCCACCTGGTGTCCTAGGAGGGCTGAAGCTCCTGGGTATTGCCTTGGCCAAGAAGCAATAATATCTTTTTTCTCAAGGAATTTCAAAACAAGTCAAGTCAAAGCACCATGATTTCCAAACTAAGATTCAACTGTCCTGTATTTTTCCCCCACTGCAGAAGAAAGGATGCCATTGCCTTTTCTTCTGCTTTAAAGAGCAACCAACCAATCCATGTTTTTTCCAGCAGCCCAATGCACATCTTACTTTATGAGCTCGTCCTTACATAGAGGTAGGGGAAGGACACAGAAGAACCAAGTTAACTATACAGTGAACCCTGCTGTACATTCAGAACCATGCTAGATATAAGGGAAAAAGAAGTATTAGGTCATGATGTCTATATTATAATTGTGGAGACAAATTCATACATATGAAACGAAGAATAATTCAAGATGATACAATCAAGTGAACAATGGTGTGACACAAACTAGGAGTGGTGGGTAGCTCAAGGGAGGGAAGGACCATTGTTATTAAGGCATATCTCAAGTCAAATATAACCACCTCTTTTCCTTGAGAGCGTTCCCATTCATTGTAGAGGAGAATTCCAATTCCTGTATCATTTTTCTCATTTTCTTCACATTCTTGGAATGAATGCAAAGCCTTATGGAACAGCAAAAGGAATATATTCTCAGATAGAGCTCAATAACCCAGCCCAATAATGAAAAGACAACCACAGATCTTTGAGAGGTGAAGTTGCTTCCTTGAAAGACTTTGCTGATTCTTCTTATTTCATAGATCTCTGGGGAGAAGTGTAATGGCCACTGTGCTCTCACCAGGATGAAACTGGAGCTTAGCCTAATTAAATTGTATGTGGGGTCTATCCACTGAAAGTGATAGGGTGGGGTGAGGGAGAAGCAGCAGCATGTAAATATAGAGCCAGAGCAATTTATCTTTGAAATTAAAAGCCAGTACAGAGGATTTGTTTGTTTTCTGCTTACTCATGGTTAATTCCATTGCCTGAATCACCCTGAGTGATCTTTCACATTTAGAAATCTCCATATTCTTATATTCTAGATATACTTTACTCTTTGTTTCTGGAAAACAAAGGAAGAAAGGAGAGTTCTTTTCCAAAAGGACATATCCTCCTTGTCCTCAATTCATTACTTATGGCTTAGGAAGACATCATTTATAGAATGACAGCTCTTATCTGACAAAGGTGTGGCCTCAACAGAAGCTGATAGTGACATCTCAAAGAAATAGAGATGTCTCTCATTGCTCTTTTTTCCTTTTTTTCACCACCATCACCTTTCTCTGTTTTATTCACCTTCCAGCCCCTAGCTTTTAGTGCTGATGTCAGTGATTTTAAAAAAAGAGGTTTCTTAAGGTGATATAAAATCTTCCATTCAACTCCCTCAGGCAGAGCCTGAAGCTCCGCAGCCCATGGAAGCAGACTACTGAAATTATACAGTAGTTTTTCACGTGGGCAACACTATCTTGTTCAGAATAAGTGCTGAGTTATCTTCCCATGATATTTTTGAAAACCTATTCAAGGTATAAATAGGAAACTAGGAAGAGGGAAGAAGAGAGAGTCAGATCAGCTGTCAAAGGCATTTCCTGCTACTGAGAGCAAAACTGCACCTTTTATCACAAGCTAAGCCTCTGCAAATAAGTAGAGCACCTGATGCAAATTAAAGTTATAACCCTAACTCTCACTTCTACCTTCAAATGATTCGTCAACCTCACCTATAGAGAAAGTACAGCTGACAAACAGGTAGGAAGCAAAAAAAAAAAAAAGACCCATGAAAAGCCAAAATAGATGTCACACAAAGCCCATAGTTTTATACACTATAATTCATACACTGACATGTTCCCAAATCTCCCACAACCTACTTACTCTTTACGTACAATATCTGATTCCAGAGCCTATAACATTATAAGATTAGAAAAATCAAATTATCATGCTGCCATGTCCTGACAGAGAAGTGATGGACTCTAGATGCAGACTGAGACATGTTGTTTGTTTGTTTGTTTGGACCAGGGACAATGATCTTATTAACAAAGAAGTGAAGCTAAGCAAAACATACCAACACTTTGATGGTGTCTAACAGCTTATGTCTCATTATATGTATGTTTTCTACTACTTTACTCTGGGGAGGCAGGTGGCTCAAAGGGCCAGAAGACTCATCTTTGTGGGTTCAAATCTGGCCTCAGACACTTACTAGCTGTGTGACCCTGGGCAAGTCACTTAACCCTGTTTGCTTCTGTTTTCCCATCTGTAAAATGAGCTAAAAAAGGAAATGGCAAACCACTTCAGTATCTTTGCCAAGAAAACCCCAAATAGGGTCACAAAGAGTCAGTCACGACTGAAAATGACTCAACAACCACACAGCAGGAATGGATATAGACCTCTAGAGTACATTGGTGATTGCATTTATTTAAATATTGATGTCTTTATATCACCATGGTTCTGTTTACTTTTCTGTGGATTAGTTCCTTTTAGTCTCCTCAAATTTTTCCAAATTCCTCATATTAATCATTTCTTACCCCAATATTTTGATGGATCGTGATATCTCATTGATGTGGCTACTCCTTTAATTTATGCCAATTACAACCCATCCATGCCAGCCCATCCTATTCAACACATCCACCCATTTTCACAAAAGACCCTCCAGCCCCCATGATCTTCTGGGGGCTTCCCTCATCTTGACATTACAAAGATACTAATGGAGATTGTTCTTCTGTTATCCCTTGCTCTTCTTTTGTGATCAGCACATCTCTTTTCTAGTCAACTCTTTCTTTAATGACCTTTAAACCACTTTTTCCAGCATTGTTTGTTGTAATATACTGCAATCTACTCACATCCACCATGTACTTTCCCATCACCCTTTGAATGATTCTCACCGTCAGTTCTTTAAAAACCATAATATTCCATGACACAGCTATGTTACTAGAAGAATATTAGTATTAAAAAGATAGTCTTTGTTTCATGGAGAAGCTTGGAATAGTGGTAGTGGGATTATTAAAAGAATTATTCTATTTCCCAAAGGCAGTCTATACCACTTCTCTTCATCTTTTCAGTTCTGGACTTAGTTCATTGCATATTTGTAATGTCTGTCCAAGATATGTGTGTGTGCTCACATATGCATGTGGGTGTGCATGTATGCATGCACACATACATCAATGGACAAGCTCTATTGATTGTCATTTTATGCATCATAATCTGGACAAAAGACATTCTTCTTCCACTTGATTTTCTCTGTGTGGATAGTTAAATCAGATTTTGTGTGTGCATGTGATTATAGATCTCATTTATTAGGTTCTGCAATGCTTTGGGGCTTGATCCAATATCATTTATAAGTAAGAGCATCTGAAGGACCTTATCATCTATAGAAGACCCCTTCTAGATCTACATCTGTGATCTCTCTGATCTTTCAGATGCCTTAAGAATACAGTCCTCAAAAGCTTCAAAAATGGATCTCTTCTATGTATGCGTGATTTAGTCCAGTTGTTCTTCCTATCTTTGTTTTCTTCAGGGTCATTCCCAGTTCCTCAGATAACACCACATTGTTTCTTTCAGCATAATAATGATGCCATTTTGGTTCTCTCTCAGAATGAAGGACAACAACTAACCATTCTGTTATATTCATGCACCACAGTTTGTTCATCTACTCCTCGATTGATGGGTACCCACTTTGTTTCTAGGTTTTGGAACCTCAAAAAGTGTTGCTTATGGATATTTTTGCATATATGGTTTCTTTCTTTCTATGTTTTGGCTTTCTTTGGGCATATGCCTAGTAGAAATATTGCTGGGTCATAGTGTATTGTCAGTTGTTACTTGTATTGAATAATTGTAAATCAACATACAGAATGGTTGGACCACTTCACAGCTTTACTAATAATATGTTAGAATGTCTGTGTTCCCACAGCCCTTCCAACATGGCTTACGTTGTCTTCAACATGCAAGCTCTCATTTAACTTTATGGTAGATAAAGAGATATACCTTTGGTTCCAGTTCCTTTCCTAAAATGGTGCCTATGGTGAAAATGTTTTATCCTTGTATACAATATCCACTTTTGACTAAGAGAGACTGTCATTAGATTAATGTATTTTAATGTTTTAAAAGATAATTTTCTCTGAAAGCTCTATATTGGGGGGAAATTCAATAAAACCCAATACAACCATATAATTAGAACTAATCATATTAAAATATGTATACTTTGGGGCAGCTGGGTGGACCAGTGAGTAGAGTATCAGACCTGAGTTCAAATCTGGCCTCAGACACTTGACATACTTACTAGCTGTGTGACCTTGGGAAAGTCACTTAACCCCAATTGCCCTGCCAAAACAACCAAAAAAAAAAAGAAAGAAAGAAAGAAAATGGTGGGGAAAGCTGGGGAAGAGTTATGGGGAACTAGAATAGCACAGTGTACTGGGTCGAGAATGCTCAAAGAACTGATTTATAGTCTCAGCACTGTTACTAATTGTGACCTTTGAGAAGTCACTTGACCTCTCTGAACCTCTGGTTCCTCCTCTGCAAAACGAGGGGGGTTGGATTCAATAGCTAGAGTCCTTTCCAGCAGTAACATTCTGATGTTTATGTCCCCATACTATCCAGAACCCATTTGGAAGTCCTTTTTATGTATGAATGAGATTTCTAGATAGCCGACGTAGGATTTGCCCTTGTAGTAGGCAGCTCTAATCTGAGGTTTTCAAAGCACCTTAAATATACAAAGGCATCTTATTTTCTGTTGTGAGGAGGAGGAAAAAGAAACAGAGGAGAAACTTACCTCAGGATATTTGGGAAAGCTGTGGCAAAGATAGTACACTGGACCTGGAGGCAGGAGGACCTGAGTTCAAATCTAGCCTCAGACACTTACCAGCTATGTGATCCTGGGCAAATCACTTAACCCTGTTTGCCTCAGTTTCCTCATCTGTAAAATGAGCTGGAGAAGAAAATAGCAAACTACTTCAGTATCTTTGCCAAGAAAACCCCAAATGGGGTTACAAAGAGTGTAACATGACTAATTAACAAAACAAAAAAAAAGGCAAGCCAAAAATCATAGTCCTGAGTCTTTCATCTCAGACTAAGCATGAAAGGATCAGGTTTTGTTTTTTTTCCCCCTCGCATGATCTTCATTTCAGAAAAGGACCTGTCTAGCTATTTCATCAGCTTTGGTGGTATCAGTCTAAATTCATCATGGCACTTTCGGTAGCACCTTGAAATAAAATTCCCACTGCCCCCCAGGAGTCTTCCTTGCTTTGTCTCCTATGATTCTTCGAAGATTTTAGAGCATTTTTTTGCTTCCATGTAATTGGTATTTCACCCCACTTACTTTTTAATTATTGTTGATAGTTCTATCCCTGTTGGCCAGCAAGGTCTATTCTCTGCTGAATTCTGTTTATAAAATAGTAGGTGGGGGGATTTAAGTTCTTTCTGCTGTTTCTTAAGGTTTGAAGGTTTGTACATCTTGCAGCATCAACTATGTTTCTCATCACCAAGGCTGGCTTTGTTGAACTTAGAACCAAACAGTAAGAGAAGTGGGTCTACCCAGAAAACGTAGTGTAGCACAAAGAGGGATATCTCATACACTTACCTGCATCACTGTTTTCAGTAAAATAATGCTCAGTCTGTTGAATCTTCCACGTCTTTTATGCCACTTGTGGGGCCATTGCCAGTCGTCTTGACTTTTGTCTTGCCACTGGCCTCTGATGACTCTGGAGGAGAGAATGATGCTGATGACTTTGTACAGCTGTGCCTCACTAAAATCCAAATCACATACACGTCGAGACATCACCCTTGTGATGTCATTGGTCCTCTTCGAGAACAAAGGACGAACAATAAATAAGCAACGACAACCCACTAATACAATAATAAGTGGTCAGTGACCTCAAATATCCAGCAAATATCATGAACAACAAATTCAAAGTCTCTTTCTTTCTTGGTCTGGACTTGTGCTTAGAAGAATTTGGAATAGGACCCTATGACATTTTAAAAAATATAGATTCAGTTTTAGTATTTAGCTAAAATAAGCTTTTCTATTCTATTCTTGACTCTTTTAATTAACTGAATAAAAGGCTGTTAGTAAAGAGATTCTATAGCAGCTGTTGAAAAGTGATTGCAAGGAAATCAAAATGTGAAAAAGATACAGGGCATTCTGGCTAGGCTTGTTGTCTTTCTGTTCTGCTCTTATCTCAGTGGGAATTTCTTGATTTTGAGCTCCTGATGGAGATTGTGGGGTAGAGAAAAGATGTGATTATTAGATCTTTACTTTTCCTGCTTGATTGTAAGCTCCATGAGGGCAAGGACCATGACTTAAAACTTTATATCTCTTCTTGGATCTAGAATAATGCACAGAATAAGCTCTTTTAAAAAAATTGATTGATGCATTTTATTTTTACATCACTTAAATTTCCCCCTGTATCTCTCCTCCCAACTTTTCCCAGAGAGGCATCCCATATAACAAAGAATTAAAGAGTAAGCTCATAATCAGTGCTTGTTGAATGAATAGATGGATGGATGGATAGATGAACAATGTAGTGAGACAAGCCAGGAATGGGATAATTCATAGTTGATGTTGTGAATTTCCACAATTACACACCCCGTGGGAGTACCACTGTATTTAGGCTGGTTTGGGCTAATCGGTCAGGACTTCTCTTTTGCAGGACAGCATTGGACAACTAGAGAATGACCTGAGGAACACAAAGAGCGAGATGGCTCGCCACCTGCGGGAGTACCAGGATCTGCTCAATGTCAAAATGGCTCTGGACATTGAGATTGCAGCTTACAGGTAATGCCAAGCTCATAGCCAGTGCTATTTAAGTACATTGCTCAGAGTGCCCTAGGTCACCAGAAGCATGGAACCAATGTGGATATTTGACCATATTCTCTCTGTTGGTTAATATATAACAATGCCAACAGTCCTAATGAAACACTTTTTGGCCATCTCTCCCTCCCCTTGTCTAATCTATTCTAGTCATGCCATTCTAGTCCTTGTAATAAATGTACATAGGCCAAAAAAAATTCCCACATTGTCCATGTCCAGAAAATAATGTCTCATTCAGTACCTCGGGTGTCTAAGCAACCCCTGTGTTGTCTAAGAAACCCTCACCTCTCTATGACGACATGAGTAACATTCTTCATCATGGGTTTTCTGGAATTGTAATTGATTATTGCATTATCAGAGCCTTAAGTCTTTCAAAGTTGTCTTTACAACTTTGTTATTGTGTAAATTATTCTCCTGGTTCTGTTCATTTCACTCTACATCAGTTCATACAAGTCTTCCCAGGCTTCTCTGAAACTTCAACTTCAATAATTTCTTATAATAATAATAATGATAATAACAACTAGCATTTATATAGCCTCTATGATGCACCTCACACTTTACAAATATTATCTCATTTGATCCTCGCAGCAACCTGGGAGGTAGGTGCTTTTGTTATCCGTATTTTATTGTTGAGAAAACTGAGGCAACCAGAGGTTAAATGACTTGCCAAAAGTGACAGGGCTATTAAGTGTCTGAGACTGAAGTTGTACTCAGGTCTTCCTGTATCCAGGCTCAGAACTCCATCCACTGTGTCACCTAGCTCTCCCCTCATGGCACAACAATATTCCATTGTATATATATATATATATATATAGTTCAGCCATTCCCCAATTGATGGGCACCTTCTTAGCTTCCGTTTCCTTGACACCATAAATCTTCTATGTCTTCAGATTCTGGTTCAGCAAATAATTGTGAGACTTTATGTTAGGGAAGTGGAGAAAGATGTTAATAAAAAATAATCTCTACCCTTAAATAGTTTATAGTTTATTTGGGGAGATATGGAATATTGATAATTAACTGTGATACAAAATACATTTTTTCAAGTATATAGTCCTGACTTTGAGTCAGGAAACCAAGTCTAATTGGACCTTTTCTGAAGGGCTTGGGGTTGGTGGTTTGACCTCTCAATGACATTTTCTGCTAATCCTTCTCTTTGTTGGATTCACAGGAAGCTGCTAGAAGGTGAAGAGACCCGATTCAGCACCAGTGGAATGACCATTTCAGGGCTGAATCCACCTCCTAATCCTGGTTATTTGATGTCATCCAGAATGTTTAGTTCAACTTCCTCAAAAGTGTCACCCCCTGTGTTGTCTAAGAAAGAGGAAAAGGAGGAGGAAGCTTCTAAAGTGGCCTCCAAGAAAGCTTCTCAGATAGAGGAGAGCTTTGCAGAAATAATGGAGGAAACCATAATATCTACTAAGAAAACCGAAAAATCAAACCTAGAAGAAGTCACCATTTCAAACCAAAAAATATAGTCAGTGATTAAAAAAAAACCCCAACAACCCCTAAACAAACAAGAAACTAATACTTAAGAGGGAATAATATGCATTTGACCTTTTAAATAGCTTTCCCCCGCCCCAGCTCTGAACCAAACACCTGTTACATAGTATACAATATCGCTAGACTTTAGTCTCATTTTCAATACTGAATTTTCTCTCAAGCAAGAAAATCTCACTTAGAAGCAGCAGCCTGACCTGCTAGGAGCCAACCATTGGTCCTGGAGCAATCACAGAAAAGTTACCCAAAATTATGCCCTTCTCATTCAGGCAGACAGATGATTCTGGGCCAGAGAAGGTGCCTACTGAGGTGCTAAATCTTCTGTGATCATTGTCATTTGCTACAAGCTAAAATTAAGTCCTATGTACACTCACCAGCCTCAGCCCACACCCAGTTCACTCATGCTCCTTAGATACATAACAAATCACTGCCAAAGATGAATCAACCTGCCCACATCCTAGGTGACTGCTGCTTAATGCTGTTTGATACAGTGTGAACGTTGGCTCTTCAGGTGCTGCTCTAGCTCATCTTCATTCAGAAAAAACAAAAGGCCAGTTGATATTCTTCCCTTTTAAACAATTTCAGGATTTTTGAAAAAGACAAGTTTGCCCCTGCAGCCCGCTGTGCCCAGTGGGTGACTAGATGCATTGTGGTCATATCTGTGATTTATGTGATGACTTCTCATGACCATTTCACATCATCTAACATGTAGTTAAAAAGGAACTTGGCAATGAATGATGCATTTGGATAGTTCTCTTCCCCTCACATAGAAAATGCTAATGTTTCCTAAGTTGGTTAGTTTGTGACTCAAATCCACTTAGTCAAAAATTCACTCTGTTAGGAGTGTAGCCTTTCGCCTCAACTTTAGAAGCACATTAGTAATAATTCTAAGCTGTGTGCAGCCTCATAAGATTTAGGATAAATTAGAAGAGATGTATTGCTAACAATGAAGCGGCCAAGGACTCCATTCATCTGTGATTTATTCATTTGTGGTGATGTAGCATTAGTTTGCCCATGGTCTCATGAGAAGACATATTGTCCCTTAGATAAAGTCACATTTGTATCTTTCCTTCCTTCCAACCAAGGTTCTAGTGAAGCCTTGTCTATGTTCCCTTATAACCCAAGAGTCTTACTGCATATGTTATGTAACTGGGCCTCACTATGACATAAAATACAGCTGAAGGAAACAATACAAATAAACTCCTTTTCAGTTAATCAAAACCACCAGCAGATAGAAAAGAGGAAAAACATTTGAATTTTCCATTTCTTAAATCGTGCTCCACCAACAAATTGTCTTGACCTTGAATGCAGAATTGTAGGTGCCCCATTTTCCTGTCTTGGAAGTGGGTCCTATGTGGCCAACCCAGTAAGTCTCCCTAGTGGAGCAGCTTCTGCATCTCACCGCCTTATTTGTGCCGACTGACACCCGCCAAGTATGATGTAGGAAAATAAAGCCCTAACTGCTTAGGATCACTTTCATCACAGCTGAAGAGTTTTGCTTATCTCTTTTTACACATTTTCACTCCAGGGCTCTGTGGTAGTTATAGTTTCACTAAAGTTTCCTGTCCTATAGAATTTAAGGGTTTAGAATAGTCATTTTCTTCTCTCTCAGCTTCTCTTCCTTCTCCCTCCTGCTGTAAGACACAAGTTAGTAAAATAATAATTAAAAAAAAACCCACACCTGAACTTCACTCTCATAGTCTGTGTTATTTGTGGTGTGTTATTTTTCTGAGGGGAGGGTTATTTTGGTCTGGCAAGACCACACCATTTTGATTGTCTTCTTGCAATGCAAGCACAGTTCAAACCACAGAGTACTCAGGAACTGGACTTTGGTCTGTATGGACACATTTTACTTCTCTCTACAAAAGCCCTGACAAACTGTTAACAGCTTCATTAATATTAATACATGCATTAGAAATAATTGAACTCATTCATCTTTCCTCCAAAAAAACCTCACCCATCCTCTATATTTCCTTATTCCTGTTCAGGGCACTACCAACCTTTCAGTCACCCATGTTCACAGCCTCGAAGTTTTCTCTACCCTTCCCTCTCCCTCACCCTCCATATCCTACTAGTTGCTGAGTCTTGTCCATTCTACCTTCACAACATTTCTTGTACCGCCCTACCTTAAGCCTGATCACCTCTACCCTGGACTACTATCATAACAGCCTCCTAACTGGACTTCTAGCTTCCAGTCTCTCTGCTCACCAATCCATTCTCCATAGATATGCCAAAATAATCTTCCTAAAGTACAAATTGGACCATGTCACTCCCTGCTCAAGAACCGTCAATGGCTCCCTCTTGCCTCACCTTAGTATGTAAAGTCCAAACTCCCTTTCTGGTCTTATTGTATATTACTCTTTTTCATATACTCTACATTCCATTCAGATTGGCCTATTTGCTGCTCCCTGAACTCCCTACCTATCTCATCTTTGTGCTCAGCATAGGCTATCCACAAGCCTGGAATGTACTCCCTCCTCACCTCTGCTTCTTAAATTCTTAGCTTCCTTCAGGACTCAGCTCAGGTCCCATATCCTATGGGGAGACTTTTCTGATCTCCTTAGTTGCTAGTACCCTCTCTTTCCTTCTCAAATTATTATCTATATACTTATATGTTTGCATGCTGTGTTTCCCTCCCTCAGTAGAATGTAAGCTCCTTGAGGGCAGTGACTATTTTTTATTTTGTCTTTGTATCTCCAGAACCTTTGCATGTAGTAGGCACTTAATAAATGATGTTTAGACTGTATTGGAGTGGATTGATGAGAGCCACAGTATACATCGTGCTTCAGGATGCCTTGTCACTGGCAAAACCTCATGCAAAATGTGGATGATTTTCTTGGGGATGAATGCGATGTCACTTAGAAGTAGTGATAGAAAAGCATAGCTTATGAAAAGGTTGGAACAAGAGCTTGGCTAATCTTACCTTTGTAGACATTCCTGAGAATGAACATGGTTCTAGCAGAAGTCACTGGATTAAAAATAGCCCTATAAAGTAAAGCCCCTATCCTAGAGTCCTTTGTTTAACCCAAATACATGACCTAACTTTGCAGAGTTCAGATGTTGTCTGGGTACAGAAGTGGAGGATTCTTCCCAGGCCACTCCAGGCTCCAGATAGCCAATATGGGGGTAAAGGGAGGCCACTCATGATTTGTATTGCTAGGTAAAATAACATTTACATAGTAGTACTTTAAGGATTGCAAAGCATTTTACATGTTTTCTCACCTGATTTTCATAGCAATCCTCTGAGGTAGGTGCTATTATGATTTCCATTTCGCATAAGGAGAAACTGAGGTTTAGAGAAAAGTGACTTGCCCAGGGTAACACAGCTAATAAATGTCTGAGGCAGGACTGAACTTACCCACTCTAGGTCCAGCACTCCATCCAGTAGGCAGATAAGTAACAGATCAAGGTCCAGTTGATTAGGACTCCCTACTTGAGTACTAGACTTTGGTCTGTCACCTCGCTGCCTAGTTATAGCTTAGATTTTCTTACTCAAAAGGAAAAGTCCTTGTAGATGTCTTTATTGTCTTAATTTCATGCATCTAAGAGTACCCATATACTACTTAAAGAGACTGATGGTATTGCTAATGAGAAGTTGGATCCATAGTTATACGTTATTTGTAATTCAAATGCCTTCTAAGGACTGGTGGAACTGGCATATCCTAACTAAAATAGATTTTAAGAGGACATTTAGGTTGCTATTTCCAAGAATTATTTGTCCATTGAATCCACCCTTGCCAAGGCCCTTCTTTAATCACATCAATGAAACCTCTGGCAACCATAACTGCTGACTATGGTCACTTTTTCTCATATTCTTATATCTATTTCCCTAATCTCTCTCCTGACTTCCAGTCTTACATCTCCAATTACAGATTGGATGTCCCACTGACATATTAAATTCGACGAGTCCCAAAATGAACTCACTATTCCACCCTCCTCCCACCACTTCCCCCCAACCCTCCCTTCTTACTATCTTCCCTATTATTGTCAAAGGCGTCACCACTTCTCTGTCACCCATGCTTACAACCTAGGCATTATTTTCAACTCCTCACTCACTGCCCCTCCCTCATATTCAATCAGTGGTCAAATCCTGTGGATTCTACCTTCATAACATCTCTTGTATATATCCCCTTCTCTCCTGACACTGCCACCATTCTAGCATCACCTTACTGTTGCAACAACCTTGAGACTGGTCTTCCTGCCCCAAGTCTTTCCCCACTCTGGCCCGCCTTCCATTCAGCTATTAAAGTGATGTCCCTGAAGTGTACATTTGACCATATCACCCTCCCTTATTCAATAAACTGGAGGGGCTCCCTATTGCCTCCAGGATCAAATATAAAAATTCTCTGTTAGGCTTTTAAAGCCCTTCATAGCCTGGCTCTCTCCAGTCTCCTTATACGTTACTCCCTCCACATACACTGGCCTCATTGTTATTCCCACAAGACGCTTCATCTCTCAACTCTGTGCATTTTTATTGGCTGTCCCCATTCCTGGAATTCTTACCTTCTTCGCTTCTGTCTCCTGACTTCACCAGCTTCCTTTAAGTCTCAGCTAAAATTCCTCTTTCCACAAAGACCCTTTCCTACTCCTTAATCTTAGGGCTTCCCTTTGACAGTATTTCCAATTTATCTTGTATATATCTTGTTTGTACATAGAAGTTTGCTTGTTGTCACCCTCCCTTAGATTGTGAGTTCCTTGAGGGTAAATGCTTTTTTGCCCCTTCATTTTTGTATCCTAGCATAGTGCCTGGCACGTAGTAGGCCCTTAATTAATTCTTGTTCGCTTGATTTGACTGCTCAATGAGTCGTGTTCTGTGACCTAAAATGGAAATGAAGACAGACCTTAAGAACAAATTTTAGGACATCTAAGGAGATTTTAATCAGAATAATCATATGTAACACGTGTGGTCAAGAAATGTAAGGCAGAGAGAAGGGAAGCAACTTCAACTATTACCAGTTAACTGAAAAGCTGTTCAAAACATTTCTAAGGAAACGGAGAATGAAACAGAGTGTGAGTTTCAACTTCAAATGATCTTGGCACTTAAAGGCAATTTTCCAAATAATCAAATATTCTGAATCCTGATCAATTAGGAACTCTCCCCTTATGAAGATGCAGAGATCTTTCATGTTATTTTCCTCCTTTATTGTCCCTGGGCAAGTCACTTGACCTCTCTAAGCTTCAATTTCCTCATTTGCAAAATGGGGTTGATAATAGCATCAAACCTATATTGATCATATAATAATATATTTACTTTTTGCACCTGATATTTAGTAATAATAATAATGATGATGATGATGATGATGGCTAGCATTTATGTAGGACTTTGAAGTTTGCAAAATGCTTTACCTATGTCACCTCATTTGGTCCTCACCACAACCACAAACGTGTGGTTTGCAAGTAGTATGATAAGTGATTATTAGACTGTATTGGAGCCACAATAAACATCATGCTTCAGAAGGCCTTGTCACTGACAGCACCTCAAGCAGAGTGTGTGTGGATGATCTCCTTGGGGATGAATGCAAAGTCACTTAGAAGCAGTGATAGAAAAACAGTAGCTTATGAAAAGGTTGGCATGGGAGCTTGGCTGATTTTCCCTTTTTAGATATTCCTGAGAATGAACATGGTTCTAGCAGAAGTCACTAGATAAAAATAGCTCTATGAAGTAAAGGCTTCTATCCAAGAGTCCTTTGTTTGTCCTTAGGCTTACTATCCTGTATTAAATATAGCTCCAAAAATTAAGTACCGGCTCCAAAAAGTCTTACATAATAAGTGCTAACTATTATCATTATTATTAAATATCAGCTCCAAAAAATCAAACAAATCATGACGACTTCTTGGGAAGTGGTACCTAGAGCTTATGGGTTGATTCTAAGTGAGTAAGATTGTCACCGATGAGCTCAAATCTCTTTGCCAACCCTAAAAAGGAACGCTGAAAATTCTGAAAAAATGCAATGGCAGTAGTGGCCAGTATACGGAACCATCAGAGAGAAATTTTGGTGTAACGGAAAGAGTACTTTGACACATTAGCTATGAGTTAACCCATAGCTCTGAGTCTCTGTTTCCTTACTCGAAAATGAAGATGATAATATTTTTAACTACTCAAGGTGTTGTGGGGGAAGGACTATTTAAATATTATTATTATTATTAGCAATAACAATAATAAACTCACAGAAACTTTTTGAGGCCAAACAAAGGGTTATTCTTTTGTGTCAGCTCAGACCATTGTGTGTGCCCCCTATGGGCCAATCCCGGAGAGCATGAATTCCATTAAGAACACCCAAGTCCCGACCTAACAAAGGTATTGATTACCGGAGAGTAGAAACTTTTGTTCATAGAAAAGGTCAGAGGTCTCTGATGAGTTTTAAATGAAGACAAGAAAGGCAGAGATAGCTGGAAATAATGGTGACTAAGAGGCAGTTTCAGAGAATTCTCACCAATTTTATTTTTATTAGGAAACTACCAGTTATTTTTGAAGATCTGGAAGGAATCCAAAAAATCATTACCCCTTCAGTACCACCCCCTCAACTAAATGAATGGATGGATCCAAGTTTAGTATTGTTGCCTACAACTGATACAGCTGAAAATGCTTCTCATGCCTCACAAGCCGAGCTCACAGGGGACAAATCTTTTCTCTTAAATTAGCACAATTAACATGGCTGGCTCTGGCACATCTTTAGATTTTATGAACATGATGGATTGATGCTATCAAGCACTTGGCTATTTTAAAATATCTCATCTTCATAAATCCTTGACTGGCGGGGGGGGGGTGGGTGGGGGGTGAGCTCTTCTGGATTCAGCCACATAATGAACTGTTTTCATTACATTAACATGCTTTCCTGGGAATCTGAAAAGACTGAAGAGAATGATTAGTGGGGTAGATCAAAGACTTATGGTCCTACCCTATTGATCCTTTTCGGGATGATGTGAGGCCCCCATTTTTTCTTCTTTTCTCTTAGTTTCATGAGTTTATTGAGTTCCTTGTGGAGGGGGGAGGTAGGTAGGGAATCGTAGGGAAATTAATGCATTCTTGCAATCGCTTGATTTTATAGGGGCAAACGGGGTTGCCATAGAAAGGTGTGAGTCACACTGCAGATACTTAAAGATTTATGCCTTCTGCAGTACCTTGCCCTTCCCAAACAAAACAGAACAGAAATCTCAGGCTATACATAAAAAACAAAAGGAGGCTTGTTCTCAGGAAGATCTTCAGATTTGCTTTCTTGTATAATTAACAGTTGTGGCATTCTATATGATTACTTTCTCCAGAGGTTACAATTTTATGGGCTGTCCACTTACCCCTAAGAAGACAATAAGTACGAAGAACATTTGTGATGCCTCATTATTCTTCTCAGAGTTTACTGAGTACTCGGAAGAGGGTGACCAAAATCACCCATCTGAGACCTGGAGTCTTTTACATTCGTATCAGTATCATAGGATCAAGTCATTACACATAGAAAAAAAAAAGTTCTTTTAGCAGTGTACTGAGCAGAGTAAAAGCATTTTTACATTCAGTTAGCACAAGTTATGTTGAGAATATGAATATTAAATATGTATGGATGATTATCGGCATGTTTTTTGTTTTTTGGCGGGGCAATTGGGGTTAAGTGACTTGCCCAAGGTCACACAGCTAGCACATGTGTCGAGTGTCTGAGGCTGGATTTGAACTCAGGTCCTCCTGACTCCAGGGTCAGTGCTCTACTCACTGCGCCACCTAGCTGCCCCAGATTATCGGCATTTTCTTACATAAGAATAGAGAAGTACATGACATACATTTCCATTTTATATCTCCTTCATATTTGTTACTCCAGTTCTGAGAGCTTGGGATGGAGGAGAGAAAGGGGAAGGTGGTTGTAGATTTCAGCCCAATAAAAGATCTTTCCAAAAATCAGAAGTATCCTACACTACAATGGGCTGTTATGTGATGCAGACAACTTTGCGTTCTTGGAGGTATTTGAGCAGAGGCTGGTGGTGGGTGACCACCTGTGAGAGACGCAGTGTGAAGGACTCATGAACAGGAAGGAAGGTTGAACCAGATTACCTGTAAGGTCCCTTTCAGTTCTGAGATTCCATAAAATTCATATTTCCCTCCTGGGAACCTCCCTTTGTAATAAAAACTTGAGAAGAGTTAGCAAAAACAATCAACACATAGACGGCATTTGACAGCACATGCAACATTCCATATCCATACTCCCTTACCTCTTCAATGATAGTAAAGAAATGCACTTCTGGTCTTTCTCCCAGGCCCACTGCTGGTTGTTATAATTACACAGAATTCATTTTTTTTTTTTTACTGTCCTTTCTATTTATATTGTTGGTGTTACCTTACATTTTCCTGGCTTTGCTTCCTTTCCTCTGTACCAGTTCATATACATCTTCCCATCTTGCTCTGAATTTCTCATAGCTATTTTTTTTTAGATTTAATTAATATTCTCCCCCAATTACATGTAAAAGCAGTTTTTAACATTCTTTTAAAAAATTTTCGAGTTCCAGATTCTCTCCGTCCCATTCCCCCGTCATTGAGAAGGCAAGCAATTTTATATAGGTTATACATGTACAGTCATGCAAAACGTATTTCCATATAACTATCATTTCTTACAATTCAATACTATTCCATTACTTTCATGCATTAGTTTGTCTAATCATTCTCCAATCCATGGTTACCCACTTTGTTGCCAGCTTTTTGCTACCAACAAAAGAGAGCATTTTGCATCGAAGTGTACCTAGGTCACGAATTCCTCAGCATGCATTAGTGAGCCAGAACTCTAGAGGTTGTGGTACAATCACATTCACTTAGTAAGTGGCAGCTGCTGCCTACTTTCCACCGTGAAGGATTTATGTTTCTGGCACAGCTTCTTTGCACATAAGAACCAAATTACACTAATACAGGTTATTAAATGATGTTCAGTACTAAGTTAGTTTTTAAAGAATAACAGAATACAGGTATCACACAGCTTTTATTCATTTCATTAAACAGAATGAAAATAGGCAGATTCCTTGTGAGTATTTAAGTACAGAAGCTGCTTTTTGTGTTCTTCTTCTATCCATTTTATTAGATGAAGCAGAAAACGTTCATAAGCCAGAATGGAAGCGCCACAAGTAAATTTTGAAAAGGGTAATTTGGAAAACAAGTATATGCAGGGGAAAAAACCTACATATATGCCAATACATTCCTTTTATAGTGTAGAAAGATTGGCCACATCTTTAAAGATATTTCTCCCTTTCCTTCTGTGAAGTAGCAGAATTAAGCTACAATTTGCACTGCTATCTCTACAGTGATATCAAACTAAACTCCCAAGCCTAATCCAACAAGATTTTCTTTCCTGACCTTTTAAAGCATTTCAGTAAGGTTAAAAGAAGAAAAGCCTATTTCCTCTCAGGGTGACTTAATGTGTTATTACATTCTATAAATAAAGGAAGGGTGATTTATGAACTAGAAGTCAAGTAGAAAGAATGTAAAATTGAAGGTTTGACAGTTTAAGTATATAGCACTTAGGGTCATCTTGTTATGGAATAGAAAATGATAAAGATGAAAGAAAGAAAGAGAAGTGATGTCGTTTGCTCTGTATTTGACCTGCTTATGTCTTTCTGGGAACATTCCAGATGACCTTGAATATTTCTACTGTTTGTAGCCATCTTTGTCTTTCCCATCCCCCAATTCAGCTCACAGCACATTACAATCCCAGAGAGAGAGGTGATAAGGTCTTTCTCAGCTTTATGTAGCCATAGTGTATCAGAAGGAAAGGGGGAAAAAATCTTCTGCAACATTAGCATTTAAAATTTCTCCTGTGTTAAAATAAGCACGCAAGGTAGAAGCATCGACTAGTATCTTGAAATACTGTGACTTATCTTCCTGTCATACATTATTTGTGAGGAAAAATTGCTGACAAGGCAATCCCTTCCTTTGTAATACCATGATATCCCCTTCCCCACCTCTAGCCAGTGGTATATTAATGCCTCAGAGAGTTAAAATCTTTGATCAGATTTGGATTCAATAGGTATCTTCTTTTCGGTGTTAGAAAAAAAATACCTTTCACCTTCAATACCTTATTGCCAAAATAAAGGGAAAAAAATTCCACTTATAAGACCACATCGACACCATTAAAATAAAATAAAAAAGCAATAATGATCTATTCATAACACCCATCCAGCTAAGGGCTAGACTAGCACATTTGGCAGCCTTACAGAAACAGATCAATATAGCATCTCATTCGGGAATAAGTTGCTATTAATCTTTAAGGATAATAAAATGCAGATTTCACCAGCCAAGCTTTGAAGAGAGACTAATAATCAAACTTGTTCCCATGGCAACCTGATTTTAAACATGAAAACGGAGAAACTAGCTTGCCATAGTGTTTTAAGGAAAACAAAGATGAACATATCAGAATTTGCACCGGCTTAATTTTCTTCTATCACTAGAACTTTAAAAACTGACAGTTAAAAAGCATGTGGAATACACCTGGGACATGCAGTGACAGGGAACTCACTACTTTGTGAGGCAATTTGCTCTGTGCTTAGTTGGCACTGATTGTTAAGAAATTGTTCTTGATGTACTTGGCTGAAAGCTAGTTGTTTCCTGGTCCATTCCCAGAATCATAGGACCACGGATTTATAGCTTTATAGGATTTATAGAAGGTAAGTTAGAGGCCATCTAGTGCAACTCTTTCATTTTACAGATGAGAAAACAAGTTTAGAGAGGTTGTGACATGCCCAGGGTCACACAGTTAACATCAAAGGTGAGATTCGAACCTAGCTTTTCCTGAATCCAAACTGAGTACTCTCTACCTATTACACCATGCTGTCTCTAGTTCTACTCATTGGTTGTAGTTCTGAGCCTCAGAACTACAGAAAATATGTGTAGTTCCTCTTTTAGGAGTTCCTCTGACTAGGAGGGAACAATGCTTCTGTTCTCTTACAAAAAATTATAATTTTCATACAACGTAAACTTTTTTTATTGTGCTACTAGTCTCTTTTTAAAAATTTTGAGTTCCACATTCTCTCCTTCCTCCCCCCCCCTCCATCCTTGAGAAGGCAAACAATCTTATTTGTTACATATTTCCATATTAGCCATGTTGCAAAAGAAAACACAGACCAAAAAAAAAAAAAAAGAAAGAAAAAAAAGCTCTGATCTGCATTTGGACTCCATCAGTTCTTTCTCTGGAGGTGGATAGCATTTTTCATCATAAGTCCTTTGGAATTGTTTTGGTTGTATTGATCACAGTAGCTAAGTCTTTCACAGCTGGTCATTGTACAGTATTACTGTTACTGTCTGTGTACAATGTTCTCCTGGTTCTGATCACTTCACTTTGTATCAGTTCAAAGGAGTCTTCCCAGGTTTTTCATCATTTCTTAAAGTACAATAGTACTCCATCACAATCATACACTATAACTTATTCAGTCATTCCACAATTGATGAGCATCCCCTCAATTTCCAATCTTTTGGCACAACAAAAAGAGCTACTATACATAATTTTGAACATGTGTTCTTTTCCTTTTATCTCTTTAGGATACAGACCTAGTAGTGGTATTGCTGGGTCAGCGGGTATGCACATTTTTATAGACCTTTCAGCATAGTTCCAAATTGTTCTCCCGAATGGTCAGACCAGCTCAAAACTCTGCCAACAGTACATTGGTGACCTGGTTTTTCCACATCCCTTCCAGTATTTATCATTTTCCTTTTCTGTCATATTAGGTGTGAGGTGGTACCACAGAATTGCTTTAATTTGCATTTCTCTAATCAATAGTGAGTTAGAGGATTTTTTTCATATGACTATAAATAGCTTTGATTTCTTTTTCTGAAAACTGCCCATTCACATCCTTTGACCATCAACTAGGGAATGCCTCTTGTTTTTATAAATCTGGCTTAGTTCTCTCAGTGATTGAGAAATGATTAGAGAAACTTGTAGTAGCATTCCTCCCCCTCCCTAGTTTCCTGCTTTCCTTCTAATGTTGGCTACATTGGTTTGTTTGTGTAAAAGCCTTTTAGTTTAATGTAATCCAAATTATCCATTTTATATCACATAATACTTTCTGTCCCTTGTTTGGTCATAAATTCTTTCCTTATTCATAGATCTGATAGGTAAAGTTTTCCATGCTCCCTTAACTTGCTTATGATAGCATTCTTTATGTCTAAATCATGTACCCATTTTTACCTTGTCTTGGCATACAGTGTGAGGCATTGGTCTATACCTAGTTTCTACTAAATTGCTTTCCAGTTTTCCCAGCAATTTTTGCCAAATAGTGAGTTTTTGTCCCAAAATCTTGGCTCTTTGGGTTTATCAAACACTATATTACTATGGTAATTTACTACTATATGTTGTATATCTAATGTATTGCACTGATCTACCATTTTATTTCTTAGCAATGACCAGATTGTTTTGATGACTATTGCTTTGTAACATAGTTTGAGATCTGGTACTGCTAGGCTGTCTTCCTTATTAGTTTTTCCTTTTGATTCCCTTGATATTCTTGACCTTTTTTTCTTCCAGATGAGTTTTGTTTTTAATTTTTCCTAGCTCTACACAATTTTTTTTGGTAGTTCAATTGGCATGACACTGAATAAGTAAGTTAATTTAGGTAGATTTGTCATTTTTATTATAGTGGCTTGCTAACTGTATGACCCTGGGCATGTCACAACCTCTCTGAACCTGTTTTCTCATCTGTAAAATGAAAAGAGTTGCACTAGATGGCCTCTAATGTCCCTTCTAGCTCTAAATCTGTGGTTCTGTGATTTTGGTAATGTATCAGGAAACAACTAGCTTTCAGCTGAATACATCAAGAAAAATTTCTTAACAACCAGCACCAATTAGATCTGTCTTTATTTGTGTGAAAAGTGTTTTGTAATTGCATTCACAGAGCTCCTGGGTTTGTTTTGGCAGGTAAACTCCCAAGTATTTATATTGTCTGCAGTTATCTCTATCTCCTCCTGCTGGGTTTTGTTGGCAGTATATAGAAATGCTGATGATTTATGTAGGTTAATTTTATATCCTGCAATGTTGCTGAAGCTGTTAATTATTTCAACTACTTTTCTGGTTGATTCTCTAGGATTCTCTATCATATGGTCTGCAAAGAGTGACAGTTTTGTTTCCTCATTGCTTATTCTAATTTCTTCAATTTCTTTTTTCTTCTCTCATTGCTATAGCTAGCATTTCTAGAACAATATTGAATAACAGTGGTGATATTGGGCAACTTTACTTTACCCTTGATCTTAATGGGAAGACTTCTCTTTTATCTCCATTACAAAAAAATGCTTCCTAATGGTTTTAGATAGATACCACTTACCAATTTAAGGAAAGCTCCATTCATTCCTATGCTGTCCAATGTTTTTAATAGGAAGGGGTGTTGCATTTTGTCAAAAGCTTTTTCTGCATCTATTGAGATAATCATATGATTGTTTTTGTTTTTGTTATTGATATGGTCAATTATGCTGATAGTTTTCCAAATGTTGAGCCGGCCCTGAATAATTGGTATTAATCCCACCTGGTCATAGTATGTCATCTTTGTGATATATTGCTGTAATCTCCATGCTGATATTTTATTAGATTTTTTTTTTGCTTCAATATTCATTAGGGAAATTGGTCTACAATTTTTTTTCTCTGTTTTTGCTCTTCCTGGTTTAGGTACTAGCACCATATTTGTGTTATGAAAGAAATTTGGTAGGACTCTTTCTTTGCTTATTTTCCTGAATATTTTATATAGTATTGGAATTAATTATTCTTTAAATGTTTGGTAAAATTCACTTGTGAATCCATCTGGTCCCAGGGATTTTTTTCTTAAGGAGCTCATTGATGGCTTGTTCAATTTCTTTCCCTAAGATAGGGTTACTTAAGTATTCTACTTGCTCTTCTGTTAATCTGGGCAATTTATATTTTTGTAAATATTCATCCATTTAACTTGGATTGTTGGATTTATTGGCATGTAGTTAAAGAAAAAACAAAAGCTCCTAATAACTGCTTTAATTTCATCTTTATTGGTGGTGAATTCACCCTTTTCATTTTTTACTGGTAATTTGATTTTCTTCTTTTTAAATCAAATTAACAAATGATTTATCTATTTTATTGTGTTTCCCCCCCATAAAACCATCTCCTAGTTTTATTTATTAGTTCAATATTTTTCTTACTTTCAATTTTATTAATCTCTTCTTTGATTTTGAGGATTTTCAATTTAGTGTTTAATTGGGGATTTTTTCTGTTCTTTTTCTAGGTTGTTTTTAGTTGCATGCCCAAATCATTGATTTGTTCCTTCTCTATTTTATTGATATAAGAATTTAGAGATACAAAATTTCCTCTTAGTACTACTTTGGCTGTACCCTATAAATTCTGGTATGTTGTCTCATTTTTGTCATTCTCTTTAACTAAATTGATTGTTTCCATGATTTGTTCTTTGACCCACTCATTTTTTAGGATTAGTTTCCAATTAATTTTTATTTTCATAGCCCTTTATTGAATGTAATTTTTATTGAATTATGGTTTGAAAAGAATGAATTTAATATTTCTAGGTATTTTGCATTTGGTTGTAAGGTTTTTATGCCCTAATATATGCTTAATTTCTGTGAAGGTGTTACATATAGCTGAGAAAAGATATACTCCTTTTTATTTCCATTTAATTTCCTTCAGAGGTCTATCATATTTTAACTTTTCTAAAATTCCATTTATCTCTTTAACTTCTTTCTTAACTCATTTAACTTTTTTTTAAAAAGAATTTGGATGCTATGCTATTTGGAGCGTATATGTTTTACTATTAACATTATTTTATTGTCTGTGGTACCCTTTAGCAAACTGTAGCTTCCCTGCTTCTCTTTTAATTCAGTCTATTTTTGCTTTGGCTCTGAGATGATTACTGCTACTCCTGCTTTTTTTTTTTTTTTTAACTCTCAGCTGATGCATAATAGATTCTGCTCCAGCCCCTTACTTTTTACTATATGTGTGCCTGTTTCAAGTGTGTTTCTTGTAAACAATATATTGTTGGATTCTGGTTTTTAATCAAGTCTGCTATCTGCTTTCATTTCATGGATAAGTTCATCCCATTCATATTCACAGTTATGATGACTGTGCATTTCTTTCTATCCTATTTTTCCCGTTTATCCTTCTGTCTCTCTCTTTACACTGTCCCTCTTCAAAAATCTGTTTTCCTTCTGACCATTGCCTCCCTTAATCCATCCTCCCTTTTATCAGTCACTGACCTTCTTTTATAACCATTCCCCTCTTATTTCCCTGTAGAGTAAGATAGATTCCTATACCCAACTGAGTATGTATGTAATTCCTTCTTTGAGTAATTCTGATGAGAGTAAGGTTCAAGGGCTACCCAGCTTCCTTCCCCTCCCCAACTTCCCCTTCACTGTAAAAACTCTTCTTTTCATGTCTCTTTTATGTAAGATTATTTTCCCCATTCTTCCTCTCCCTTCCCCCTCCTCCCAGTGCATTCCTCTTTTTCACCCTTTGATTTTATTTTTTAAAAATCATTCCATTACAGTCAATTCACATCATGGCCTTTGTCTATGAATACTCCTTCTAAAAACCCTAAATAGTGATAAAGTTCTTAAGAGTTATAAGTATCATCTTCCAATATAGGAACGTAAACAGTTTAACCTTAATGAATCCCTTACAATTTCTCTTTCATGTTTACTTTATTATGCTTGAGTATTGTATTTGAAAGTCATTTTTCTATTAAACTCTGGTCTTTTCATCAGGAATGCTTGAAAGTCCTCTATTTTATTAAATATTCATTTTTTCCCTTTAAGGATTATATTGTTTTGTTAGGTAGGTTATTTTTGGATGTAATCCTAACTCTTTTGCCTCCTGGAATATTATATTCCAAGCCCTCTGATCCTTTCATATAGAAGCTGCTAAATCTCGTGTGATACTGACTGGCTCTACAATATTTGATTGTTTCTTTCTGGCTAATTGCAATATTTTCTCCTTGACCTGGGAGCTTGGAATTTGGCTATACTATTGCTGGGAGTTTTCATTTTGGGATCTCTTTCAGGAGGTAATTGGTGGATTCTTTCAATTTCTATTTTACCCCCTGGTTTTAGGATATCAGGAAGAAGTTTTCCTTGATAATTTCTTGAAATGTGATGTCTAGGCTCTTTTTTTGATCATGGCTTCTAGGTAGACCAGTAATTCTTAAATTATTTTTCCTTGATCTATTTTCCAGGTTAGCTGTTTTTCTTTTCTTTTTTTTTAAAAAAATTTGTCAGTTGTTTTTCCTCTATTTCACATTTTCTTCCATTTTTTCATTCTTTGGATTTCGTTTTATTGTTTCTTGATATCTCATGGAGTCATTAGCTTCCACTTTACCTTCTAATTTTTAAGAAATTATTTCCTTCGGTGAGTTCTTGTACCTCTTTCCATTTGGCCAGTTCTATTTTTTCTTTTGGAGGGAGGAAGGCAGGGCAATTGGGGTTAAGTGACTTGCCCAAGGTCACACAGCTAGTAAGTGTGTCAAGTGTCTGAGGCTGGATCTGGACTCAGGTCCTCCTGACTCCAGGGCCGGTGCTCTACTCAGTGTGCCACCTAGCTGCCCTTCTCATTTTATTTTATTTTTAAAAAATTTTTAATTCTACTTTTTAAGGTGTTATTTTTTTCAATATTTTTTGTGCTTTTTTTTTACCAAGCTATTGACTTTCTTTTGATAATTTTCTCGCATCATTTTCATTTCTTTTCTCAATTTTCCCTCTATCTCTCTTATTTGATTCTTAAAATCTTTTTTGAGCTATTTCAGGAATTCTTGTTGGACTTTTGTCCAATCCATGCGTATTTCTTTGAGGCTTTGCTTGTAGCTATTTTAACATTGTTGTCTTCTGAGTATCTTGATCTTCCCTGTTACAATCATAGTAACTTTTTATCGTCAGATACTTTTTTTTTAAATTGGCCTTTTTATTATTTTATTATTTTTACTTTTGCAGGGGGGAAGGCAGGGCAATTGGGGTTAAGTGACTTGCCCAAGGTCACACAGCTAGTAAGTATGTCAAGTGCCTGAGGCCGGGTTTGAACTTAGGTCCTCCTGACTCCAGGGCCAGTGCTCTACTCACTGCACCACCTAGCTGTCCCTTATCGGCCTTTTATTGAGAAGCCTACTTCTCAGCTTTTAACTTTTATGTTAAAGTTGGGCTCTGGTCCCCTGGGTGGAGAAGGCACTGTCCCAAGCTTTACGTTTTCTATGCTGCTGTTTTCAGAGTTAGTTCTGGGGTTCTCTAAGTTTTCTGTGCTTCCAAGTTAGTATGGTCTAAGAGGAGGTATGATCACTGCTCTCTTGATCCCTTCTCTGGTCTTCACCTTGTTTCCCTGTAGCCACAATTCTAGTGCTCCTCTTAACCCTGAAACTATGACCAGGAACCTCGCTTTCCTGCAGCTGCCAGTGTTCATGCTCCTTTCTGCCTTGGAACTGAGACCAAGGTCCCCACTCCTCTGTGAGTGACAAGCCTTCTTCTCAGTCCTGAAACTGTGACCAAGGCTCCTGCTCCCCTGCAGATGCAAGCACTAGTACTCCTTTCTGCTTTGGAACTGTGACCAGTGTGCCTGCCCCTCTGCAGCCACAAGTTCCAGTGCTTCTCTTTGCCCTGGGACTGTGACCTAGAACTGTGGATGGACAGTGAAACAGGGTCCTGAATCCAGTGCCAGCAGTTGTCTGACCCCTCCACTGTCTGTGGACTGAAAGCTCCCAAAAGTGCTGCAGCCACTGATGTAGCTGCTTCCAAGGCTTGCTGCTGAACTTGCCCCATTTGTGGCCTGCTCCGTGCTCCTTCCAATCTCTTCTGAATTTCTTTCTTTCTTTGATTCATGATACTTTTATTTGCTCCTAATTTGTTTTCTCTGTATCTTTCTTGGAATTAAAGCTTCTTAAGTGCAAAGTTTGAACACCTTCTGTCAATTTCTATCTAATTGTGTTTGTAGATACTGTCCCATCATCCTCCATTTTTTTTCCTGCTGTGCTTCACTCTTAGAAATACCAATTTACTAAGGAAATGTCAGAAGCACCTACATGGTAGAAAATACCCAGTGTCCCAAACTGTGAGGGCAAACCCTCCCCCTTGCCTTCACCATCAGCCTCCTTCCCAAAGGCCAAACTGTCTAATCTTTGGCTCCATACCCTTCCCACCTGTCCATTATTGGTGCTTTCCTTATATAAGAGGAACTCACAGATCTCTTGTCTGGGGAAGGAGCTGCTGCTGAAGTCACACTACTCTCTAAGAAGATGGCCTCCCGATGTACAAACTATCCCTAGATTAAACCTATCAAGAGTTCCTTGTCTCTCATGCAGGTACACCTTTACCTCTCTGAAAATACTCTTCAGTGGTATTTCTGTCCTCCACTGGAATTTTTGTTCACCCACACTCATTTTCTTCCCTCTGCCGCCTCTCTTCTCCCACGACACCCGCTTCTTGTCTTGAGAAACTATATAAATCACCACCCCTTCACTGTTTCCGCTTGGACTTGGTAGTTTATCACTCTGTCCCTTCTGTTTCCTAATGCTTATCTCCCAATTCATACAACTTCTAAATGCTCTAGGAAACCTTCTAACACTAAACTGTTGAGAAGTTACCAGCTTGCATTGAGAGAGTTTCCTTATCTGGATATCTTTTATACCAGCAAAATAGCAGATTCAATCTCTTTTATTATCCTGCTCTTCATTTCAATACCACAAAAACATTGACTCACCTGTGGTGGTGGTGGGGAAAGATGGGATATACAGGGTTTTCCTAAAGTCTGGACATATAGACAAAAATGCATATTTTCAAGAAATGAAATGAATGAAATTTTCAATCATATTTAATTGAAATATTAACAAATAACATCTTCAATATGATTTCCATCATTTGTGATGCAAAGGTTGATGCACTTTGCAAGATTCATGTGAACTCGATGCAACAACTCCACATTGCCGTCAATTTTCCTATCTGTCCACAGACTTTGGGGACACCCTACAGTTTATGGTGTTTGTGTAACCCTTCATCCTTGCTTTTCCTTCTTTAAATTACTTTACTCTTTACCCTCTTTTGTCCTTTTTTTATCTCATAGGTTAAACTTTTTTGTTTAAACAATAATCTCTATGAGATTAACAACCTCTATATGAGATAATCAATTTAACTACTTATGCTTTCCTTCAGAGTTATACTTATTTACTGGTTCTTCTATTTCTGTTTTTTTGGGGGGTGTTTGCAAGTCATACATTCTGCTTGTTTTTCCCTCCAGAAATGAATCAAATGCCTCTTACACTAAATGTCCATCTTTATTCATTGATAATTAGCTTCAGGTTTGCAAAATGTATCATTTTTGGTTGCAGCTTGAGTTTCTTTGCTTTTTGGAATATACTATTCCATCCCTGAGATTTCTCATGAATGCAAAATAACCTTCTCTTACTAAAACTTCCTTTCCTTCACATTTGAAGGTCTTTGGTCCTTGGGGGCAGGGACTGTCTTTCTTTTTGCTTATATTTGTATCTTCTGTGCTTAACATAGTACCTAGCACTTTGTAGTCACTTAATGTTTGTTACTGGCCTGCCTTCTCAATTCTTCCAAAAATTTGAAATGTTTTATTTAAACCACCATGTACCTTGGAATTTAAAATGTAGGGTAGTTTTTTGGTGGTACCTGTAGATGTTCTTCGTCAATTCTTTGTTGTCTGTATTTAAAAGTTCTGGACAGTTTCTATTTATTTCTAACATTGTGGGTGTTCAGATTTTTTTATTCGTTGTGTTCTCCTGGGATACTTATAATCGCTAAATTTTCTCTGATCATCTGAACTTTATTTTTTTGGGAAGCAATCAGGGTCAAGTGACTTGCCCAGAGTAACACTGCTAGTATCTGAAGCCACATCTGAACTCAGGTCCATCTAACTCCACGGCTGGTGCTTTATCCATTGTGCCACCTAGCCACCCCTCATCTGAACTTTAAAATCATTTGCTTTGGCTTTTATAGAATGAGTATCTTTAAATGTTGACTTTTGGGCCCCTTTGGTCAAATTTTCTTCTAGTTCATCATTTCCGTATTCCAAATCTGTTAAACTCACTTCTTTAGAATGATTTTTCCATCATGGATTTCTTTTTTCCTAATATGCTAATTGTTTTTAATTCTGAACAGAAATCTCTAGGTTTTGATCCACATTCATTTCTAATTTCTTATTTCATGCATTTTATTTCCCTTTTGAATTTGATTGTTCTATGATCCTGGAGAGTCCACAGGATTCTTTGATCAGGTTCTACCGATTCACTTTCCTTCATATCATATGTTGATATGAATTGTATGCATTGAGGTTTTATTCAGTTGTTTTCTAGTTTTAGAATCCTCTCAGCTAATTTATCTGTGTTGGGCTTTTTCAGGCCTCTTCTTTTGATAACTTTGGTGTCTTAGCCTTTTTTCTTGGGGGTGGGGTGTGAGATTCCTATCACTTCCTTTCTGGCTCCTCCCCCTTTGTTAAAGAGCAGGCTGTGTTTCAAGGCTGCCTCGATCCCCTTGGCTTTGAGACATAAGGTTCTCTGGACTGAGTCCCTGCCCTAGATAACACTGGAGGTGGGGTGGGGGTGTTTTAATCTCCTTTCCTTTAGGCCTGACATACTGTAGCAACAATCTTGCTAGTAGCTACTGTGGCTGCGTAAAACCAACAACAACCAGCACACAGAAGGCCACTAACACAGGTTCTTTGATCTGCTTTACTAAGGAAAATAACTTTAAGGGGTTAACAATCTTACTTTAATTCAACACACAAATATCATTCACTTAGTTCAGGAGGAAAAGCCAGCAACCTGAACTTCTGAGCAAATACAAATTACAAACATACATTATAAACAGACCAAATACAAACCTGGGTCTGGGTTAACAAAGCTGTTACAATGGGGCAGTTACAATGGCTTGTCCAGAGTCACGCATCACATCACCACTCCTCCATGAGTGAGCCCCAGACAAAATGCTAACTTCTGCGTTTTTATACTCTGTTCAGGGCTTGAAGGATTCACACCTAATCAGCAAAAGGGTATGAGCCTGGAGCTTTACACCTAATTAGCAAAAGGGTGTGAGCCCAGGGCTTTGCACCTAGTAAGACTTCATCAAAGGCACTTAATTAATTTAGCATTCTAAAACAGTAAAAAAGTCCCACCTTAATTACCAATACTTATACCCATGCCAGTGCATCTCCCAACTTCTCCCTCTGCTCTCCTTTGTTCCTTCATCTAGCTGAGAAGAGTCAGTTTGTGACACCTTTTGTAGAGTGGGAGGAGGACAGAGACTTTGGGCAGTCACTGCAGGTGCAGAATGCTGGGCTCCAAAGGAAAGGCAGTGCTTTTTAGCCTGCCTGATTCTCTTGCTTTCTTCTCCTTTCTTTCATATAGCCAGGCTGAATCAATGTCAATGGCTTCTTGTGGGATGGAGAGGCAGTGTGTTTAGGCACAGTCACCGGATCAGGGTAGGTGCCCACTCCAAGGTTTTGCTTGTTATTTGTCTACAGGACACACGGAAGTTAATGGATGAGGGGTGCCAAGTGAGTGCTCTGGTGTTAGAATTCCCCAGTGTTAATTCATAAAGGATTTTACCTTGTTGAAGTTCTTTCTTCTGAGGATTTATATGTAATAATATCTGGCATATAATTTATTGGGGAGGGGGACAAAATGAAGGGTAGCTATGAGACTGGAGAAAGACTAACCCATCATTTTGTTGTTCGCAAGACCCAGAAGTGACAGCTAACTTCACTGACCTACTTAATAAGTCATTTTTTAAAAGATTCATAATAAACACTAACATTTTAAAATAGACTAAAATAAAATTTTATTTAATTGTTACAATATGTAATCATTTACACAATTCACAAACTGTTTACAAAGCATTCTCCTTGACTTATCCAATTTTGTAACTATTGCCATACAAACTTTCAAAATAAGTTTCAAAATCTGGACCACAAAATAATTTTTAACCTTTCAGGAAGCACTGTAATGTATTAATTTAGGTAAACAGGCTTGTTATTTCAAACTATTTTTATTGGCAAAAGAATTGTTTAAATTTTAAGGCCTAACATGCAAGTGAATGAGCTCATAAACACTACATCCTTTAAACATAGTGAAGAAACAATGGGAAAACACAAGTTTTTCTGACAAAATAAGGAAACATTGAATTAACAAGTTATTTGCAGAATTCTCAGTCTACTTAATAGTCCCCATCATAGTTTCAGGAACATACTTTCAGGGCTAAGAGGTCTCTAAAAACATACAAGCCACTCAAGTACAATGCATGATTGCAAAATGAACTATTTTAAGAATAAAAATGTCAAGAGGCACCTCTTGTAAGCTGTGCTAGGGAAGTCAAACTACACTAGAGGCACATGGTGCTGGACAAGACTGCCCTATGGGAAGACATTCTGCCTACATAGAAGGAACTGATTCACCACCTCCAGAGGAAACAAGATCTCTTTAGTATTACTGCTGGTATAAAAATACATGCTCAAAAAATACTAGAAATATGCAAATCGTAGCATAACACTTTTGGTCTTCACAAAGATTGGAAAGTTTGCCCTGTGGTTTTAAAAATAAAGCCATGACTTTTATCTTTAGTTCAAAAGTATACATCTCTTTTCCAAAAGGATGACTGTCTATCAAACCCCATCCCTGACAGCTGAATCCAACTGCTTACTTTAAAGAGATATGGCTCTAGAGGAGAACAGGAGCTGATTTGCTTCATTGAAGAGCAAGCAAACCAAAGATTAAGTGTGAAATCATAAAGAATTTTAGAATTCAGTGTTTCTAAATGATTTCCTTTCCCTGAGGCTTGTACTACCTTTTAAACTGTCACTGGTCAAACAAAAGCATGTCACCATTTCTAGCTTTACTTATAAGTGTTATGGTTCTTAGAGCTGAAAATTAGACATATTGCATAAAGTGGTGGTAACCAGATATACAATGACAGTCTTTGGTGAGATGAGGACTCTGCTTTGCTTCTTCACTTCTAACAGCCCTGGAAATTCATGTTATTGTCAGTGGAGAAACCACAAGGCCGTAATGAAGTACAAGTAAACCATCCTGGAAGGGAAAAAGGCACCATGTCTTAACATGATAAACACATACTAAAAAACAAGTTAGAGCTTTCTTTACTTTTCACAACTCAACACTAAATAAACTTATTTATAAAAGGCATAATGAATATACCTCTTTGGCACAGGGCAGGCATTTCATTACCAATATATCTTGGCAACTATGGTCTATCTAATCTTGAATCTTAACTACTGAGATTGAGTTCATATATGCCAGCTGAGGTGGTATTTATAACAGACAATCCTCCAAAAAGAAGTAAAAAGAGGAATCCTTTTCATTTCACAGTCAGGGAAAGACTAGGTGTTTTTTCTCTAAAAGGATCTAAATACTATAATGTCACCATACATTCCACATCAATTTACTTTTTGGATAATTTAAACTTATCACTTTAAACGGTGAAGAGTTCTATTCTAATCAAATGTGATGGAGATAAAAGTAAAAAACAAAATCTGACATTTTTATGGGGCCTTCTGGTTTGTAAAGCATTTTAAATCCATTATCTTATTTGATCCTCGTATCAGCCCTGAGACACAAATTATGGTGCCCATTTTTATAGAAGAGGGAAGTGAGTCATAGAGAGGTTCAGTGATTTTTGCAGACAAGTGGTACCAGAACCAGAATTCAAACTCATGTCCTGAGTCCAAATCAAGCACTCATTCCACCATTCTACACCATGTTACAATCATTTGCCTTCGATAACAGATAATATCGAATATAACTTAACTTTTTCTTGATTACAGTGTGATGAATGCAAGATCCTGGAGCTAGAAAGTACCCCAAGGTCATCTATTCCAACCCCCACCCCCACCTTACAAGTGAGGTAACTGAGAGAGGAAAGCTTAAGTGACTTGCATAAAGTCAGTGTAATACAGTGATGCCCTTAGGGTTTCCTGAAGTACACTGAGCTACTTATTCTTAGACTAAATGACTCCAGAACACTGTGATTTGAGTTCTTGAGGTTGTTCCTCTATAGTTTTTCTTTCTCTTCCCTGACAGTTATCACTTGGTTCCACTGGGGAACCAGGGAAGGGAAGCAGGATACATACTATTCAGTTAAGACTAATGGAAGTAAAAAACAGAAGCGATTTTATCATCAGAATATTCTTTAGACCACTTGCCTGGTGAGAGGAAATAGATAAGAAATCCAGAGGTGTGATGCAGTAGAATTTGAGGATTTTTAAAAATCTGGACCTGTGATTCTATGGGAATAGGGCGTTCCTGGTTAGGAGCTCTCTCCCAGTGAGTGGAAATTAGCACCTACTCTGCAATTTACAATGTTGGAGAGTTACCCAGAACAGTGAGAGGTGCACTTACCTAGGATGACACAGCCAATACATATATATCAGAGATGAGATCTGAACCCACGTCTTCCTGACTCCCAGAACAGCTATCGATCTACCAAACTCTCTACACTGTCTTACAGTGAAAGGGGGCTTCAACTCTCCTCATCTGTAGAGCAGCTGTTATCTTTTCTTAAATTGCCTACTGACTTAATGGTAATTTCAATCTTCAAAAGAGAGAAAAGTGGCTACTGCCTCCTGGAGTTAGTGAAAGAAAATGAGAAGAAAGCCAGGAATGGTTTGACATGCATTCTAGATCTTGGGAGAACATATTTCAAAGAGTTCTGAGAAAGAACACGTGGGACCCCAATGACTAAAATTCTAGAAGTCAGCCAGGTGGGGTATGGGAAACTCTCAAGAATGACATTTTGAAGACACGAAGCAAAATGATTCTGATAAGGAGGAAAAATCGGAGTTCTCTGAAGAGACCAATGTGGACAGGGAAACTCACCAACCTAGATTTTAAGAAGGTATGTACAAAAGATGAAAGCAAGGGCAGGTGACTAAAGATGCATGTGAGAGCACATGATCCTGTAAAAGTAGTGTCAGAATTGCTAACACTCAGAATGAGCTGAGTCTGGTAAGGAAGGCTGAAAACAACAAGAAGCGCAGTGGTTATGGTTGTTTTCAGAGAAAAAGGAAGACCAAAGAAGAGAGGACGGACAGGTCTACTGCTGGGGTGAGGGGAGTGAGGGTGGCAGAAGGGAGATGGGACCCTGTTAACTGACAACAGGGAGAAGGCAGACCTACTCAAGTCTTGCTTTGCTTCTGTTTTCTCTGCCACAGGGAATAACTTTGGCACTGGAAATGATGAGTTAAAAAAAGGTAAATGGGGAGGTAATACATAAAATAAATAAAAATATGGTAAGAGCACAAAGCTAACCTTAATGCATTCAAGTCACTTGGTTGAGATTAACAACCTCTTTTAAAGGATCATGATGATGACAAAAATAATACTAAACATGTATATAGCACTTTACTGTTTGCAAAGTACTTTATATGCAGTGTCTGATTTGATCCTGTGAGGTAGGTGCTTGTCATTATTAACCCAATGAGAAAACCATTAGTTCACATAACCATTGGGGTGGGGAACCTGTGGCCTCAAGGCCACATATGGCCCTCTAGGTCCTCAAGTGCGGCCCTTTGACTGAATCCAAACTTCACAGAACAAATCCCCTTAATAAAAGGATTTGTTCTGTAAATCTTGGACCTAGAAGTCCACATGTGGCCTTGAGGCTGCAGGCTCCCCAACCCTGTCACGTGAACCTGCCCAGGGCCATACAGCTTTACACATCTAAGATGGGATTTACACTCTGGTCTTCAAATCCAGAACTGAAAGATAGGACTGCAAAATCATTGTCAGTTATCTGAAAGACTGTGAAGAATGAGAGGGGTACTACAGCACTGGAGAAGGGCAAATGCCTGATTTTCATAAAAAGGAAGAGAGCAGAGTTGGCAAATCACAGGTCAGTTATCTTGAGCTGGGTTTGTGGGAAAATTCTAGAAGGGTTCATTAATGGGATGGCGAGTGTGAATGAAAGAAAGAGGAATCAGAAACCTCATGGTGCCATCGGGATTCTCCAGCTGCCTTCCTTACTGCCCTGGAGTTACTCCCATCCTGGGGCCTCATTCCTCTGACTGGTAACTGACTCTCTTAGACAAGTATTTTCATAAAAACTTCAGCCATACTTTGCTTCTCATCAGCTTCCTTACTCCTCAATTCTGGAACCAGGATCAAATCAACTCTACCATTGTTCCTGGATGGGTCAGTCTACTTCCCAAAAGGCCCAACTCTCATCCCTGTAACTTTCCAGGCTAAAAAACCCCTCCTTGACCCAAACCACTCATTTGTGTTCTCTTCTAGTAGAATGTAATCTCCTTGAGGACTAGAACTGTCTTTGCTTTTTGTATCCACAACGCTCAGCACATTTTGTTGTTGCAGAGTCATTTTTTCAGTCGTTTCTAACTCTTTGTGACCCCATTTGGGGTTTTCTTGGCAAAGATACTGGACTGATTTGCCATTTCCTTCTCCAAGCCATTTTATGGATGAGGAAACTGAGATAAATATGGTTAAGTAACTTACCCAGGTCACACAGCTAGTAAGTGTCTGAGGCTGGATCTGAACTCAAAGAGATGAGTCTTCCTTACTCCAGGCCCAGCACTCTATCCACTGTACCACCTAGCTGCCCACGTAACACAAAGTAAGTACCAAATAAATGTTTTTTTAATTTATTTTTATTCAATTAATTAGTTATATTAGACTATTTTTTGAAAGGGCTACAAAACTGATTATTCGAAAGAATGCTGTAAATATAGTTTAGATATGCTATATAGTTTAGAGATATTAGCAAAACATTTAACAAGAGTATCATAATTTTTGTGGAAAAAATGGAGACTAAACCAATCTCCATCTTCTACAAAATGAGACGTACACCCCAGAGGGTGTGGTACAGAAATATCCAAAACTATTTCTATTTATTTTTATCTGAAAGAATTAAGAAAATAAACATTATTAGTTTATGGACTGACACTGGTGTTCTCATTGGTTCCTCATGTCAGATGATATGGTGTCAGGAACAAAACATGAGGTCCTTGTAGGGAAGAGAAGTTCTGCATGTATAGGGATCAACCCATACGTATTTGTTCATTTTCAGTACAATGTAATGCAATGCAGGTTATGTATGCTTAGCTAAGTGGGTTTATGGACATTATCTAGTTTTAATTAACTCACAAAATAAAAAGTAGTCTAAAAAAATTTCAGTAAAGAAACTGCAGAAGGAAGATAATACTAATATGAATACAAGAAAAAAATGTCAAATTTTTTAAAAAGTCGGACACTTCTAGTACAAGCATTTTGTCAAGCCATATTACTAAGTAAAAATTGATAATGAACTAAATCATATCAGACAAGAAGCTGGTCCAAAAAGAATGAAATCAGGAAGATTATCTGAAATATGAGTTTATATCTTCTATCATTCAGGACAGACCTTGTCCCAAGTTCATCATGCTTTCAGATATTAGCCAATGTTAGTATGGAACCATAAAAATTAGCAAGACTAAAACGAAGTTTTTGTTGTCAAAAACATGTCACTTATAAAAACTGTGATAAGTGCTGGGGATACAAATACAAGGATAAGATAATCCTTATCTTCAAGAAGCTCATATTCTAATAAAGCTTATGTTCAACTGAATTGCTCCCTCTGACATTACCAGTGGAGACCCAGGCTCCTCGTGGTATCTCCTTTCTGACCACTGGGACCAGATTCCACCATTCACAGAACTCAAGGCCTCAACTGTTCCCGTAACGTTCATATGTCCTGACTACCAAGAGAGGGACACACCTGTGCCAGTAAACACCATCCCACCTCCGTCCCAGTCAGATGGTTGAAGTCTTGCAAAGGCCCGTACACTTGAGGCCGGGAGACCAAATCAGAAGGCTTTTGCAACAGTCCAGGTATGAGGTGATGAAGATGTGCACCAGGGTGGTGGCAGTGTCAGAGAAGAGGAGGACATATGAGAAATGTTATGAAGATGATATTGACAGGATTTGCCAACAGACTGGACTCAGTACAGTGCCTGACAGAGTAGGCACCTAATACGTTTGCTGACTGACTGTAACATGAAGATAATACACAAAGTAGAGGGAGAAGTAGATATGGAATGTTTTGGAAACAGCTAAGAAATGACATGGAGGTCTGGTTCTGGGCAGGATAAGGTGAAAGATCATCTGGCAGAGTCAATGAATCTGAGTCCAGGGGCTTCTGAAGGGAGGGGGTTAAGGAGGATGGTTAGGCTATATGGTTCCTGCTACTGCCAGGAAGAGAAGTGATGCCCCCTACTACTACTTTTTTTTAAAAAATGGTGCCAGTTTTAAATCAGATTCTTATTTCTAAGAAGAAGAATTATATTTCTACTTGTTTACACACTGATAAAGTCCAACACTGTTTCTCTCCCTCTGTACACATTCAAGTATTTAAAATACACAACACCTCGTGTGATTTCTAAACGGCCACTGCACCTAGGCTGAGCTACAAATGTGAGATCTCCAGTTTTGAAAAGCTATGTGGAACTCTCTGTTTTGGTGCATTTTCTTGACCTGTTCAATGGTGGATCCAGAAGAGGTGCCTCAGGATGGGGCTGCTTCACTACTTGGAAATCCACAACCCATACCTCCTGGCATGTCCTCTGCATGCTCATAGTTTAGTAATGATGGGGTTGCAGACCTCCAAATATTTCCGCAGGGGCTCAAATCCTGCCTTCTCAGAAGTCTGTTTCTTAATGAACCAAATGACTATTTCATTAGATTTGTTAAGGACCTTCTCTTTATCTTTCTCCACTTCTGGCTAGCTCTCTGGTCTGTTCTAGTTCTATACCAGCTGCCTGGCTCCCTGAGGCTGACCCATTGCCTGGAACCCCCATATCATGAGAAGGGCACATTGCTCACTCTCCATCTCTGGTTCACCTTCTGGCTTGCTTCAAGTCCTTACTGGTTCACTCTTTTCCTGCCCTACCCTTTCCCAGATCCCCTTTATGTCTGGTCTTTCTTCATCAGGCTATAAGCTCCTTGAGAGTAGGGCTATCTTGTTTTCCTGTTTTCACATCCCTAGAATTTAGCACAGCATCTGCACATAATAAGCGTTCTTCCTATCTATCTATCACCAAGTGTGCCTTGGATTTTTTCATCCTCCACTGTAGCCTTCATGTTGAAAGTGTAAGATTCATCTGAGTTCTAGGAAGACATATTGTCTCTTTGCTTCTCGTATTTTCTTTACCAGTTTTTTGGACTATGGGCTTCATGTCTTCTTTTCTGAGGAGGTGTTTTTCATTATTCTTTTTTGCCTTTTAGCATTCTTTGAATTTACGTTATCATAGTCACTGTATATGGTGTTCTTATGACTCTTACCAGTTCATATGTTTTCCCATGTTTCTGTGAATTCCTCACTTTTTTTCTTACTACACAACAACCCATTACATTCACATAGCAATTTATTCATCTATTCTCTGACTAATGGACTCTGACTTTATTTACAATTCTTTGTTACCACAAAGAGGCCTGCTACGGAAATTTTGGCATTTATGGGGCTTTCCTTTCTGTCTCTGACCTTCTTGGGACATATGCCCGGTAGTTAAACTGCTGGGTCCACGAATAGGAACACATTTCTTAATTAACGCTAAATTGTTTTCCAGAACTCCAGGACCAATTCACATCTCAACCAACGTCTTATTTTATCTGTTTTCCCACAGCCCTTTTAACATTAGTTCTGAATTGTTGCCATCTTTTCCAAAGTGATGGGTATAAGGTGAAATTCTCAGAGTCGTTTTGATTTGTACCAATTTTCATAAAAATAACTTTACTTTTAATTCAAAGATTATTTTCAATTTTCAGATTTTATGCTTTTAAAAAATTCCCATAACAAAATAACACTGCCCAATAAAGTTGGCGGGGGGGGGGTGGGGGGTGGAGGTGGGGTGGGAGGGGGAGAGAAGAGAACCAAGTACAACCTTAGCCTCTTAAATTAGAATTCAGTTACCATGTCGTGTGAAGTCTTCCGTGCCTATGTATAGTATGCCCTGGGCAACACTAATCACCAATTAACTTACACTAAACTTCAGCTAGATTAAAAATCCGGTTTAAAGCTCTCTCTTCAGGTCTCTTCAAAAACAAATCCTCAAGATTTAAAAAGGTGTTTGGTTTCTCCTTTACGCAAAGAATATCCTGAGATGCTGAAACAGATTGCTTCATTTGTTACAACAACCTCTTTTGCTCAATGCCCTATCCTGAAGGTGTAACCTTTAGAATGCTGAAGAAAAAAATCTATACCTCAAATTCTGGACAGTAAGTATAGTTATATAGGCTTCCTTATCAAGCAAACAGTAGAACCAAGCCAGCAAATGATCAACAAAAGCTAGCTACCCTGTTTTCATCTTCCAGTAATTACACAATCCATATTATGAGGATAATTCTTGTACTACTGTGCATCACTACAGAGTGATTTTAGTTGTGTTGACTCAATAAAACCTAGGCAAACTGTGACCATACACTGGGTTCACTGAAATTTCCTTACTTCAAGTCTTTTAATGTGATGCAGAATTTTTAAAAAAGGATTCTTGTAAAAGCTCTGCAGAAAACAGAGCCCACAACTAAAGGTTCCTTGTCTTAACTCTTCATGAATCTCTTAGAGCAAGACCTTGATTTCCAAGTTTTAATTAACGTATGTTGATCACTTTAAACTCACTCAGATTACCAGGAAAAATATAACAGAAAATTTAAGTTAACTTCATTCTTCCAGTGAAGAGTAACTTATACATGATGGGCTAATTAATGAATGCCTTAATCTGAAATTTTCTTTCAGTGAAACTCATTAGTTACGTTCAAAAGTTAAAAGTTTAACTGAAGTAGAACCTAGTGGAGGCTAAGGAATCTTGGCTGTGGAAGGTTTAGTAAAACTTTGCATCACATGACTCCCAGTTTTCTTTTCATTTCAAATGCAAATGAAATTATGTCCTTGACTAGCATTTTCACAAAATCTGAGACTTACCTGCATTGCTCCATCACCTATGGCGCGGCGAATTTCCTTTAGTGTCTGATACTGTTCCAACAGGTGATCACCACATATTATATCTACCTAGGGGCACAAATAAAAAACTGTCAAAGTGTTTTTCCTGTTTTACATGCCATCTGAATATAAGCCAAACATTTCTGGATAAGCTTTAGCTACTCTATTCTAGATACATTCCAGTGAACTCTCCAGAGAAAGATTTTACAGTTTTAAAGTGGGACAGCATACTATAATATTATATTCTGTTCTATGTCCTGGCTATTTCATCGCCTGGGTATATAACTATAAGAAATTCAATTAAGCTTTCTGAGCCTGTTTTCCTCATTGTGAAAATTAAAGAGATGCACTAGATTTTAACAGCCTCTTCCAATTATAAAATTATATGAAAAGAGTATTTTCATATTCATTTAAAAGTCACTTGCTTTCAACTATCTAAAATAAGCAAAACAGACCTTTAAGCAGTCAAAAAAGATTAAAGACCAAGGACAATCTCATGGGACAAGACCCCTTCAACACCCTAACTCGGAGCTTAATGTTCTTATTTTATTTGGAAATTTAGCAGTTATCTGGTTTTCTAATCCACAACAGGTAAGAAGCAGCGAATTATACAAGTGGGAGAGAAGCTTGCTATAGGAAGGCACACAGTTTTGGATGACAACAAAAAAGGAGACAGAAAAAAAATATACAATTTTTAATAAAATAGCAGTTTAGAAGTACTTGGTATACAGCTAAGTATGCCTATACATTTCAGTTGTCTGAGGACATTGTACAATAATTGATGCTCACAACGTGTCATCTAGAGCTAGAAAGGTTAAATGATGCCTAACATGACTGTTTAGTGAGGGAAAAGTATAAAATATTCTGGGAAGATTTCTGTGAAAAGTGATAGAAATGTACAAGTTTTGCTGCTTCAAGGGGTACTTCCTCCTGGATACTTTTTCCTACCTTGGCTTCTGTGACACTACAAAATCTTAGTTCTCCTCTTTCCCTGGTCCTTCTCTCCCTTCCCATTCCCTAGGGATCTATCCTCAACTCTTCCATAGTTATCTTATCTATTGCCTCCTAGCTTCCAATTATGACTTCTAAGCAGATGGTTCCCAAATTTCCCGACTTCTAGCCTCTCCTCTTAGTTCTAATAGTCCCATATTTCCAAATGAAAAATCTACATGGATGTCCCATTGATGCCCCAAACTGAACAAATCCAAAGCTTCACCCTTCCTCATGATTTCACTGTTGATCAATGAAACTGCCAGACTTCCAGGCTCCCGTATTAAAAAAATTGAGACCTTGGAGTCATTTTCCATGATGTTCTATCTGAAAGCTTATGAATAGCTTCTTTCTTTTGTTCTTTTTTTTTTTTTAAAAGGTTTCATCATCCTTTTTTGCAAGTAAGTTAAGGTCTTCTCTTCCTTGAATCTACAGGAAGCACGGTGTGTCAGAGCTGGCTTTACAGCTGCGAGATCTGATAGTTGCTGGTTGTATGATCCTACACTTAACTCCTCAGTACCTCAAGCAGCTCTCTAAATTACAAGTTGTAGGGAAGGTACAGACTGGCTTTGGTAGGAGTCTTCTCACCCAGGAGTTCCTACACCAATGACATCATCCTTCTAGTCTATTCCTAGCTCTCTCTTTGACCTCTTTGTGGCATCAGGCAGTGCTGACCACCCCTTCCTTGGAGCTTCCCCCTGCCCCCATTATTTCCTATAACATTTTTCTCCTATCTCAGAACAAGCATGCTCTGTCTGCATTACTATTCTCTTTCCCCTTCCATTCCTTAACTGTGAATATTCCCAAAGTGGCCTTTTACTCTCCTCAATGCTCTCCCCCTCTTCTTCCACTATCACCCTTAGACTTGCTGATCACTCTCCTTAGTTTTGATCTCTCACCTCTAGGTCTGCATTTTCAGCTGTCTGTATGACCTCTTCATCTGGATATCCCTCAGCCACCTCAAAATGTCTCCAAAGGAACTAGTAATTTTCCTCTTCGTACAAACCCCTCCTGTCATCTACTCAACATCTCAGCGGAACAATCAAATCATTCCTCTGGTGCTGCAGGCTAGAAACCTTTGCATCACCCTGCACTCATCCTTTACCTTCTCCCGCTAAATTCAACAATCACCAGCTCCTTTCCTATTAGTCCCTTATTTTCCAATCCCAATGCTACTGCTGTCTCCCATTTAAATGATTACAAAAGCCTCTTTGCTTGTCTCGCTAAGTCCAGGCCCCCCTCCTTTAATCAATCAAGGGTACTGCTGCCATACTAATCTTGCAAAACATAGATTTATTCATGTCACTTCCCACATGGATCTATAACGGCTCCGTGTTGCCTATAATCTCAAATCTAAACATCTCTGACTTTGTCAGGGCCTAATAATTAAAAACTCTACCCTAACTATCAAATTTCCGATTACTCCACATACAAACTCTCTGGTTCAGCTACCCAAACATACAACACTCATTCTTGCCACCGTGTCCTTATGCTTATGATACTCCACATGCTTGGGATGACTTCCCTTGTTTCCTTTCTCTGTCTAAATTTTATTGATCCTTCAAAACTCAGCTCCAGGAAGACTCCTCTGACTCTTCCAAACCACTTCATACTCTTTTCCTTTTAACTTTCATTGCATTTACAAGAGGAACAAACAGCGTATGTTCTCAAGTGATTTTATTACCTTCACTTCCCCAGGTATCTTGTAAGCTACTCAAAGGGAGGGACCAGATTCTATTTCCTAGGCACCCTTCACAGCAGTAGAACAGTGCTGGGCACAAAGCAGTTGCCAAGTACTCAATTTATCTTCCAATATTTTTTTCTCTACTGTTACTGGTGATTTTTAATTGAAAAATTATTTTTAAAACGTACCTATAAATTTTGTGTCTTCAACTTTTATAATTTCTATCTAAAAAGCAAACCATAATGCTAAAATCGTCTCAATGGCTTGAAAAATTATGGCAATATTTTTTGCATAACGATTCTTAATATTAGATGTCTAAATACATAAATTAAACCTAAAACCAGAACCCTACCACTTAATTATAGCACCATATAAGTTTTCAGTAAGTAAATCAAGAATCAAGGGGAAGAAAGGATAAGATTTACAAAAAGCTTTGTTTCTCGGATTATTTAAAATACTAAGCTAGATATAGGTAGAACTGTACATCCATGGGCTCCTTAAAAGTGCTTTATATTTAATTTCCCCCTTATTATTGAGCAAATTACATTAACTGGTTCCAGTTTTAAAAGACTGATGAAATATCTAGGAATGCAATTAGTTTAACTTTTCCTAATAAGAAAGGTTTAAAGTTTGCACTGACAATTACCCTTACAGCACAATGAAATTAGGCACAGAAAATATTTAGCATTCACACTAAATTCTTTCCACTCATACTGTCTTATTGACTGGAAGAATCTGAAGTAAAGAAATGTGTCTTGCTGCTTGATCCTGAGCAAATCACAACCTCCACACTTTAACTTATCCATTTTATTAAATAATGCTCAAAGCATTTTAACCAAGACTTTGCAAAGCAAAGTCTTTAGTTCAAACATGAAAAGAAAACTCATAAAAATGTTGACTGATTAAGTGGATACAGTAAAAAGATTTGATTTCTTTGATATGATCTTATAACTTCAGCATAAAATGTAGTATTATACAAAATTAAATATGAATCAGAAGATTCTGAAAACTGTTAAGTGCTTTTATTAAATCCTTGCTCGTTAAAAAAAAAAGCCCATCATTCTCTTAATGAGCCCCTCTCTCTCTTTCTATATATGTATATATGTGTGTGTGTATATATATATATATATATATATATATATATATATATATATGTACACACACACACACACACACACACACACACACACACACATTTTGGGTAACAAGCATGCACATTTATAAATTGGATTCCTAAAATCTACCTGAGTGTAACAAGTTAATAAAATGACTTTTAAATCAAATAAAAATGGATTTTATTTTTCCTTTAAGATTAAAAGGTTTTGATTATAAATAGTAGTAATGATTACTATTTCTGAGCTTCAGGGCAGAAATCAAGTCTTTGGATATGTAATTAGGATGAAAAACTATTAGAGTTTTATGCATCTTAGAACTTACAAGACAGTGACTGGTTCTTTGAAGTTCATACCCAATACTGTCACCTTGTCCAAACACCTGTTACCATCATCTACTGACTTCTAAGTTATTCTTTTTCCTTCCTTTTCTAAGGCTTTCTTCTCATAGCAGTTTTTACATGAACTCATGGCATGTGATGGTAGAATCCTTCATTTAAAGGTGTGGAAATAGAGTTAAATTACTGTCACTGGCTTAGTATGTGACCTTAGGCCAAAGTGAAGAATAGACTTTGGTTCTGTTCTTTCTCCACTAGTACTCAGCACTCAAGATGAATTGAGATATAGTTAAATTACCTACAATAACAAAATATACAACATCTCTGATTAAAAAACTGCTTCAGTGGTTAATAAAAACATTTTTTCCAAAAAACCTGTGTTTCATATGATACAAATAAAATCTGAAAAATGAAATAGGCAAAAAGGTAATTCACAAAAAATAATTATCACAGAAAAAATGGCACAGGACATCAATAAATTCATTCAAATTAATGAATAAAGTGCTAATTCTTCATATAATCAGGGAACTGCAAGGGCGCACTAAGGTTCCTTAGTCCAACCTGTACCTGAATAAGAATCTTTTTTTATAACACATCAATGAGGAGTCATCTAGCCTTTGATTGAAGACTCCACTACTTCCTAATGTGGAGAGCCCAGTCAGCTTCTGGATAGCTCTAATTGTTATGAGGTTTTTCTTTATATCAAGCCTAAAGCTACCTCTCTGCAACTTCTGCTCACTATGCCTGGCTTTGATTTCTTAGACCGGGCAAGACAATATCAATCTTTCTTATACATGAAAACCCTTCAGATACTTGAAAACAGTGCACATTTACATCCCCTTCCCCCCAAGTCTTCTCTTCAGTATTCACACTCTCTTTCAGAGTTTAACAACCAGTTTAAAATCACTCGTTGAGAAGCCCAAAATAAAATCCTTTATTCTATTCTGCTACTTGTGGCTTTAGAGGTTTTCATTACTTAATAGATTTGAAACTCCTGGTTACCACTCAGCCCTGTTAATACACACCTGTGTATGAAGGTCACAGGCTAGTAAGCATGTCACACATTCACCACTTTGGTAAAAGGAATGGTTTAAAGGAAGTCATCGTTGGCAGGCTTGAGAAACTGAAGACTATCACTGTCCCTAGTCACCCTCTAGTTTCCTCATCTGTAAAATGGGATAATAATTGCATCTACCTCCCAAGGTTGCAGTGAGGATCAAATGAGATGATTACAGAACAGTTAGCATAATGCCCGCCGCATACTAAGTGCTATATAAATGGTAGCTGTTATGATCATTGCTCAAGCCTACTAATGCTGGTGAACTAAAATTTTTCATCAGGTTAACCATGACTCATAGTTATAGACCTCACTTCAGATCAGTAGCCTAAGAAGAGTCAATTCCTGAATCGAAAAGTTTATATATTTAACTATTTTCTGTTCTGTACATATATTTCAGTCTAAATAAAAACTACCTCTTACAAAAGTGACCACAGACATAGCATGTGAATACAGAAAGACCACATACTTAGCAAAGAAGTGACATGGAAGTTGAAGATTGAGTAGAAATCTCGAATGTTTTTCCTATTTCAAGATAAAGGTGTTGGTCTTCTATAGTAATAATAAAGCAAATTTCTACATAGCCAAGTCAAGTAAAAGCTTCCTTGAAAGAATTTTAAAACACCCAATATGTAAAGCTTAAATAGAATAGTTTTCCACTTACTATTCAGTTAAAGAGAAAGTAATCTATAAATTAGAAGGAACCCCCAACTCCCAATACTCATCATGTCATATCTATTTTGCTCTAACAGCACTCATGCCTTTTGATTCTTCTATTCAGGAATGATAGATAATTATGTGAATGCGCCTATTTTTCTTTTCAAAGTTCCCATAAACAGCTATTTATTACAGATGGCAGCAAATGTACTTTTATCTAATGGGAGAAGAGTAAACTGAAGTCCACTGTGTCTACAGGGTGATGAATAATTCATTTCTAACTTTCAGTCATTTTGTGATAGCAACCCAGCTAGGATTAGTGCTGAAAGTGCAACTGCATTTTGTTAATGAAAAAAATATATTAGAAAGGCTAGTATAATTTCAGAGTTATCACCTAACATTGTATTGTCTATCAATAGCATCTAGGATCTTTTAAACCAGGAATTTGTAATTTTTTTTGTCACAGAGCCCGTTGGCAGTCTGATGAAGCCTATGGGCTCCTTCTCAGAATAATGTTTTTAAATGTATTACAAAAGAAATCAATTATACTGAAATGAAATTATACATATATCACAAAACAAAACACAAGTTTAAGGACCTGAGCTTAAAAATCCTTAGCAATGAAAAAAGAATTCCTATTATGAATTTTTATACTGTGCTAGAATACAGAAAATAGATAATACAAATATATAAAGCATAAAGTTCAAATGATGACAAGGTAGGGTATTTTGCTATGTAATTTATATTTATTCTTCAGCATAGGATTTAATTAAGTATATAACAGAGTTTAAGTATTCATTATTATAAATGGCTGAAGGTTTCTCTCTAATTTCATAAATATAGGGGAAAAAAAAGTGAACAAAACCACAGGCTGACATAGGAAGAGCTTTGGTTTCTTTCCAAAAATATTTAAATCAATTGGTTTAATCTTGGGAGATGATCTAATCTTGGGGTAAAATTGGTTAATAGGTAAACTTCTACCTAGCCTTTTTTCCTACAAATAGGGCTGAGACTGGAGTCCCAAGGACTCTTTATTGTTCCTTATATTCCCAGGTAATTTTTGCTAAGAGGAGCTAAGAAAGCAAGTATAGTGAGCCAAATGTGAGTAAGATGGAAAGTCAACCTGAATATCTGCTTTGACCAATTAATGTCTATGTCGCTTCTTTTGACAAACACACGCCATTCTTGTTTAGATAAAAATAAGTCTCACTGAATGAAATGTTAGAAAATTTTCCCCTTTTACATGAAGGCTACTAGCTCAAATGTGAGCCGCTACTGTTAGGCATGAAATAATTAGCCAATTTTATCCTAACTATACGTGTGCATTATACCTGACAAGCTGGATTGAGACCCATTTTTCTTCTGAGAAATTTTTCAACGTGCCCAATAGTTGCTTCTCCTGAAACACGAACAAACTTCTTTTCCAGCGGCTGTAAGAACATTGAAATTATTTATAGATGAAACAAGTTGGGGTACTTACACCTTTCACAGCAAAGAATATTACTCTGCTTCATGCAACCTCTAGTCTAGCCAAAGCCAACTGTTGTTTCCTAATTCATATACTGATGCAGTCATCTCCCAGGCCTGGAACACATCACACCCCAGCTCCTTCCTCACCACCACTTCTCAGAATCCTTATCATCTTTCAGTGGTCTGATCAGGTGCTTTCCCTGATGCTACCTTCATACACCTAGTGGTTAATGATTGATTTCTTCCTAATATTGTCTCTCCAGCTCCAATGGAATACAAACTGTCTGAGGCCCAGAATTGGGTTTATATCTCAGGTTTGTCTTATAACTCTAGAGACTAGCATAGCACACGTAATAGGTACATAAATAAATTTTGGAGAACTGAATTTTAAGTTTAAAAAATTTTATTGATGCTCTTTTTACATCACTGTCATTTTCAAGAGACTTCTTTCAGCTCTTCTCTAACAATGGAATCCCCTTTATAAGCAAGAAGTATAGTTAAACCAAAACCCTAATATTGACGCCGCCTAACAATATAGTCTTCATTCCAAACCTACAGATAGCCACAAACTGACAACAGAAAATATTTCTCATAATCAGTTCTCTAAAATCAAGAAATATTTTACCA